>NC_060148.1:86934369-87247226 GCF_021461385.2 Schistocerca piceifrons
TACCATCTGGTGAGCAAGATGTATGCGACAGGCGAAATACCCTCATACTTCAAGAAGAATATAATAATTCCAATCCCAAATAAAGCAGGTGTTGACAGATGTGAAAATTACCAAACTATCAGTGTAATAAGTCACGGCTGCAAAATATTAACGCGAATTCTTTACAGACGAATGGAAAAGCTGGTAGAAGCCGACCTCGGGGAAGATCAGTTTGGATTCTGTAGAAATAGTGGAACCGTGAGGCAATACTGACCTTACGACTTATCTCAGAAGAAAGATTAAGGAAAGGCAAACCTACGTTTGTAGCATTTGTAGACTTAGAGAAAGCTTTTGACAATGGTGGCTGGAATACTCTCCTTCAAATTCTAAAGGTGGGAGGGGTAAAATACAGGGAGCGAAAGGCTATTTACAATTTGTACAGAAACCAGATGGCAGTTATAAGAGTCGTGGGACATGAAAGGGAAGCAGTGGTTGGGAAGTTGTTCAATCTGTATATTGAGCAAGCAGTAAAGGAAACAAAAGAAAAATTCGGAGTAGGTATTAAAGTCCATGGAGAAGAAATAGAAACGTTGAGGTTCGCTGATGACATTGTAATTCTGTCAGAAACAGCAAAGGATTCGGAAGAGCAGTTGAACGCAATGAACAGTGTCTTTAAAGGAGGATATAAGATGAACACCAACAAAAGCAAAACGAGGATAATGGAATGTAGTCGAATTAAGTTGGATGATGCTGAGGGAATTAGATTAGGAAATGAGACACTTAAAGTAGTAAAGGAGTTTTGCTATTTGGGGAGCAAAATAACTGATGATGGTCGAAGTAGAGAGGATATAAAATATAGACTGGCAACGGGAAGGAAAGCGTTTCTGAAGCAGAGAAATTTGTTAAAATCGAGTATAGAAGTGTCAGGAAGTCGTTTCTGAAAGTATTTGTATGGAGTGTAGCCATGTATGGAAGTGAAACATGGACGATAACTAGTTTGGACAAGAATAGAAGCTTTCGAAATGTGGTGCTACAGAAGAATGCTGAAGATTAAATGGGTAGATCATATAAATAAAGAGGAGGTATTGAATAGGATTGGGGAGAAGAGAAGTTTCTGGCACAACTTGACTAGGGATCGGTTGGTAGGACAGGTTCTGAGGCATCAAGGGATCACCAATTTAGTATTGGAGGGCAGTGTGGAGGGTAAAAATCGTAGAGGGAGACCAAGAGATGAATACACTAAGCAGATTCCGAAGGATGTAGGCTGCAGTAGGTACTGGGAGATGAAGCAGCTTGCACAGGATAGAGTAGCATGGAGAGGTGCATCAAACCAGTCTCAGGACTGAAGACCACAACAACAACAACAACAACTCCTACTACTGATGAGACATGGGTCCAGGGTTATGGTGTTGGGACCGACGTTCAGTCTTCACAATGCGTCGGGAAAGGTTCTCCAACAGCTCGTCAGGTCCGGTAAAATGTCAAAGCAATGCTGCTAGTTTTCTTTGACTTTGAAGCATTAGTTCATCATGGATTTCTGCCACAGGGACCAGCTGTTAAACTATGGTACTATCAGGACGTGTTGCGACGCCGGCGAGAAAATGTCAGCAGGAAACGGCCTGAAATATGGCGACACGATTCGTGGCTCTTGCATCACGATAACGCACCCGCACATCCATCCCTGTTGGTGCTGACCATAGCACGAAAAACGAAATCAGTGTGCTGTCTCGTCCTCCGTACTCTGCAGACCTGGACCAAGGTGAAACTCCCGTTGAAAGGACGAAGATTTTCAGCGATAGACGAGATAAAAGGAACTTCGCAGACGGCGCTTTGCAGGGAGAGATGTGCCAAGACTGCTTCCGGAAGTGAAAACGGAGTTGACGGCCGGGGGGGCCGAGCGGTTCTAGGCGCTGCAGTCTGGAACCGCGCGCCCACTACGGTCGCAGGTTCGAATCCTGCCTCGGCCATGGATGTATGTGATGTCCTTAGCTTAGTTAGGTTTAAGTAGCTCTAAGTTCTAGGGGACTGATGACCTCAGATGCTAAGACCCTTAGTGCTCGGAGCCATTTGAACTTTTTTTGTTTTGTTTTTGCAATCGTTGTTGGGAGCGGTGCATCAGTTACGGAGGAGCGTATTTCGAAGCAGACGGCGCACAATAAGGAAAACGTAAGCGTAGAAGAATTTTGTGGAAGAAGTTCCGGGACGTTTGAACAGACCTAGTATATTAAACGTGGGGCATCAAACACAGATATTGAAAATTCGTTTTGTGACCCAACGAAAGCGTTTTCCAGTGCAAACCAACCTATGTAATTGTGAAAATAGCAACATTTTTGAGAATATACAGGCTCTCCAAAAGTCCTTTTACAACTACAAAATGTTATTAAAACGGCAGTTGTTGAAATATTTTAACAAAATTTCTTCTACTCTAATCACTGTTTACTAAATTTTTTATATACAATAACATTTTGTGTTTCAGATTGTTGATGGAAGGAACTGAACCTCTATAAAATGGCAACTCCTCAAGAGAAGGCACAATGTGTGTCCTGGTTTACTGAGACGAAATCGGATTCAGACTCAACGAAACTTCAGAACGAGGTATGGAGGAGATCCACCATCGCGCCCTTCAATCCGTGCATGGCACAAAAAATTTATGGACACAGGGACAGTGTTGGATAAAGGGAGGAGCGGGCGACCAAGAACATCCGAGGAAAACATCAATCGCGTTTTAAACGTCTTCACTCGTTCACCTACGAAGTCCATCCGCACTGCTGCCAGACAGTTGCAGCTACAACGTTCAACTGTGCATAACGCCCTCCACAACAACTTACGGTTGTACGCTTACAAAGTGCAACTGTTACAGACACTTGAACCAAATGACAAGCTAAAGCGGACATACACTACTGGAAATTGAAATAAGAACACCGTGAATTCATTGTCCCAGGAAGGGGAAACTTTATTGACACATTCCTGGGGTCAGATACATCACATGATCACACTGACAGAACCACAGGCACATAGACACAGGCAACAGAGCATGCACAATGTCGGCACTAGTACAGTGTATATCCACCTTTCGCAGCAATGCAGGCTGCTATTCTCCCATGGAGACGATCGTAGAGATGCTGGATGTAGTCCTGTGGAACGGCTTGCCATGCCATTTCCACCTGGCGCCTCAGTTGGACCAGCGTTCGTGCTGGACGTGCAGACCGCGTGAGACGACGCTTCATCCAGTCCCAAACATGCTCAATGGGGGACAGATCCGGAGATCTTGCTGGCCAGGGTAGTTGACTTACACCTTCTAGAGCACGTTGGGTGGCACGGGATACATGCGGACGTGCACTGTCCTGTTGGAACAGCAAGTTCCCTTGCCGGTCTAGGAATGGTAGAACGATGGGTTCGATGACGGTTTGGATGTACCGTGCACTATTCAGTGTCCCCTCGACGATCACCAGTGGTGTACGGCCAGTGTAGGAGATCGCTCCCCACACCATGATGCCGGGTGTTGGCCCTGTGTGCCTCGGTCGTATGCAGTCCTGATTGTGGCGCTCACCTGCACGGCGCCAAACACGCATACGACCATCATTGGCACCAAGGCAGAAGCGACTCTCATCGCTGAAGACGACACGTCTCCATTCGTCCCTCCATTCACGCCTGTCGCGACACCACTGGAGGCGGGCTGCACGATGTTGGGGCGTGAGCGGAAGACGGCCTAACGGTGTGCGGGACCGTAGCCCAGCTTCATGGAGACGGTTGCGAATGGTCCTCGCCGATACCCCAGGAGCAACAGTGTCCCTAATTTGCTGGGAAGTGGCGGTGCGGTCCCCTACGGCACTGCGTAGGATCCTACGGTCTTGGCGTGCAGCCGTGCGTCGCTGCGGTCCGGTCCCAGGTCGACGGGCACGTGCACCTTCCGCCGACCACTGGCGACAACATCGATGTACTGTGCAGACCTCACGCCCCACGTGTTGAGCAATTCGGCGGTACGTCCACCCGGCCTCCCGCATGCCCACTATACGCCCTCGCCCAAAGTCCGTCAACTGCACATACGGTTCACGTCCACGCTGTCGCGGCATGCTACCAGTGTTAAAGACTGCGATGGAGCTCCGTATGCCACGGCAAACTGGCTGACACTGACGGCGGCGGTGCACAAATGCTGCGCAGCTAGCGCCATTCGACGGCCAACACCGCGGTTCCTGGTGTGTCCGCTGTGCCGTGCGTGTGATCATTGCTTGTACAGCCCTCTCGCAGTGTCCGGAGCAAGTATGGTGGGTCTGACACACCGGTGTCAATGTGTTCTTTTTTCCATTTCCAGGAGTGTAGTTTGCACTCAACATGCTGGAACGCCTTTCGGAGGATGAAGCGTTCCTCAAGCGAGTTTGTTTGCTTCCGTGGAAAAGTTTCATGTTTATGGGACATTAAACAGACACATTGTGAGAATCTGGGGATCTGAACCCCGCCATGTCACTCGGGGTGGTGTGGAATCACGTGCAACCGAATGACTGGTCCATTTTTCTTCAACGAGTCAAAAATTATTGCATGTGTGTACCTCGACCGTCTGACCGAATATGTAGCACCACAACTGACTGACTTAAACAACCAACTATCATTTTCCAGGAAGATGGTGCACCGCCAGATTGGGGACTGCATGTACGTCGGTTCCTCAATGAAATATTTCCAAGCAGATGGATTGGGAGGGATGGGCCAATTCGTTGGCCAACGCATTCGCCAGATATTACTCCCTTGGACTTTTTTTATAGGGGGTTGTTGTTGTTGTTGTGGTATTCAGTCCTGAGACTGGTTTGATGCAGCTCTCCATGCTACTCTATCCTGTGCAAGCTTCTTCATCTCCCAGTACCTACTGCAATCTACATCCTTCTGAATATGCTTAGTGTATTCATCTCTTGGTCTCCCTCTACGATTTTTACCCTCCACGTTGCCCTCCTATACTAAATTGGTGATCCCTTGATGCCTCAGAACATGTCCTACCAACCGGTCCCTTCTTCTAGTCAGGTGTGCCACAAATTTCTCTTCTCCCTAATTATATTCAATACCTCCTCATTAGTTACCTGATCTACCCGTCTAATATTCAGAATTCTTCTGTAGCACCACATTTCGAAAGCTTCCATTCTCTTCTTGTCCAAACTATTTATCGCCCACGCTTCACTTCCATACGACTACACTCCATACAAATACTTTCAGAAACGACTTCCTGACACTTAAATCCGTACTCGATATTAACAAATTTGTCTTCTTCAGAAACGCTTTCCTTGCCATCGCCAGTCTACATTTTGTATCCTCCCTACTTCGACCATCATCAGTTATTTTGCTCCCCAAATAGCAAAACTCCTTCACTACTTTAAGTGTCTCATTTCCTAATCTAATTCCCTCAGCGTCACCAGACTTAATTCGACTACATTCCGTTATCCTCGTTTATTTATAGGGGTATGTCAAAATATCGTGCATCAAACACAGATACGGGACACTGCTGACTTGAAGCAAAGGATTCGTAATGCCATTGCCACCATTGATGACGCTATGCTACAGCGAACATGGCAAGAAATCCAGCACCGTCTTGATGTGCTTCGTGCAACTAAACGCTCCCATATAGAGGTCTATTCAACACTGTCAAAAACATTTTATAAACACTGATTACAATAAAAGTAATGTTGTTAAAATATTTCAACAACTGCCGTTGTAATAAAATTTCCAAGTTGTAACGGAACTTTATGGACACCCTGTATATCGTTGGAAATAAACTGCAAAAACAAATGCGCCAGATGGACATTTTATGTGAGTTGCATTCTAACACAAGTCTGTAACCATTTTTGTTAGGATGATGTCAAATTAAACACCTTTCAGCAGTCAATTTTCAACCTTATTTTATTAGGCATCCAGTTTCGGCGTTTTATTACGCCATCTTCAGGCCCCTGAACGACGTGTGGGAATAATCTACCTCGCCTGTGATCGAAGCAGAGGCCAGCAATGCTGGTATTAGTACCCGAGTCCGGCGACCATCGCTAAAAAGATGGACATACATGGAATTTTTTTTAAGCGTCTGTAACTGTGAATTATTGTTTATCCTATGGCAACTCGAAGAAAACTAAGGTATCATTTGTTTTGATGAAAGGAACGAAACAGTCTGTAAGAGGTCCATGATAAAGGAATTTGTTGCTAGCGCACTCGAGCAGATGCAAATCCGATGGATTGCTCACGCGCTGCCTGCGATGTATGAGCTGTAAGAGAATCTCAGACCAGAGAGCAGTGTTGTCAACAGTAGGAACTGTGTAGCACTAGGAGTAGCACTGTGCCCCTGACAGCCCTCCCCTGCCCATATGGGGCAGGGGAATGAAATCACAATAAAGGAAAAAGCAGTTACAGAAGTCAGCATCACGTGGAAACTGAGACCGATACAGAAATTCTGGGGACGAATTATCCTCCAGAGACACAGGGTTTTGATGTTGCGACTGAGCAAAATGTTTCTTTGTAGACCAGTGTTAAGGGGCTCCGGAACGCCCTATACTTGCAATGTTAAAATAACGCTTATAAATTACATCTTTCCTCACAAAGTATTTGAGGTAGGAAGTTGAACTTTTTACAGATTATTTATTGGAATATGGGCTACAACTTAACACAGGGATTCTACAAAATTTTAGTTCAGTTATTAAAGATGATTTTTTTTCAATTGTAATGAAAATTCACAACATTTTTTTGCAATTTTTTATTTATATATTCAAAAATATACAGTTTTTTGGAAAAAGGCTGTGTTAAATTATGCAGAAGGTACTGTGTAACATTTACTGAAAGTTTGAAACAAATATGTTTGGAAGATCCTTAGAAAACATGTAATTAGTATGAGAAAATAATAGTTTTGGGAATCGAGCGACAAAGATTGGATTAAGTTTTTAGTGCATTCCAGGTCCATAGGATGGATTATCTTCATCCTCTGCAAACTCCTCCTCCAGCTTCCTGTTGTTCCTCTTCCTGTTTACTCTTGCTTGTATTTCTAGACTCTTTACAGCCCTGTCTGCAGCCCGAAGGCGTTCCTTGTCTAAAGCAAGCATCGCTCGTTGTTGTGTTCGTAGATTTTGCTACCATTTTCTTCAGTTGCAGTTACTGCAACACTGTTCCAAAAGGTGGTCATGTATGAACACTTATCACATTTCAGTTGTATTTCACTAGCAAGTCCTACGTGCTTTATTATGGAGAGTTCCAGACCAACTTCACTACAATGAATACATCTTACACAGTTTGAAAAAATTCCTTTGAGAACCGACATATCAAATATTTCATTCACATCCGATTCGCCCATAAAACATTCATAGTTTTCACTCATTGAACCAAGCTTCTTCTGTGAAGTATTTTCTTTCCCACTTTGACTGCTATGGGCAGGTGTACTTGAGAGGTTAGGTTCACTCACTTGGTTATCGTCTTTATCGTTTACAGTAATAACACATACCTTTGGCTTTCCAACATTTCTCCTTTTCTTAAAAGCCTTCAGAGGATTTCTAATAACTTTACTTTTACTCATTATTATACTTCAACAAAACAGAGACTCGAGAAACGGAATTAATTACGAATATTTTCGAGATAACGACAGAGTAAATAAACATGAAACAATCGACAATCACACCAGCGATATATATTGAACCATCACAGGTTAGCCACAACACATACTTTATCTCACATCACTAAAATGTACCTGATGAACACGGACGTTAATAATAACACCATTTGACAGCAGTTTAACAGCGCCACAGTGGGTCACGCCCATGTAGAACACATTTCAAAAAAAATTTAAAAATAGTTGTAGTCTTCGGAATTGAATAAATTATATATCTATTAAAAGGTAATAGTCTGCAGATTCAGAAAACGCAAAAAAGTAAAAATTGAACTTTTCACGATTTTGACCCTTTCCGGAGCCCCTTAAGAGGATGACAGCTGACAAAGTCGCTGCAGAAGTGAATATCTCACTCGGGACCCCTGTCAGCACTAAAAGAACACCAAGTGGACTCCATAAGAAGGGAATTGCAGGGTCAGCTGGATTTATCAAACCAATCGTCAGTGATGCAGAGACCGTGGTGCCGACGCCATAAAATGTGAACAATTGATCTATAGAATTATGTCATTACACATTGTTTTCAATCTCTGGCCGAATTAATGTCCCAGGAGTGAAACATGGCGGGGATTCAGTGATGATTTGGGAACCATATCACGGTATTCCATAGGCGTCATAGTTACTCTGCTAAAGATTATGTTACTGTTTTGGCTGATCAGGTTCATCCCATGGTACAATGTTTGTTCCCAATGGTGAAGCTGCGTTCCAAGATACAGGGCCCCTGTTTAAATAGTTCTCATCGTCCAGGACTGGTTTCGTGAGCACGAGGTAGAACTGTCGAATCTTCCCTGCCCCCACAGTCACCAGATCTCAATATTATTGAGACTTTCTCGATTACTTTGGAAAGAACGATGCGTGATCACTATCCGCCAGCATCGTCGTTGCCTAACCTTCGGACTATCGTGCAGAAAGAATGCTATGTTTCCCAAGAACACTATACATGACCTGTATTTATCAAATGGTTCAAATGGCTCTGAGCACAATGGGACTTAACCAAATCAAATGTGTGTGAAATCTTATGGGACTTAACTGCTAACGTCATCAGTCCCTAAGCTTACACACTACTTAACCTAAATTATCCTAAGGACACACACATACATCCATGGCCGAGGGAGGACTCAAACCTCCACCGGGACCAGCCGCTCAGTCCAGGACTGCAGCGCATTAGACAGCTCGGATAATCCAGCGCGGCTGGGACTTAACATCTGAGATCATCAGTCCCCTAGACTTAGAACTACTTAAAGCTTCTAAACTAAGGACATCACACACATCCATGCCCGAGGAAGGATTCGAACCTGCGACCGTAGCTGCAGCGCGATTCCGGAATGAAGCGTCTAGAACAGCTCGTCCGCAGCGGCCGGCTTTATTTATCCATTCCAGGACAACTGGAAGCTGTTTTCAACGCCACCATGGATTCGTACACAATTTTTGGCATGATAATGTGTTCTGTTTTTGGTGTTCCATACTTTCATCCGCACCCTCTTGTATGCCTGTGTTCTCCCGTGTGTAGTACAATAGCTCTCTTGCGTAAAGGTGGCGTTTCAGTACCTGTATACAACCCCTACTGACGCAACGACTTATCTTACAAAATAGAATAATAATAAATAAATAAATAAAATCTACGTTTCTAGCATTTGCAGACTTAGAGAAAGCTTTTGACAATGTTGACTGGAATACTCTCTTTCAAATCCTAAAGGTGGCAGAGGTAAAATACAGGGAGCGAAAGGCTATTTACAATTTGTACAGAAATCAGATGGCAGTTATAAGATTCGAGGGGCATCAAAGGGAAGCAGTGGTTGGGAAGGCAGTGAGACAGGGCTGTACCCTATCCCCAATGTTATTCAATCTGTATACTGAGCAAACAGTAAAGGAAACAAAAGAAAAATTCGGAGTAGATAATAAAATCCATGAAGAAGAAATAAAATCTTTGAGGTTTGCCGATGATATTATAATTCTGTCAGAGACAGCAAAGGACCTTTAAGAGCAGGTGAATGGAATGGACAGTGTCTTAAAAGGAGGATATAAGATGAACATCAACAAAAGCAAAACGAGGATATTGAAATGTAGTCGAATTAAATCGGGTGATGTTGAGTAGTAAAGGAGTTTTGCTATTTGGGGAGCAAAATAACTGATGATGGTCGAAGTAGGGAGGATACAAAATGTAGACTGGCGATGGCAAGGAAAGCGTTTCTGAAGAAGACAAATTTGTTAATATCGAGTACGGATTTAAGTGTCAGGAAGTCGTTTCTGAAAGTATTTGTACGGAGTGTAGTAGTATGGAAGTGAAGCGTGGGCGATAAATAGTTTGGACAAGAAGAGAATGGAAGCTTTCGAAATGTGGTGCTACAGAAGAATTCTGAATATTAGACGGGTAGATCAGATAACTAATGAGGAGGTATTGAATATAATTAGGGAGAAGAGAAATTTGTGGCACACCTGACTAGAAGAAGGGACCGGTTGGTAGGACATGTTCTGAGGCATCAAGGGATCACCAATTTAGTATTGGAGAGCAGCGTGGAGGGTAAAAATCGTAGAGGGAGACCAAGAGATGAATACACTAAGCAGATTCAGAAGGATGTAGGTTGCAGTAGGTAGTGGGAGGTGAAGTAGCTTGCACAGGATAGATTAGCATGGAGAGCTACATCAGAGCAGTCTCTGGACCGAAGACCACAACAACTACAACCGCTGCAAGTATGTTTTCGTACAACGATATTTTTACAAATTTTTATTCTACACTCCTGGAAATTGAAATAAGAACACCGTGAATTCATTGTCCCAGGAAGGGGAAACTTTATTGACACATTCCTGGGGTCAGATACATCACATGATCACACTGACAGAACCACAGGCACATAGACACAGGCAACAGAGCATGCACAATGTCGGCACTAGTACAGTGTATATCCACCTTTCGCAGCAATGCAGGCTGCTATTCTCCCATGGAGACGATCGTAGAGATGCTGGATGTAGTCCTGTGGAACGGCTTGCCATGCCATTTCCACCTGGCGCCTCAGTTGGACCAGCGTTCGTGCTGGACGTGCAGACCGCGTGAGACGACGCTTCATCCAGTCCCAAACATGCTCAATGGGGGACAGATCCGGAGATCTTGCTGGCCAGGGTAGTTGACTTACACCTTCTAGAGTACGTTGGGTGGCACGGGATACATGCGGACGTGCATTGTCCTGTTGGAACAGCAAGTTCCCTTGCCGGTCTAGGAATGGTAGAACGATGGGTTCGATGACGGTTTGGATGTACCGTGCACTATTCAGTGTCCCCTCGACGATCACCAGTGGTGTACGGCCAGTGTAGGAGATCGCTCCCCACATCATGATGCCGGGTGTTGGCCCTGTGTGCCTCGGTCGTATGCAGTCCTGATTGTGGCGCTCACCTGCACGGCGCCAAACACGCATACGACCATCATTGGCACCAAGGCAGAAGCGACTCTCATCGCTGAAGACGACACGTCTCCATTCGTCCCTCCATTCACGCCTGTCGCGACACCACTGGAGGCGGGCTGCACGACGTTGGGGCGTGAGCGGAAGACGGCCTAACGGTGTGCGGGACCGTAGCCCAGCTTCATGGAGACGGTTGCGAATGGTCCTCGCCGATACCCCAGGAGCAACAGTGTCCCTAATTTGCTGGGAAGTGGCGGTGCGGTCCCCTACGGCACTGCGTAGGATCCTACGGTCTTGGCGTGCATCCGTGCGTCGCTGCGGTCCGGTCCCAGGTCGACGGGCACGTGCACCTTCCGCCGACCACTGGCGACAACATCGATGTACTGTGGAGACCTCACGCCCCACGTGTTGAGCAATTCGGCGGTACGTCCACCCGGCCTCCCGCATGCCCACTATACGCCCTCGCTCAAAGTCCGTCAACTGCACATACGGTTCACGTCCACGCTGTCGCGGCATGCTACCAGTGTTAAAGACTGCGATGGAGCTCCGTATGCCACGGCAAACTGGCTGACACTGACGGCGGCGGTGCACAAATGCTGCGCAGCTAGCGCCATTCGACGGCCAACACCGCGGTTCCTGGTGTGTCCGCTGTGCCGTGCGCGTGATCATTGCTTGTACAGCCCTCTCGCAGTGTCCGGAGCAAGTATGGTGGGTCTGACACACCGGTGTCAATGTGTTCTTTTTTCCATTTCCAGGAGTGTATTTATTTCCATAGCTTGTTAGCGTACGCCAGTAAGTTGATCGGTCACGGTACAGTTGCTTGTGCGACACACATTTCAACTATGTCGTCCACAGATACACGGCCCGTCTGCACTGTACCCTTCTCAATACTCCGGCAATTTCCTCGCGTATTCTTTTATTCTGCCTGTGTCCCTTGTCTTCTGATACACTGGATATATCTAAACTACCTCTCTCTCTCTAAGCTGACTGCAGAATTTTTAATCTCCGGAGAAAATTCCCATCTCGCTCCTACTTTCTGGCTACAGTGTCACCACGCCTGTTCAAACTTTACGACGGCCGAGGGGATAAAACAGAACAAGTCTAGCGGAAATTAACTCCTTTGAGAATACTCGGAAAGAGACTGCCAGTTTCACAGAACAGCACTTTGTAATTCTAAACTGTTATTTCCCTACAGCGAGATAATGGTAACAAGTCGCAAAATTTGTTGACTCGTACTTTGAAACAGGCACTCTGGGATTCTCGACAGAGCTATCTCTAAAGGATTACCCAAGAGGAATAATCAATATTCACGCTAGGACTGTTGATATTTTTAAAAATACCGGGTGTCCGATAAATCCACATTATAAAAAGTACCATTTGCAGCTCGCGTTATACAGTGATAGTGACCGGGCCAAATATCTCACGAAATAAGCGTCAAACGAAAAAACTACAAAGAAGAAAACTCGTCTAGCTTGAAGGGGAAAACCAGATGACGCTATGGTTGGTCCGCTAGGTGGCGCTCCCATATATCAAACGGATATCAACTGCGTTTTTTAAAACACGAACCTCCATTTTTATTACATATTAGTGTAGTATGTAAAGAAATATGAATGTTGTAGTTGGACCACTTTTTTCGCTTTGTGATAGATGGCGCTGTAATAGTCACAAACGTATAAGTACGTGGTATCACGTAACATTCGGCCAGTGCGGACGGTATTTGCTTCGTGATACATTAGCCGTGTTAAAATGGACCGTTTAACAATTGCGGAAAAGGTCGATATCGTGGTGATGTATGGCTGATGTGATCAAAATGCCCAACGGGCGTGTGCTATGTATGCTGCTCGGTATCCTGGATGACATCGTCCAAGTGTCCGGACCGTTCGCCGGATAGTTACGTTATTTAAGGAAACAGGAAGTGTTCAGCCACCTGTGAAACGCCAGCCACGACCTGCAACAAATGATGATGCCCAAGTAGGTGTTTTAGCTGCTGTCGAGGCTAATCCGCACATCAGTAGCAGACAAATTGCGCGAGAATCGGGAATCTCAAAAACGTCGGTGTTAAGAATGCTATTTCAACATCGATTGCACCCGTACCATATTTCTATGCACCAGGAATTGCATGTCGTGTACAGTTCTGCCACTGGGCACAAGACAAATTACGGGACGATGACAGATTTTTTGCACGCGTTCTATTTAGCGACGAAGCGTCATTCACCCACAGCGGTAACGTAAACCGGCATAATATGCACTATTGGGCAACGGAAAATCCACGATGGCTGCGACGAGTGGAACTTCAACGACCTTGGCGTGTTAATGTATGGTGCGGCATTATGAAAGGAAGGATAATTGGCCCCTATTTTATCGATGGCAATCTAAATGGTGCAAGGTATGCTGATTTCCTACGTAATGTTCTACCGATGTTACTACAAGTAGTTTCACTGCATGACAGAATGGCAATGTACTTCCAACATGATGGATGTCCGGCACATAGCTCGTGTGCGGTTGAAGCGGTATTGAATAGCACATTTAATGACAGGTGGATTGGTTGTCGAAGCACCATACCGTGGCCTGTACGTTCACCGGATTTGGCGTCCCCGGATTTCTTTCTGTGGGGAAAATTGAAGGATATTTGCTATCGTGATCCACCGACAACGCCTGACAACATGCGTCAGCGCATTGTCAATGCATCTGCGAACATTACGGAAGGCGAACTACTCGCTGTTGAGAGGAATGTCGTTACACGTATTGCCAAATGGACCGAGGTTGACGGACATCATTTTGAGCATTTATTTCATTAATGTGGTATTTACAGATAATCACGCTGTAACTGCATGTGTTCTCAGAAATGATAAGTTCACAAAGGTACATGTATCACATTGGTACAACTAAAATAAAATGTTCAAATGTACCTATGTTCTGTACTTTAATTTAAAAAACCTACCTGTTACCAATTGTTCGTTTAAAATTGTGAGCCATATGTATGTGACTACTACGGCGCCATCTATCACACAGCGAAAAAAGTGGTCCAACCGAAACATTCATATTTCTTTATGTACTACCGAATATGTAATAAAAAATGGGGATTCGTTTGACGCTTATTTCGTGAGATTTTTGGCCGGGTCTCTATCAATTGGCCACCCTGTATAGGCTGTAAAATGAATACCTGAAAGCGCTATGGGCACTTGCTCAGTAAGAGAAATTTGTTTCATACTATCGAATATGAGCATGTGTTTATTGCTCTTAAGGTGTGCTACTTAGAACCCACGTTTACCGTACGTGTTTTCTTGTTTTGGTCCCTACGACCACCTCTGAAGGTCGCCTATGCTGCGGTCGTAGCACCAAAAGTGTATTGCAAGTCAGAGGTATGAGGAAGATTTTCACCTTTAACTTTCGACTCTGGCGTGTCCAGACGAAGGTTCCTTACCTCAGATTGGCGCGTTTGTCCTTATTCACAATCCCTGGAAGTCTGTAACACCATCACGGAATCACGTGGCATATCACATCTGGGTTTGCGCTCTACCGAAACTACGGTTCGGTAGTTTTGTTACACCACATAAATGATGTAGTATATGGTCGGATTACCCGTAGTATTGATAGCATTAAAAAGGAAATGAAACAAAATGAATGTGTCAGAGAGAAACCGGGACCTGACAGTTCCCTCTGATTTTTCTTGACTTGTTTACTTTTGACGTAATTATTGTTCACATGCTTCACATGGCTCTGAGCACTATGGGACATAGTCATCAGCCCTACTTAAACCTAACTAACCTAAGGACAGCACACACGTTCATGCCCGAGGCAGGATTCGAACCTGGGACCGTAGCGGTCGCGCGGTTCCTGACTGAAGCGTCTAGAACCGCTCGGCCACACCAGCCGGCCGTACTTATTGTCGCATAGCGTTCTGCGTTAGGCCACTGAGTATTTTATACCCCTACGAAATAATAACTACATTTTATAAGAAATAAAAATTAGTTAATCGTGTTGCATTCCATGCAAGTGCAGTTTACATGCACAAACGCAAAAGAATGCATATGATTATTGCTGTTATTCTGTACTCAACAGAACGTCTCTCAATATGATCAAAGACAAGAATTGCCTGTTACTATTCATAAGCGGGGAAGTTGTTTATAAATAAGAGAAACATGTTTTATATAAGCTCAATGAAGTATTGAATCGATGTGTGAAATGTTGCTGTTTCGTATTCTTGTTACTTTATCTTTTTCTGGAGAAAATTGCGTTATCTAGCGATATATCATAAATAAGTATTTTTATTTTAAATTTCGAACACAACACCCCTCCTTTTCATTTTACGAGTCAACAGTTTACGAATAAAACCTGAATTAAACATTGACAGGTTCCATTTTCCAATAAGTAGTGCTTACTTTAAAGCAACCAAAAATGTTCCGTAAAGTATGCGACCTTTTATATATCCTATGTTTCTACGCGATTCACCGCTGCCGGTTTCCAGAGGAACCTAGGAAGGGAAAAGTCCCCAGCGCCTCCCCCACCGCACCCTTCTCAGATTTAGTGGTAAGACGGCCGGGTGGATAACCGTTCAACAACTGAACATAGGTCGAGCACGAAAACAGGAAGAAAGTGTACTGAACTCTGAAAACAGAAGGAAAATAGAAACAGTGAAAGTTTCAAGCTTAAGTTGTGCAACATCGAGCTAATTGGATGAGCTATGGCGTAGTGATTGTGTGGTGACAGTTTCGGACTGCAAAGGGGGAGGTCTGTAATCATTAACTCCCTCCTGCCTCCTTTATCAAAATTATGAACTGTACGTCCGGTCATCGACGTGTCTGTTCCCTGGATGTATTGAAATTTGTGTCTGTATCTTGGTGTAATGTCCGTATGCACAGGGAAGGAAGTAACCCCCAGGCGTACATACATCCTACTTGTTCTACACAAGTACCGCAGGTTATGACTGCTGCGTTCCGTTTTGGAAGATTTGACACTTGAATCCCTTTGTTGTAACACCGTTCACACCCGTTTCTTTGCTATTCTCATTTCGGTGAGAGGCATTTGCGGCTTCTCTTCTACTCTCATTATTCATGACATTCACTTGCTACGTAACTCACACAGTCTGTAACCAGTGTATAGTATGACAACAGCCAAGACTACAGAAGGAGAACATACATGTCAGCGACCGGGCCGAAGGTTCAAACACTATGTGATCAAAAGTATCCGGACACCTGGCTGAAAATGACTTGCAAGTTCGTGGCGCCCTCCATCGGTAATCCTGGAATTCAGTTTGGTGCTAGCCCACCCTTAGCCTTGATGACAGCTTCCACTCTCGTAGGCATACGTTCAGTCAGGTGCTGGAAGATTTCTTGGAGAATGGCAGCCCATTCTTCACTGAGGGGAGGTATCGATGTCGGTCGGTGAGGCCTCACACGGAGTCGGCGTTCCAAAGCACTGCAAAGCTTTTCTATAGGATTCAGATCAAGAGTCTGTGCAGGCCAGTCCATTACAGGGATGTTAGTGTCGTGTAACTCTTGCCTTGGAAGAAGAGACTGTTCGCATATGCAAACAAAGCGAAAAAAAAGGGAGTAACGCCTGAAAGGTATGCAACACACCCAACGGGCAGGTAACGCAGTCACGATTTTAAGTGACCGAAGCTACTAGGAAAACTACATTAGTCTACGGCGACTTGTGATAGTCTACGGTGCTCTATGGTAGTTTTACAACTCTGACCACAGCAGACGGTATCTGCTGGTTGCATGTAGAAAAGATGAGAGAAAACCGTGACGGGTGGCGCGCGAAACAGGAGCTCGATCGTGTTGAAAAATGCAATCGCCATCCCAGAATTGCTCTTCAACAGGGGGAAGCAAGAAGGTGCTTGGAACGCCAATGTAGGCCTGTGCTGTGATAGTGCCACGCAAAACAACAAGGGGTGCAAGCCACCTCCATGAAAAACACGACCACACCGTAGCACCACCGCCTCCGAATTTTACTGTTGGCGCTACACACACTTGTAGATGACGTTCCCCGGGCATTCGCCATACCCAGACCTTGCCATCGGGTGGCCACATTGTGTACCGTGATTCGGCACTCCACACAACGTTTTTCAATCGTCCAATGTTTACGCTCCTTACACCGAGCGAGGCGTCGTTTGGCATTTACCAGCGTGATGTGTGGCTTATGTGCAGCCACTACACTCTGATATCCAAGTTTTCTCACCCCCCGTCTAACTGTCGTAGTACTCTCAGAGGATCCTGATGCAGTTTGGAATTACTGTTTGATGGTCTGGATAGATGTCTGCAGTCCGGAACCGCGAGGCTGCTACGGCCGCGGGTTCGAATCCTGCCTCGGGCATGGGTGTGTGTGATGTCCTTAGGTTGGTTAGGTTTAAGTAGTTCTAAGTTCTAGGGGACTTATGACCTAAGATGTTGAGTCCCATAGTGCTCAGAGCCATTTGAACCATTTTTCTTCAACAGTCGGCGATCTCCGTCAGTCAACAGACGAGGTCGGCCTGTATGCTTCTGTGCTGTACGTGTCCCTCCACGTTTCCACTTCACTGTCACATCGAAAACAGTACACCTAGGGAAGTTTAGGCGTGTGAAAATCTCGCGTACAGACGTATGACGCAAGTCACACCCAATCACCTGACCATGTTCGAAGACAGTGAGTTCTCTAGAGCAGCCCATTCTGCTCTCATGAGATCAAATGACTAGGGGGGTCGCTGATATGGAGTACCTGGCAGTAGGTGGGAGCATAATGCACCTAATATGAAAATCGTCCGTTTTTGGGGGTAACCTGATACTTTTGGTCACGTAATTTTGTGAAAAAAAGAAGATTGGTGCACCAGTGAATTTGAACGCGGGTCTCCATGTGCACTGCGGAATACCGTGATCACACAACCACAATGCTATGGCTACACAACTATGGTCAGTGTTGTACATCTTCAGCTTCAACCATTCACTGTATCTATTTTACTTCTTTTTCACAGCTCAGTACACTTTCTTCCTGTCTTCATGCTAGATCTGTGTTCAGTTTTTGACTGCTGGGGCGTCTTACCACTAAATGTGAGGGGAATGCGATGTGGAGTTTCCCTTGGAAGAAGAGGTTTGCATATGCAAACAAAGCGATTAGATAGAGGTAACGCCTGAAAGGTATGCAACACACCCAACAGGCAGGTAATGCGGTCACGATCATAAGTGACCAAAGCTACTAAGAAAAATACATTTGTCTACGGCAATTTGTGATAGTCTACAGTGGTCTTCCCTTGGAAGAAGAGACTGTTCGCATATGCAAATAAAGTGATTAAAAAAAAAAAAAAAGGGAGTAACACCTGAAAGGTATGCAACACACCCAACAGGCAGTTAACGTGGTCACGGTTTTAAGTGACCGAAGCTACCAGGAAAACTACATTAGTCTCTGGCGACTTGCGATAGTCTACAGTACTGTTCCCTTGGGAGAAGAGACTGTTCGCATATGCAGACAAAGCTATTAAAGAGGGGGTAACTCCTGGAAGGTACGCAACACACCCAACGGGCAGGTAACGCCGTCACGATTTTAAGTGATCGAAGCTACAAGAAAAACTACATTTGTCTACAGCAACTTCTGATAGTCTACGGTACTCTTCCCTTGGAAGAAGAGACTGTTCGCATATGCAGACAAGGCGATTAAAGAGGGGTGACGCCTGAAAGGTATGCAACACACCCAACAGGCAGTTAATACGGTCACGATTTTGACTGAAGCTACTAAGAAAACTACATTAGTCTATGGCGACTTGTGATAGTCTACAGTACTCTTTCCTTGGAAGAAGAGACTGTTCACATATGCAAACAAAGCGATTAGAGAGAGGTAACGCCTGAAAGGTATGCAACACACCCAAAAGGCAGGTAACACGGTCACGATCTTAAGTGACCGAAGCTACTAAGAAAACTACATTTGTCTACGGCAACTTGTGATAGTCTACAGTACTCTTCCCTTGGAAGAAGAGACTGTTCACATACGCAAACAAAGCGATTAGAGAGAGGTAACGCCTGAAAGGTATGCAACACACCCAAAAGGCAGGTAACACGGTCACGATCTTAAGTGACTGAAGCTACTAAGAAAACTACATTTGTCTACGGCAACTTGTGATAGTCTACAGTACTCTTCCCTTGGAAGAAGAGACTGTTCGCATATGCAGACAAAGCTATTAAAGAGGGGTAACGCCTGAAAGGTATGCAACACACCCAACGGGCAGGTAACACGGTCACGATCTTAAGTGACCGAAGCTACTAGGAAAACTACATTTGTCTACAGCAACTTGTGATAGTCTACGGTACTCTTCCCTTGGAAGAAGAGACTGTTTGCATATGCAGACAAGGCAATTAAAGAGGGGTGACGCCTGAAAGGTATGCAACACACCCAACAGGCAGTTAATACGGTCACGAGTTTGACTGAAGCTACTAAGAAAACTACATTAGTCTATGGCGACTTGTGATAGTCTACATTACTCTTCCCTTGGAAGAAGAGACTGTTCACATATGCAAACAAAGCAATTAAAAAAAAAGAGGGTAACGCCTGAAAGGTATGCAACACACCCAATGGGCCGTTAACGAGGTCACGATTTTAAGTGACTGAAGCTACTAAGAAAACTACATTAGTCTATGGCGACTTGTGATAGTCTACAGTACTCTTCCCTTGGAAGAACAGACTGTTCACATATCCAAACAAAGCGATTAGAGAGAGGTAATGTGGTCACAATCGTAAGTGACCAAAGCTACTAAGAAAACTACATTTGTCTACAGCAACTTGTGATAGTCTACAGTACTCTTGCCTTGGAAGAAGAGACTGTTCGCATATGCGAACAAAGCGAAAAAAAGGGAGTAACGCCTGAAAGGTATGCAACACACCCAACGGGCAGGTAACGCGGTCACGATTTTAAGTGACCGAAGCTACTAGGAAAACTACATTAGTCTACGGCGACTTGTGATAGTCTACGGTACTCTATGGTAGTTTTACAACTCTGACCACAGCAGACGGTATCTGCTGGTTGCATGTAGAAAAGACGAGAGAAAACCGTGACGGGAGGCGCGCGAAACAGGAGTTAAATTCGGGGTCCGTCCGAGGTGAGATAAACATTTCGTGCCGTCGTGAAATGCGGCGGGTGTGAGCCGCTGCCGCCGTGTTTTGCGGTTGGCTTCAGCCCTGCTGCGTCCTTGGCGCCTGCAACCCGACCCCACGCGCTTTGTGGCCACGTGTGCGGGTGGAAGAGGAGTAAAGTAGAAACACACGCCCACACATGTGTGGGTGGTACTCACGCTAGCGTGACGCCGCGACACGCCGCGACGAACTCGTCCGGGCCCGCGTCCGCGCCGCTGGGCAGCTCGAAGCTCACGCTGAAGTACTCGGAGCTGTTCACCTGAGGAAGCAAACACAGAAGACGTGTGAAACGTCGTCGACGATGGTTTAAAAAAAGAAAGATTAGCACAGTAACATTTTCAGGGCTGAGTCTCCCGTAAGCGTAGTGTGTGATGCATATTAAGTTTTCGCACAGGTTGCGAATTCTGCTCAGGGCCGGGAATCGAACGAGGAACCATAAAATAAAAAGTGGTGATACACAAACAGACTTCTTATCACCTTTATTATTTGGAAGCCTTTTAGAAAAATGGGATCTGGCATTCGGAGATAAAACGTCACAAACCAGTTGATTTAAGGGGAAGTTTACTATCTTTTGGTTCAAACAATCGATTTTTTTTTAAATTTCATTTTTGGATCCATTAAAGTGTTTAGAATCCACCCCTGAAACGGTTTTTCCGAATACGGGACGGAAACGTTTGTTATTCGCGGTCCACCAAAAAATTGCACCTGCCTGAAATTGCCCTTTTTCACGCACCAGTTTTTTTCTTTTGGAGGACAAGTTATCGTGCCAGTGCTTGGGAGGAAACACACAAAATTCAAATCTACTGAGCCGATTGAGATGATTCTTTGTTTCCGACGAAGCTAGCTAAATTGTCTAACAGTTGTACCACTTTTATTCCGATCCATCCACTATCAATAGTTTCACTTGGCCGACGAAGTCGAAAAATCGATGGAAAAAACCTATTTTTTTCAGATTTTGTTTTCTATGGTCCAAATAACTCAAGCGAGGTACAACTCCTAATGAGTCTTATACACTTCGCTACCGTCAACTCAGTTTTGATTTCAGACGAGCCGGCTGACCTGTGACATACCGCGCGTGGAGGTCTACATCGAAATTTTGTTACGTTCCGACGGCACTTCCGCCTTTGCTCTTCGACATTTCCGGTCGAAAAAATTTTAGTTTGTAGAGAAAAGATCAATAAACATTTTGACCAAATTTGAGATTGATATCTGTAACACATCCCGAGAAAAAAATTCTGAAAGAACATGCTTTTTTCGGGCCAAAGATAGTATACCTCCCCTTAAGGCAAACTGTCCGTCTCAGTAGCTGCGCGGTCAGCTATTCAAGGGCCCGAGTTCAATTCCCGGCCGAGTTGGAGAGTTTCTGGTTGTTGTGGTGTCGTCCTTACGTTCGTATCGTCATAACTGATATTCAATTGTGCAGATGACTGTATGGGCACGTCCTGAAAGCCAATACATTAAAAAAAATTTAAGGTAAACTGCCTAGATTCTGGAGACGATTTTTGCTATACTTTCAGAAAATTTGACAGAAGCGGTTGCTGAAATAAATTTTCTGGAAAAAACAGGTAATAGAACTGGTCTCAAAATTTCAACTGAAACAAAAAAATAAAATTGTTGAAAAAAAAGATGAAAAGTGCAAGAAGAACTCGCGCTTTCAGTGTTTCGTACAAACTTAATTATAGGTTTGTTTTTGGAGGGCCCCTACCTTGAGCAAAACACGATTTTATCTTCTATTTCCCAGAAGTGTTTCGCTAAAGTTTCAGCATCATCAGTGGGCTTCTATTTACTTTCTTCGTAGCACAAGTCCTGTGGTTTTCCTGTTTTTTTCATATTTTTTATTGCACTTGTTTTCTTTCGGAGTCTGTAATTATTTCCGGTTCCTCTGTTATCTTAACTGTGAAAGCCTGACACTGTAAACAGTATAAACAGTGACAGGATAAGTTGCTTAGTGCAGGTTTTCACAGTGAAGATAACGGAAAAACCGGAAAAAATGATGGACTGCGAAAGAAAACAAGTGCAAATAAAAGAAGAAACAGCATATTTTTAAACTGTGGTAAGTTCAAAAAAAGGGTTCAAATGGCTCCCCTAGAACTTAGAACTACTTAAACCTAACTAACCTAAGGACATCATACAGATCCATGCCCGACGCAGGATTCGAACCTGCGACTGCAGCGGTCGCGCGGTTCCAGGCTGTAGCGCCCAGAACCGTTCGGCCACCCCGGCCGGCTGTGGTAAGTTCGTATGGGACCAAACTGTTGAGGTTATCGGTCCCTAGACTTACACACTACTTAATCTAGCTTAATCTTACTTACGCTAGTGTACAACACACACACCCATGCCCGAGGGAGGACTGGAACCTCTGACGGGGGGAGCCGCGTGAACCGTGGCAAAGCGAAAATCCGCACAGCATGTGGTAACAAGAAATAAAATAAAAGCCCGCTGATGATGCTGAAACTTCAGCGAAACACTTTTGGGAAAGAAAAGATAAAACCGTGTTTTGCTCAAGGTAGGGGCCCCTCCTACAACATCCCAAGCAAACAGGGAAAGAAGATCTTCAAGCTCAGGATGATTAAAACTTAATTGTTTACTTTTAGAAAATTCCTCTATCGGTTATGATGAGTGAGTTTGCTAATAGCAAAATGTGTGGCATAAATGGCCGTATCTTTTAATTGCATCGACATAAAAACTTAAGTTTTTTGCCGCACCAAGCTGCATTACACATTACTATTTGACATAAATTTCAGTTTAATACCTAGACCCATTCCTGAGAAAAAGGTGTCTAAAGAGGAGGACAGAAAGGGCCTCAAACGTTCAGCAACTGATCCTATAACGGTTCCGTTTTCACCGACTGAGGCACAGTAGCCTAAAAAATGCGCCATAATGCATAGAAACACAAATTGGTGAAACAGAGCGAGATAGTGGATTTAAATATCTTGGAGAAATTCTACAGCAGAATGCCTCAGAAAATTTTACAATGGATGTTAATAAACGGTCTACTCATGTTAATGTGAGCATCAATGGTGTTAAACATGGACGTGCAGTTACCACTCATAGGCGGTAGGTGGCAGCATTAGCAAAGGAGGGGATACAGGGTGTTACAGAAAAAGTCGAGTACTTTAACAGGTAGTAGTACTCATAGAAACAAGGAAAATAACTCCAATAAACATGAGCCGGAAATGGATACAGTAACGTTCTTTTAAAAAGAAAACGTCATACAATTACGCTGAATTAATGTCTGAAATGTGGAATGCATACAAGACTGGAGTTATCGTGTAGCATGTTGTAGCTACAAATAGTGTACTTACTCTGTGTTATCGCTAGCAAAACTTTACACGAATTGATTGGGCAGTGCAACTCCCAATACCAGTAAAGAAATAGTCACTACAAAATATATTCAGTCCCTTAGGCACTGAATCCTCTGGCCCTGTTCAAAACTGATAACTTTGGTCCGTGTGCACCTATCAAATACATTAAATTGTCTTACCTGTAAAGCAGCAAAGGTAGAAGGCGATATATTCCGGTCTCTCATGAAAAAAATAAAATATGCTAGCTACATGCTCAGCCGTGATCAATGCTGGCCGTAATACTTTCAAAAATACAAGAAAAACTTTTGGGTGATAAACGAGATTTAAGGAAAAACCAAACTTGCCGGACGGAGTGGCCTTGCGGTTCTAGGCGCTACAGTCTGGAATCGAGCGACCGCTACGGTCGCAGGATCGAACCCTGCCTCGGGCATGCATGTGTGTGATGTCCTTAGGTTAGTTAGGTTTAAGTAGTTCTAAGTTCTAGGCGACTGATGACCTCAGAAGTTAAGTCGCATAGTGCTCAGAGCCATTTGAACCATTTTTGAAACCATTTTTTAAAACCAAACTTCTTTGAAAGGAGGCTGTACTGATTTTGGTGAATTACTAACACTGAGGTTCTTTTTTTTAGCAAAATTATATCGCAAGTTAAGTTCGTCTTTTCAGAAACATCTACAATTGATGTTACATTAGTTAGAATAATATATCATATTTACTAATTGATCCACAAACAACGAGATTTATACAGCAAGTATTATCTAACCTCACTAAACCAGCATAAATGCAAATCATCAAATTATATATAGCTCTGTTAACAGTTACAAACGAAGTGGCTCTGGCGAGAGAAGGTCAGAAGGTTCTGGAGTTTCATTGTTAAAAGAAGAGTGCAATTTACAGGCCATCTATTACGACATTAAGGATTCCTGAACATAGAGGGATATGTAGAGGGAAAAAGACCAAGAGTAAGACCACGGCTGAGGTACATGGATCAAATCGTGAAAGATGTGGGATGTGACACCTATAAAGAAATGAAGAGAAAAGCTGAAAGACGCACAGAATGGAGACAAGCTGCCATTGTAGCTGTTGCAAACCAATCCTGGGATTGACCACTACAGAAGAAAGAACGAATCATAGAAACATTATAAAAGTGAAATATCTAACTAGCCTTCTTATCAAATCAGTTTACGTTTGTTCTGTGGTTACGCAACAATTACAAATTATCAGCCATCATATCTACGCTACGCGCTGGCAAAACAAAAATGAAAATTATTTAACATCTTTATCTTGCCTGCGAGAAGACTTCTGCTTATATGTTCTCGTAATCTAACAGTCCGTGGTTTCACACAGAACACCACAGAAACTGCCTACTCCATCCTCTTTCGCTTAGAGACAGCTGCCCACTACTGAGCGACAAGCACTCTCTTACTCCGACACTACAATCTCAGACCAGAAGCAGCATCTTTGGCTCTGCGGTGGTGTACAGTCAGCGATCCGCATTATAAAGCCTATCACAGACATACATCGTTTGTAATATAATAGTTTCGTTTTAATTTACATTAGTATTGTTATCATATTCTGGTGCCCCAATACAGGGTGGAGCACGAAATGTGTTAAAAATTTTTTGAGTGTAAACTTCAATGTGAGTTCAATCTGAAAGGAACATATACTACAATGAAGAGCCGTCTATGGAGATTTGTTCTAACTCAGCACGTGTTCAATATGTCCACCATTTCGTTTCCTAACTTCCTTCAAACGAACACTGAAGTTAGTGACTACCCTACGGCACATGTCTTCCGTAATGTCACTGCAACCTTGAAGAATAAGTCTTCTGAGCTCCATTAAATCACGTGGACGTTTCGGGAAATTTTTCTCCTTTAGGTACCCCCAAAGAAAGAAGTCACATGGATTGAGGCCTGGAATACTGGGGGGCCAGTTTTGTCCGTCATTGAAGAGACCTAGCAACCTGAGTGAAATGATCCGCATGTCGAAATACTCGTGTAAAAACTCCAACACAGTGTTTGCAGTATGTGGCCTTGCTCCATCTTACATGGACCACTGCGTGTTGAAGGACAAGGCAGTAGCAATAAGCTGTGGAATGAAGCTATTGCGAAGCAGGCTCAAATAACGCTCGCTGTTCACAGTTTCTTCAAAGAAAAAGGGTCCAATAAGTCCGTGACTGGAAATTGCTGCCCACGCTGTAATCCTCGGAGCATAATGTTGACGTTCACGAAGCACTTGTTGGTTTTCAGTGGCCCAAAAGCTTACATTTTGTTTGTTACCACACCGTCTAAATGAAAATGCGCCTCGTCTGAAAACCAAACGTTGTTGAGAGTTTCTTCCCTATCCTCTGCCCACTGAGCAAACAGTAGTCTCTGCTGCTTGTGTTCTTCAGTGAGCTTCTGTGCACAGGTCATCTTGTGTGGGTGCATATGGAGGTCACTTTTAAGAATGCGTTGAACGGAGGGTCTGGATATTCCCAGTTGCACTGCTGCCTTTCTACACAATTTCCCGACACTTCTCTGTACAGCAACTCGTACCGCTTCAGTATTCTCCGGCGAACAAACAGGCATAGGCCGAAGTCGCTTCGCTTCCAATGCTGTTCCTTTCTGTACAAATTTATCGTACAACCTGTGGGTGGTCTTCTTGCAAGAGACCCATCGTGTGTTAAACTGTTGTCGAAAACGCCTCTGAGTCACAACAAGGCTTTCCGTTTCGTGAAAAAGTAACACAATTGCCGATCGTTGCTGTGTCGTCAGTCTTCCATTGTCAGCCATTGCTGCTTACTAGTCTCCTAGCGGCAGTATCGTGAATTACACTTCATTTCGTAACTCACTGGTTTTTCCAAGCTCCGCTGGTACTGCTGTAGAAATCGCAGCGGGATATCTAATGTGCGTCGTAAATTGTGAAAGAAACAATTGGTAACACATTTGGTGCGCCACCCTGTACAAGTGTGCCCCAGTAGGCTCCTTTCAGTACGTGGGTCCGGAAGTGCATACTTTCTGCGATAAACACGTGTTTACAGGAGGTTTTCAACATGCGGTCCATTAATGACAATGCCCCCTCTGCCCTCCGGAGTAACGCGTTACGCACCTTTCGAAGTACACTTGGTTGTTGTTGTACGCGCTCAGTCCGGAACCGCGCGACTGCTACGGTCGCAGGTTCGAATCCTGCCTCGGGCATCGATGTGTGTGATGTCCTTAGGTTAGTTAGGTTTAGGTGGTTCTAAGTTAGTGCTCAGAGCCATTTGAACCATTTTTTTGTTGTTGTACCTTCCGGAACGCATTGAAGACGCTATCCTGTAGCGCCTCCACGTAATTGATTGGCATGGCGTTGTTGATTAGCATGGCGTTTACCAATTCCTCCGTGTGACCCCGTAACCAAAAGTCTAGGGGATTGACATGTGGGGAACGGGCAGGGTAAGACATGTCGCCCCCCCCCCCCCCAACCTGGACCAATTCAGCGGACCTAAAATGCCTGCGTCATATGCGATGAAAGTGTGCTGGTGCACCATGATGCATGAATCACATTGGTATTCGTTGCTGCAATGGCACAGCCCCTAGCGAGGTAGGCAACAAAATAATGACGAAGTCCAGATAATGCTCCCAACTTAACCTTCGCGGTAGCACGTATCGAAATGGTTCAAATGGCTGTAAGCACTATGGGACTCAACATATGGGGTCATCAGTCCCCTAGGACAACTTAAGCGTAACTAACCTAGGGACATCACACACATCCATGCCCGAGGCAGGATTCGAAACTGCGACTGTAGCAGCACGTTTCGCCCTATTAATCTATCGCGCAGTACGCCTGCCCATGCGATTGTTGAGAATCGGTGTTGATGACCTCTTCGCAGAATTTCTTGGGGATTTAAATATGCTGGTTGTGGAAATTCACAACACCATCTCTTGTCAAACCTGCCTCATCGGTACATAAAATGTTGCACGTGAGCCGGCCGAAGTGGCCGTGCGGTTAAAGGCGCTGCAGTCTGGAACCGCAGGACCGCTACGGTCGCAGGTTCGAATCCTGCCTCGGGCGTGGCTGTTTGTGATGTCCTTAGGTTAGTTAGGTTTAACTAGTTCTAAGTTCTAGGGGACTAATGACCTCAGCAGTTGAGTCCCATAGTGCTCAGAGCCATTTGAACCATTTTTTTGTTGCACGTGAACAGTGGATCTGTGGTACACTCTTGCAACAGCCGATGATACACTACTCGCCATTGAAATTCCTACACCACGAAGATGACGTGCTACAGACGCGAAATTCAACCACCGGGAAGAAGATGCTGTGATATGCAAATGAGTAGCTTTTCAGTGCATTCACACAAGCTTGGTGCCAGTGGCGACACCTACAGCGTGCTGACATGAGGAAAGTTTCCAACCGATTTCTCATACACAAACAGCAGTTGACCGGCGTTGCCTGGTGAAACGTTGTTGTGATGCGTCGTGTAAGGAGGAGAAATGCGTACCATCACGTTTCCGACTTTGATAAAGGTCGGATTGTAGCCTATCGCGATTGCGGTTTATCGTATCGCGACATTGCTGCTCTCGTCGGTCGGGATCCAATGACTGTTAGCAGAATATGGAATCGGTGGGTTCAGGAGGGTAATACGGAACGCCGTGCTGGATCCCGACGGCCTCGTATCACTAGCAGTCGAGATGACAGGCATCTTATCCGCGTGGCTGTAACGGATCGTGCAGCCACGTCTCGATCCCTGAGTCAACAGATGGGGCCGTTTGTAAGACAACCATCTGCACGAACAGTTCCACGACGTTTGCAGCAGCATGGACTATCAGCTCGGAGACCGTGGCTGCGGCTACCCTTGATGCTGCATCACAGGCAGGAGCGCCTTCGATGATGTACTCGACGACGAACCTGGGGGCACGAATTTTTTCGGATGAATCCAGATTCTCTGTATACAGCACCACGATGGTCGCATCCGTGTTTGGCGACATCGCGGTGAACGCACATTGGAAGCGTGTATTCGTCGTCGCCATACTGGTGTATCATTCGGCGTGATGGTATGGGGTGCCATCGGTTACACGTCTCGGTCACGTCCTGTTCGCATTGACGGCACTCTCGACAGTGGACGTTACATTTCAGATGTGTTACGACCCGTGGCTTTACCATTCATTCGATCACTGCAAAACCCTACATTCCATCAGGATAGTGCACGACCGTATGTTGCAGGTCCTGTACGGGCCTTTCTGGATACAGAAAATGTTCGACTGCTGCCCTGGCCAGCACATTCTCCAGATCTCTCACCAATTGAAGACGTCTGGTCAATGGTGGCCGAGCAACTGGCTCGTCACAATACGCCCGTGACTACTCTTGACGAACTGTGGTATCGTGTTGAAGCTGCATGGGCAGCTGTACCTGTACACGCCATCCAAGCTCTGCTTGACTCAATGCCCAGGCATATCAAGGCCGTTATTATGACCAGAGGTGGTTGTTCTGAGTACTGAGTTGTCAGGATCTATGCACCCAAATTGCGTGACAATGTATTCACATGTCAGTTCTAGTATAATATATTTGTCCAATGAATACCCGTTTGTAATCTGCATTTCTTCTTGGTGTAGCAATTTTAATGGCCCGTAGTGTAAGACCGCCGTCTGCCATGTTGATCCTGTGGCCTTACGGCCTGAACGGGCAGTCGACAATACGGGTACAGTAATTGTTCTCGAAGTACCCCCCGGATAAGTGAGTGACACACGCCTTCTGCTGCTGCTAATCGTCGCACACTGGCGCCAGGGGTTTCTTCCACCGAGCGTATCGGACGCTCGTCATGTCCGGCGTGCGGGCTGTGGACGGCTTTCCACCGCCAGTCTTCCGAGGTGCAAGGGTGCTTGAGCCCTCAGGCGCTGGTAAAGTCTGCCGAACAGTTTACCAGAGGGCACTCTGCGCTGTCGATGTTTTTCGGCGTAGAGGGCACTGTCTCGCAGCCTACGTCCGTTTGCTAAACCGTAGCAGAATATCATATCCGCCATTTCACTTGTCGAGTAGTAGGCTTCCATTGCTGACATCTGGTGGAAGAGAGAAGCTGTACATGTACTACACCATTTGTATGTGCAAACAGTGTAGTAATAGCAAGCACATAAATAATCCGGTAGAATGTAAAATACCAAGATACATGCCCAGCAGGATTCACGGTGCTGTGCAATAAGGCACGCAGACACGACGAATACTGACGTAGCCTACAGCACGACACGAACCACACATCTGACTGCAGACAACGTAAATGGTAGGTACAACACTGTGAGTAGGCCATCATAATATCCTGTGACACATTTGACGGGGCACCGTTGCAAGGACTTTCTTGACTTTCTTGGACATAAAACTCGACACGTCGCTCTTAACGCAACATAATCGACAGATGTAAAGGAGGGTGATAGCGTTGCCAGAATGAGATTTTCACTCTGCAGCGGAGTGTGCGCTGATATGAAACTTCCTGGCAGACTAAAACTGCAGGAGAACTTCTGTAAAGTTTGGAAGGTAGGAGACGAGATACTGGCAGAAGTGAAGCTGTGAGGACCGGGCGTGAGTCGTGCTTGGGTAGCTCAAATGGTAGAGCACTTGCCCGCGAAAGCCAAAGGTCCCGAGTTCGAGTCTCGGTCCGGCACACAGTTTTAATCTGCCAGGAAGTTTCAGTACCGTTGCTGTTTACAATATAGATAAACGATCTAGCAGAAAGCGTCGGAAGATCTTTAAGGCTATTCGCAGATGATGCAGTTGTTTACACCAAAGTACCAACGCCAGTAGGTGGTAACAAATTGCAGAAAGACCTGCAGAGATTTGATGAATGGTGCAGACTGTAGCAGTTGACCTCGAACTTAAATAAATGTAACACATTAAGCATACATAGGAACAGAAATCCACTACTGTACAGCTACACTATTGATGACAAACAGCTGGAGACAGCGTCTGCCGTGAAATATCTAGGCGTAACTAGCCAGAGAGGCCTTACGTGGAATGAGCATATAAAACAGATAGTGAGTAAAGCAGACACAGCACTCATATTCATCGGAAGAATCTTAAGGAAAGAAGTGGCTTATAAGGCGCTTGTTCGCCCGATTCTTGAGTACTGTTCATCTGTCTGGGATCCCTATCAGGTAGGACTGATAGAAGAGGTAGAGAAGATCCAACGAAGAGCGGCGCGTTTCGTCACGGGATCGTTTAGCTGGCGAGAGAGCGTTACGGAGATTCTAAACAAACTCCACTGACAGACGTTAGAAGAGAGGCGTTGTGCATCACTGTAAAAATTTCGTGACAGCACTTCTGACGAAGAGTCCGACAACATATTAGTTACCCCCACAGACATCTCGTGCATTGACCACGAGGAGAAAATTCGAGAAATTAGACCCAATACAGAGGCTTACGGCGATCATTCTTCCCATGCAATATTCAATATTCGCGAGTGGAACATGTTTGGAGGGATCAGATAGTGGTACCGAAAGTACCCTTCGCCACACACCATTAGGTGTCTTGCGGAGTATGATGTACACTGTGATTAAAAGTATCCGGAAACCCCCAAAAACATACGTTTTTCGTATTAGGTGCATTGTGCTGCCACCTGCTGCCAGGTACTCCATATCAGCGACCTCAGCAGTCATTAGACATCGTGAGAGAGCAGAACTCACGGACTTCCAACGTGGTCAGGTGATTGGGTGTCACACGTCTGTACGCGAGATCTCCACACTCCTAAACATCCTCAAGTCGACTGTTTCCGATGTGATGCCTGTAATGGATCTGGGAGATGTGGTATTTTTTTTTACCGGATTTGTCGATACCAAATTGTAAATGTTTTCTTATATTTTTTGTCAGAATTTTTTAATTATAATTTCCCTTATTATATGTTAATTTACTTATATTTTTGAGAGTGAAAGCATATTGATTACTATTAGTAAATGTGTCGAAGAATAGCAAAGAGACTGATTACAAGTGGAAGCTTGTGTGTTGTATGAAATGTCTTTGACGCTGGAGTCGTCTTTGACTATAGTCAGTCGGCAGTTAACTCTTGGTGTGTGTTGACGTTAGAAGAATGCGCAGGTCGCCGTCATAAATAATTTTGAATTATGTTACTATTTTTTTAATACAAACTATAAGATGAAACTACATTCGAAGAATTGGTATTTGAAGCACCAAAAATGAGGCAAACACATTGAACCAGGTCATTTCTGCAGCCGACAAAGACGCATTGTGGAATCATACTACCAGTAGACAACTGAAGCCAAGACCAATACCGCCTCGTAAACATCTAACGGAAAAGGTACTGTCACGAAATATGCCAAATCTAAGTAAATAAAAAAAGTAGTGAGCATATTTCAACTTGTGTCTTAGCCGGGATAGCATATTTCAACTTGTGTATCAGCCGGGATAGCATATTTCGGGCCGAAGTGGAAACGTGAAGGGACATATATAGCACTAAAGCGTACAGGCCGACCTCGTCTGTTGACTGACAGAGACTGCCGACAGTTGAAGAGGGTCGTAATGTGTAATACGCAGACATCTATCCAGACCATCACACAGAAATTCCAAACTGCATAAGGATCCACTGCAAGTCCTACGACAGTTAGGCGGGAGGTGAGAGAACTGGGATTCCATCCTTCAGCGGCTGCTCATAAGCCACACATCACGCCGTTAGATGCAAACGACGGCTCGCTTGGTGTAAGGAGCGTAAACATTGGACGACTGGACAGTGGAAAAACGTTGTGTGGCGTGACGAATCACGGTACACAATATGGCGATCCGATGGTAGGGTGAGTATGGCGAATGCCCGGTGAACGTCATCTGCCAGCGTGTGTAGTGCCAACAGTAAAATTCGGAGGCGGTGGTGTTATGGTGTGCTCGTGTTTCCATGGAGAGAGCTTGCACCTCTTGTTGTTTTGCGTGGCTCTCTCACAGCACAGGCCTACATTGATGCCGGCCGGTGTGGCCGATTTGTTCTAGGCGCTACAGTCTGGAACGGCGCGACCGCTATGGTCGGAGGTTGGAATCCTGCCTCTGGGATGGATGTGTGTGATGTCCTTAGGTTAGTTAGGTTTAACTAGTTCTAAGCTTTAGGGCACGCCGTCCGGCATTGGTTTTGTGAGAACGAGGGTTAACTGTCGCTTCTCCCCTGGCCACAGCAGTCACCAGATCTCAGTGTTATTGAGGTTTACGGTCTTCTTTGGAGAGGAGGCAGCATGGTCGCTATGCACCTGAGTCATGTTCTGTATTAACACCTGGCTGAAAATGACTTACAAGTTCGTGAGGCCGTCCACTGGTAATGCTGGAATTCAATACGCTGTTGGCCCACCTTTAGCGTTGATGAAAACTTCCACTCTGGTACGCATACGCCCAATCAGGTGCTGGAAGGTTTCTTGGGGAATGGCAGCCCATTCTTCACGGAGTGCTGCACTGAGGAGAGGTATCGATGTCGGTCGGTGAGGCCTGGCACGGCGTTCCAAAACATCCCAAACGTGTTCTATAGGATTCAGGTCAGGACTCTGTGCAGGCCAGTCCCATTACAGAGATATTATTGTCGTGTAACCACTCCGCCACAGGCTGTGCGTTATGAACAGGTGCTCGATCGTGCTGAAAGATGCAATCGCCATCCCCGAATCGCTCTTCAACAGTGGGATGCAAGAAGGTGCTTAAAACATCAATGTAGGCCTGTGCTGTGATAGTGCCACGCAAAACAACAAGGGGTGCAAGCCCCCTCCTTGCAAAACACGAGCACACCATAACACCACCGCCTCCGAATTTTACTGTCGGCACTACACACGCTGGCAGATGACTTTCACCGGGCATTCGCCTTACCCACACCCTGCCATCAGATCGCCACATTGTGTACCGTGATTCGTCACTCCACACAACGTTTATCCACTGTTCACTCATTCAACGTTTACGCTCCTTACACCAAGCGAGGCGTCGTTTGGCTTTTACCACCGTGATGTGTGGCTTATTAGTAGCTACTCGACCATGAAATCCAAGTTTTTTCACCTCCCGCCTAATTGTCATAGGACTTGCAGTGGATCCTGATGCACTTTGGAATTCCTGTGTGATGGTCTGGATAGATGCCTGCCTATTACACATTACGACCCTCTTCAACTGTCGGTGGTCTCTGTCAGCCAACAGACGAGGTCAGCGTGTACGCTTTTGTGCTGTACGTGTCCCTTCACGTTTCCATTTCACTATCACATCGGGAAGAGTGGACGTAGCGATGTTTCGGAGTGCGAAAATCTCGCATACACACGTATGACACAAGTGACACGCAAACACCTGACTACTTTCAAAGGGCCAGCCGGAGTGGCCGTGCGGTTCTAGGCGCTAGAATCTGGAGCCGAGCGACCGCTACGGTCGCAGGTTCGAATCCTGCCTCGGGAATGGATGTGTGTGATGTCCTTAGGTTAGTTAGGTTTAATTAGTTCTAAGTTCTAGGCGACTGATGACCTCAGAAGTTAAGTCGCATAGTGCTCCGAGCCATTTGAACCATTTGAACTACTTTCAAAGTCCGTGAGTTCCACGGAGCGCCCCATTCTGCTCTCTCAGGATGTCTAATGACTACTGAGGTCGCTGATATGGAGTACCTGGTAGTAGGTCGCAGGACAATGCACCTAATATGAAAAACGAATGCTTTTGTGCGTGTCCGGATACCTCTGATCACATAATGTATCTATTCCGAGACGACTAGAAGCTGTTTTGAATGCGAACGATTTCCTTACATCGTAATAGGCAAGGTAGTGTCTTATGTTTTTGGTATCTCGCTATTTCTGACTGCCAGCCGTACATCGTCCTCCAGCAGTGATTGTAAAACGTACTTATACAGAAATGATATAGTAGTAGACGATCTATTGCACGATTCTCAGAATGAGAAGACACGGTACGGCAAACTCAGTTTAGTATCAATTTTCGTGTGGTTAATTACACCCAGCGCTATACATGAGACACACAAAATACAGAGAAATTCCTAAATCTGCCGAAGATATGTGTAATCAACAAGTTCCAGAGAAAAGCGATAACAGGGAAATGCTCTACTAAAAGTTAGTTCTTATATACATTGTATGTAGCAGTTGGTTAAATTTCTATTTGAATTTGAAATAAACTGTATGTTACGTCGGTCAAATACGGTAACTCTAGCTTACGATTGAGTTAGAATGCTACCTAACACACCCAGACAGTCGAAGTTGTTGGATGATCGTAAGTTTATGAAATTAATAGGTAAGATACTGCCTAGCTAAACTAGCTTTCTCTTGAATTAGTTTATCATCTGCTCATTGTACAGGTGTAAAACTTCGCAGTATGATTATCCGTGTACCAAGTATATAACGATTATTTCACAGAGTAATTTGCAATTTTTTTCTCTGCATAAAATACAAAGGGCTGCTGTTACAATTTGAAATTATAATTTAAATCAACTAACTTCCCTCACAGGACGTTATACGCCTTTCTGTCTGCAATCTATATTTTGTAGTATGAAATCAAACTTGATTCAAATTATTAGAAAACAACAAAAAACAAAAAGTGGATGCTTGTTGCATCTTTTAAAATCTGAATCATTTTCTTCAAAATACTCACTCAAAAAAGAGGTAATTCACCATACGTCCCATCCAGCAACTAAGTTTTCAGTCACAACAAAAACTAATGCTGCTGAAGTTAGCCGGCCAGTGTGGCCGAGCGGTTCTAGGCGCTTCAGTCTGGAATCGCGCGACCACTACGGTTGCAGGTTCGAATCCTGCCTCGGGCATGGATGTGTGTGATGTCCTTAGGTTCAAGTAGTTCTAAGTTCTATGGAACTGATGACCTCAGAAGTTAAGTCCCATAGTGCTCAGAGCCATTTGAACCATTTGCTGAAGTTACGTAAACATTACGAAGTATGATGCAAGATAGCCCGCCCGGTTAGCAGTCCGGTCTAGCGCACGGCTTTCCGGAGGGGGAAGGAGCGCCTGGTCCCCGGCACAAATCCGCCCGGCGGGTTTGTGTCGAGGTCTGGTGAGCCGGCCAGTCTGTGGACGGTTTTTAGGCGGTTTTCCATCTGCCTCGGCGAATGCGGGTTGGTTCCCCTTATTCCGCCTCAAACAAGTTCTCCACGTACGCGTACCATTACTCTACCACGCAAACATAGGGGTTACACTCGTCTGGTGTGAGATGTTCCCTGGGTGGGTCCACCGGGGGCCAAACCGCACAATAACCCTGGGTTCGGTGTGGGGCGGCGGAGGGGTGAAGTGGACTGGGGTAGTCGTCGTGGGGTTGTGGACCACTGCGGCTGCGGCGGGGACGGAGCCTCTCCGTCGTTGTGGGAGTACGAAGTGTTGTTATAAAATAACGGGACTACTGCCGTGAAACATTTTATTTCGAAAACATACATATTTAGTTACTGTCACCCTCGAGATGCTCCCCTCCTCTACCCCCACAACACTCCGTCCGAATTTTTCACTGATGGAAACAGTACAGAAGGTCTTCCTCTGTGAGCTCTTTGATGACGTGTGACGCTTTTCCTTTCACTGCTTCAACGGACTGAAATATCGTTCCTTTTAACGCAGACTTCACCCCGGGGGATAGTCACGTGCTGATAGGCCTGGTGAATAAAGCGGATTCTGCAACACTCAGATATTGTACTTCGCCAGAGACCCCTTAAGAGAGAATGCGACATGAGCCGGTCAGCCTTGATGCAGAAGCCATGATTGGTACTTCCATAATTCGAGTCGTTTTTTTCTTATTTTCTCTCGGTGTTGAGCAAGAACCTCAAGGTAGTAATGTTGATTAAAACACTGACAGAAACAAAACTCGTCACGCTAAAAAATATTTAATGTATAGTAATGAAACTTCGGGAATACATTTGGTTAGGTAACATATTTAACTGATTAACACTGCAAGATCACAGGTCAACGTAAGCGCGAGATAAGGCATTGCAAATGTGAAATGCTGGTACATTACTGAACGGTGTAACCGGGAGAATGTTGAATGCAAGAATTAAAACATGCATGCATTGTGTTATTACAGGTGCCGGATGTCAGTTTATGGAATGAAGTTCCATACCTGTTACACTTGGTCGGTCAATAAAGGGACGGTTAATGCTGTTTGTGGACGACGCTGGAGTCTCGTCCCATGATATCCCAAATGTGGTCGATTGGAGACAGATCTGGTGATCGAGCAGGCCAAGGCAACATTTCGACACTCTTTAGAGCATGTACGGTTACAACAGCGTTAAGTGGGCGAGCGTTATCCTGTTGGAAAACACTCCCTGGAAAGCTGTTCATGAAAGGCAACACAATCGGTCGAATCACCAGATTGAAGAACAAATATGCTGTCAGGCTGCGTGGGATAACCACTAGACAATAAATCCAGGTGTAGCATGTGACGCAGCATGTGAAAGTTGCTGAGTGTGGACGGGTTACTCCCGTAACCGAAATTAGAGATATGAAGATGGTTCTAGAGAAACCGAAACCGGTCATATGAATTAACATTTTATGCAATCAAGACGGATTATAAGTAACACCCAGTGAAGAGACACAATTCCGCGAATATCGAAAAAAAAAACCGTCATCATCGCTTTGAATCTTGAGTTCCTCATTCAACCTGTTGTGGCTCTCAGTGGGGTTTAGCCCTTCCATTGCATGGGTTGGCCCTTAGTTTCTGGATCGTAAGCGAAAAACTAAGATTCGTCACATGTTATCACAATTTCCGAGAAATTACGATCGTTTTCAATGGTATTCAAAGTATCAGCACAAACATTTTCAAGAGCGTCTTTTTGTTCGATCGTGAGAATTTTCGGCACCAGTTACGCACACGTTTTTATGATGTCAATTTTACTATGTTAAATTTGCCTTACATATTATTTGTCAGTTCCTACGGTTTCAGCAATCGATTCGAATACTGAACCGACTGTCAGATAGAATCAGACTACCCGCTTTTTTGATACTCTCATCCTATTTTGATGTTGAAGAGCGTCCTAGGCGTGAGTCATCTTCAACGTCTACTCGGCCATCTTGGGAACGCTTGAACCACTCAAAGATTCGCATACATGTGAAACAGTCTTCGTCACAGATTTCTTTTAGTATCCCAACAGGTGTCAGTAGCAGTTTTTCCAAGTTTGATGTCGAAATTCAAGACAATTCATTGGTCTGTTACTACGCATATCGTTTTTCCGGCCACACTGATTCTTCTGCAGCATTCAACTGAGGAGGCTTAGCGCTTCTCAGCTGTTGGTCGTTCATCTTTGGCGCATGCGTACTTTCTCTGCGACAGCATCGATATTTTATAGTCGCACCTCGTATCATATGGCTTGAGGTATGGGGCAAGGAGAACTTGGATAAAACAATCTTTATTGCACGAGTAAACAAAAAGCCGATGTACACAAAATAAGAGCACAGCACAGCTACACGACATACAAATCTTCCATCTTTTTTCACAGAATGTGGGTGCGTATACAGGGTGTCCCATTTATCTTGATCAAGGACTGTTTGTCCAGATGCAAATTACAAAGCGTTTCAGGCAAATGTTCTTTAGCCGTCATGGGGACATCAATCAGCATGACTGCCTTCGCTGCAGCTTTGTTTTTTTACAAGGATATGAACAGCGGTATGACTTTTTTAAATGTTACCCTGTATTTTTTATTCGGTAAGTCATTTCCTTTCCTAAAGACCTAATCAAAAATGTATCACAGTGTACCATTGACTGAAACACAGTAACACAACATTGACTTCGAACCCGGGATCACAAGCTCGTCCACTTGCTGGAGTTATCATCAAACAAACGAAAACCAAGTAAAAACATGACACAAAATTGACTTTGGCTCTCCTATACCATTGCCGAGGAGTAGAACATGCAAAGGTGTTCAAAGTGGTGACCCTGGAGACCGGTACACTGGTGCACTCGTTGAATGAAAGAATTATTTACTGCTTGCAGTGCTGCCTGCTGAAGAGAATTACAAGCAAGCACGATACGTCTCTGCGTGTCCTCTTGAGTTGTTGGAATATCGCGATAGACAACATGCCTAATGCATCCCCAAAGAGGATTTAAATCAGGATACCTAGCAGGCCAAGTAACTGTTCCTCCTCGACCGATCCATCTGGCAGGATACCTTCGGTTCAGAACACGACATGCACGCAAGGCATTATGCGCTGGACATCCATCGTGTTGATACCACATGAGCATTCTGGTTCTTAGCGGCACTTCATCCAGAAGAGGAGGAAGAATTCGTCTGACGAATTTGGCATACTGTGGGGCGGCGGTTAGAAAAATGAATCGTTTAACTGTTGCAGTACAAATGTTTGCATGTTGAATCAGTTTCTGGCTTTTAGAATGTTGTTAATGCTGTCTTTCGCCGTTCTCAACACTGGCTCTCTATTTACTTTTTAGCACCCAGAAAGTGATTTAACAAAACGTGAAGCCTGTAATTAGAGTTCCTAGTGCCCACTTCATCTGAGAATACAATTATAGCTGCAGCTTATAGCTCTGAGGAATTAGGAGATTGTCCGGGATTTCTAATCAAAAACGATTTTCCAAAATAGTTGAGTATATTCTGAAGTTCACTGATAAAAAACACAAGTATCCTTTCAACCTAACTAACAGAGCAGTTCAGAGTCTAATGCGCTGATGCAACTATAAATGTCCGAATTTAATGTTGAAATGAATGCTCGCCATAATTTGATGAGAGTATTTCATCAAACGCCACGCTAAATAATTGGTAGAATGTCTGTCCCGCGACGGCACGTGAAAATACAACAATACGCAAACTGAAGCTAGATAATGAAAATCATCCCAGAATTAACCCTTCACTTGAAATGATTTCATGGTTCCGCGTATCTCTAGTAACTTAATACGGCACCCGAGGCTGTTTGTAGCAGTGATACCGATGCGACGCGACTCCCGACACAGATGGCGTGTTATTCAGCGTCTGGAGAGAACTGGGGCCTTGCTTCCTCGCGCAGCGTTCTTATATATAAAGCCGCGGTGCGGACCGCTAAGGGAACGCCTGATCAAATCGGCTCTTCCGACTAGCTGCTGGGCTAGTAACGCACCACTTCAAGTTACATAATAATTTATAGCTTCTTTTGCTGATGGCCGATGAAGCTCTTAATTTAAACGTGCATTCAGCACGCAGGTAAGTATTGATAATAAAATTTTGACGTGGCTAAGTTAAATATTTTGGGCGAGAGAATTAATTAAATTACACTGCACGCAGTAGATGAGCTCTGAACTGGCCCTTTTGAGATCCGCTATCGCTATAATTTTATAGGTATTCAAAAGAAACTTTTCACATCTTCATAGTCATAGCGGACCTCCAACCTATTTAAATCTAAACATCCTAGCCTTATTTATTACCCTACTTAATCTATCTTGCTTCCTTCAGTTTTGAGACGAAAACCAGAAAATCATGAATTTCCACTAAAATCTTAATTTATGAAATCCAAAGTACTGTTTTTATTAAATCATTATGAAAGATGAATCTAAATATAAATTTTGACGTCTCTAGCTCTTTTCTGTTGCGCCAATGATTTTTTCAGAAAAACGTCCAAATTTCGAAAATGGCTGAAGTTATCGAACTGATATTTAACACATATTAATTTAGTATTATTCCTGACATGCTAGAAAAGTTTTAGGTTCTTTGCTTGATTTTTAAGGTATTGCGCAACATTTATGACGTCAGAACTAGTTACAGCAGACTGGCTGGCACACAATGGAAACTGATGTGAATTTACTACAGCGTGAGTAGGCTGCTTCCCTACATCACGATGTGTCGTATAGACTACCAGTGATGAAATAAGGACCAATAATTGTAGCACCAAGCATCTCAAACCAGACGTTAACTCTCCATTAACGCAGATGTTACACCTGTCTAAGCCATCGTGGGTTGTCGCTGGACCAATAATGCATGTTCCTTGTATTTACCTGTCCTTTGTTTGAGAAGGAACATTCATCAGTAAATAGAACACTGGAGAAGAAATTCGGGTTGGCGAGGATTTGCAGCTGTGCCCACTGACAAAACTGTACACGATTCTGGAAATCAAAAATGGTTCAAATGGCTCTGAGCACTATGGGACCTAACATCTGAGGTCATCAGTCCCCTAGAACTTGGAACTACTTAAAGCTAACTAACCTAAGGACATCACACACATCCATGCCCGAGGCAGGATTCGAACCTGCGACCGTAGCAATCGCACGGTTCCGGACTGAAGCGCCTAGACGCGCTCGGCCACCGCGGCCGGCTTTCTGGAAATCATTCCCATGCAATTCTTGATGTAGGTGTACATGGTACGGATGGAACTGGTGACGTGGAAGAATACACTGTACACTGGTCTTAGTAATGCCAATCTGGTGTTAAAGCTGTCGTGTGCTCACATGTGGATTCATAGCAACCGTAGCGAGAGCGAGTGTTACGACCATTGCGTTGTCTTGGGTTGAAACTTCCCGTTTCCTGAAACGTCGGACCAGGCAGAGAAAACATCCGTCGGGAAGGTGGGTTCTTGACAGGATATCGCTCTTTGTACAGTTCCACTGACTGCGTAGCATTTTGCCTACCTTCAACAACAATAGCAACAGTAAAAGCCGTTACTGTATGCCTACGCCACACAACAGTATTTAAAAGGACAACTGTACCAAATATATCCGTACATAAGAAAACAGTATTGCAATTACTGTTCTGCTAACTTACATTCCTCATAGATGAGTAGCATTTCTACCTTCTCTTCGTTGGTGTACATTCTATCCACACAACTCTTCAACTGACGATGGTTGACGGAATGACGGGTGTGCATTCTACTTAGGTTTACATTTGTCCTCGTCAGCGTCAGCACGGGGATGTGGCCCATTACCCCGAGTACTTGCACTAAGCACTCAGAGTGTCAACGTCAGCGTTGTGTTATGTAATTAATGACGTTGTGTTTCAGTGAATGGTACACTGTGATACATTTTTGATTAGGTCTTAGGAGAGGAAATGAACTTTTTTTTTTGTCATCAGTCTATTGACTGGTTTGATGCGGACCGCCACGAATTCCTTTCCTGTGCCAACCTCTTCATCTCAGAGTAGCACTTGCAACCTATGTCCTCAATTATTTGCTTGACGTATTCCAATCTCTGTCTTCCTCTACAGTTTTTGCCCTCTACAGCTCCCTCTAGTACCATGCAAGTCATTCCCTCATGTCTTAGCAGATGTCCTATCATCCTGTCCCTTCTCCTTATCAGTGTTTTCCACATATTCCTTTCCTCTCCGATTCTGCGTAGAACCTCCTCATTCCTTACCTTATCAGTCCACCTAATTTTCAACATTCGTCTATAGCACCACATCTCAAATGCTTCGATTCTCTTCTGTTCCGGTTTTCCCACAGTCCATGTTTCACTACCATACAATGCTGTACTCCAGACGTACATCCTCAGAAATTTCTTCCTCAAATTAAGGCCGGTATTTGATATTAGTAGACTTCTCTTGGCCAGAAATGCCTTTTCTGCCATAGCGAGTCTGCTTTTGATGTCCTCCTTGCTCCGTCCGTCATTGGTTGTTTTACTGCCTAGGTAGCAAATTCCTTAACTTCATTGACTTCGTGACCATCAATCCTGATGTTAAGTTTCTCGCTGTTCTCATTTCTACTACTTCTCATTACCTTCGTCTTTCTCCGATTTACTCTCAAACCATACTGTGTACTCATTAGACCAGCAGATCATTTAATTCTTCTTCACTTTCACTCAGGATAGCAATGTCATCAGCGAATCGTATCATTGATATCCTTTCACCTTGTATTTTAATTTCACTCCTGAACTTTTCTTTTATTTCCATCATTGCTTCCTCGATGTACAGATTGAAGAGTAGGGGCGAAAAGCTACAGCCTTGTCTTACACCCTTCTTAATACAAGCACTTCGTTCTTGATCGTCCACTCTTATTATTCCCTCTTGGTTGTTGTACGTATTGTATATGACCCGTCTCTGCCTATAGCTTACCCCTACTTTTTTCAGAATCTCGAACAGCTTGCACCATTTTATATTGTCGAACGCTTTTTCCAGGTCGACAAATCCTATGAAAGTGTCTTGATTTTTCTTTAGCCTTGCTTTCATTATTAGCCGTAACGTCAGAATTGCCTCTCTCGTCCCTTTACTTTTCCTAAAGCCAAACTGATCGTCACCTAGCGCATTCTGAATTTTCTTTTCCATTCTACCGAATAAAAAAATACAGGGTGCCATTTAAAATAGGCATACCGCTGTTCATATCTTTGTAAAAACAAAGCTACAACGAAGGCAGTCATGCTGATTGATGACCCCCTGATGGCTAAACGACATTTGCTTGACACATTTTGTAATTTGCATCTGGAGAAGCAGTTATTTAGGGTGGTCAAGATAAATGGTAAATCTTATATATAGCCTGAGCAAAAGGCGGGCGCAATTCTGAAAATAAATTCGGCAAGTGTGTAGCTTACAAAACAATACGCAAACTCTCTCGCTCTCAGAAGAACTGCACAACGGCTACGCAAAATATGGCGCCTATTAGTACGCTGTAGCACCCTAGGGGGCACTGAATAACGCGTCACACCCCCTCCACGTAGTCTCTGCTGATATGTAGCACCCAGGACTCCGTAACCGGCCATACGTCCCTTTGAATATCGCGTTTCTCTCTCTCTCTCTCTCTCTTTCTGTGTGTATGTGTGTGTGTGTGTGTGTGTGTTAGTTGAATCAGTGTCACCTCTACACTGATTTCTCAACATTAAGCCAAAAAATTCGAACGTTGTGACCCAGATGTCTGGTCGATCGGTCCTCAGAAGAAACGTCGTATTGTAGTTGCCAATTCACGTCAGCTGCTTTCATCTTAACAGTAGAATGGCCAATGCAAAGCGACATGTCATATCTAATCGCCAAGTCCTCTGCCACCACGACTTCGTAAAATATCCAATGTCATATCTAATCGCCAAGTCCTCTGCCACCAGGACTTCGTAAAATATCTAATGTCATATCTAATCGCCAAGTCCTCTGCCACCACGACTTCGTAAAACATCTAATGTCATATCTAATCGCCAAGTCCTCTGCCACCACGACTTCAAAAAAATGGCTCTGAGCACTATGGGACTTAACATCTATGGTCATTAGAACTTAGAAATACTTAAACCTAACTAACCTAAGGACAGCACACAACACCCAGCCATCACGAGGCAGAGAAAATCCCTGACCCCGCCGGGAATCGAACCCGGGAACCCGGGCGTGGGAAGCGAGAACGCTACCGCACGACCACGAGATGCGGGCACCACGACTTCGTAAAATATCTAATGTCATATCTAATTGCCAAGTCCTCTGCCACCACAACTTCGTAAAATATCTAATGTCATATCTAATCGCCAAGTCCTCTGCCACCACGACTTCGTAAAATATCTAATCTCATATCTAATCGCCAAGTCCTCTGCCACCACGACTTCGTAAAATATCTAATGTCATATCTAATCGCCAAGTCCTCTGCCACCACGACTTCGTAAAATATCTAATGTCATATCTAATCGCCAAGTCCTCTGCCACCACGACTTCGTAAAATATCTAATGTCATATCTAATCGCCAAGTCCTCTGCCACCACGACTTCGTAAAATATCCAATGTCATATCTAATCGCCAAGTCCTCTGCCACCACGACTTCGTAAAATATCTAATGTCATATCTAATCGCCAAGTCCTCTGCCACCACGACTTCGTAAAATATCTAATGTCATATCTAATCGCCAAGTCCCCTGCCACCACGACTTCGTAAAATATCTAGAAGCAAATTATCACTCTGCATCGGAGTGTGCGGTGATATGAAACTCCCTGGCAGATTAAAATAGTGTGCCGGACCGAGACTCGAACTCGGGACCTTTGCCTTTTCGGGAAAGTGCTCTAACAATCCTTTTTTGTTTCTTAGTTGATCTCTTTGTTCGTTATCGGTCATTGTATTTGTTCGAGGCGGACGTCACACGACGCTTGTACAAGTTCATCGTTGATTCATTAATTCAGTTTTTTTATTACAGAGGGCTGCTAACCCTCTGACCGAAGACGCTGAGATACCGTGCTGGCTCCAGCTCAGCTACCCAAGCTAGTTACCAGAAAACCGTGTCCTGCAAGAAACACGTAGAAAAGCTGAGATCCCAGAATAGCATCATCCCGCTTGGGGAGCAAGAGCTAGGACATTGAAACGCGTACGTATTCATTACCAGCGATGGCGAGGCATGACAGAATGTCTGACCAGAGAGTTATTTATCGTTGCTAGTCTGCGCTTGACCGCGCGAGAGTTCAGTAGTGTGTGTGGAGTCGGCAGAGTTGCGAGTTGTCAGTTGCGAGTGGGACTCAGTCGGCAGTAGTTGTAGCGAGTGGACGGTTGCACTGAGCGGCCGCCGGCATGCGTCGGCGGCGTGCTCTCCTTCCATCTCTGGTCACGATTCAGGACGAGGTATATTGTTTTAGAAGGTAATGAAGCAGCATTGCGCTCAGCTAATGACACATGTTAATTGTAATTAATTTGTTCAAGAATTGCCCCAATAATAATGTTTTTTATAAAGTAACTGTTTTAAACAAAAAGATTCATTTCAAGTCAAGTAATACTTCCTATGCATTCCCTCCAAGAATGAAAATTAAACATGGGCCAGCATTGCACGGAGCTGTGACGAAAAATAAGAGCAGATATTGATGGAGTTTACTGATGTAAGAATTTTGGTTTTTGTGTTCAGGTTTAATTATTGCACAGGGCCGAAGGTCGGGCAGCGCCGCTGCCCTTATAAAATTTGTCAGGTTTAATTATTTGTATTCAGATGTTACACATAGTTTATGCTTCATTATTTAATTAATTTTATTGTGGGTTTAACGAGCAATCTTCATTAGTTAATGTTTGTGGGGAGTTTACATTTGGACCATTATTATTCTTACTTTTGCAACCAGGTTACGCTTGGTTCATTTTTATTATGCAGTTTTGTGGGAATATAACATTTCACTTAACATTCACTTTGGCCGAAGTGGCCGTGCGGTTAAAGGCGCTGCAGTCTGGAACCGCAAGACCGCTACGGTCGCAGGTTCGAATCCTGCCTCGGGCGTGGATGTATGTGATGTCCTTAGGTTGTTAGTTAGGTTTAACTAGTTCTAAGTTCTAGGGGACTAATGACCTTAGCAGTTGAGTCCCATAGTGCTCAGAGCCATTTGAGCCATTGACTTTTACATTCTTGGTGGGAGGTTACACTTTCACTAATATTGACACTTAAAATTTTCACGGGCAGGTTACAACATTACGATGATCTTCCTAGGCGCTCGTCTACTCTGCTACCGAATTCTGTGCTCCAGTGTGGCTTAATAGGCCACACGTGAGAAAAATCTGCGCTCAGCTAAATGCAGCCGTGAGGTCAATAACAATCTGCATGAGCTGTATTCCTCCTGACTGACTACCACCTCTAAGCCACATCGTCTCCGCATATCTTCGAAGACGAGACGTACATTTCAAGGAATACGAAAAATTAATTAAAATTCCTCAGCTGCCCGGCACTTACAACGAGGCGGCAGAAATCCAGGCAGTCATCTATCATACTAGATGGAAACAAATTCACTGAATGCAAATAACTTGGCGTCATCTGTACACTGTTGAAAGATAATACAAAGGCATAGATATTTGTAGGAAAATTAACTTTGTCCATTGCAATAGTTGTGCATAATGTCTCAAAAATGAGATCGACAGGAAGTGCAAAATGGCTAAGCAGGGATGGCTAGAGGACAAATGTAAGGATGTAGAGGCTTGTCTCACTAGGGGTAAGATAGATACTGTCTACAGGAAAATTAAAGAGACCTTTGGAGAGAAGAGAACCACTTGTATGAATATCAAGAGCTCAGATGGAAACCCAGTTCTAAGCAAAGAAGGGAAGGCAGAAAGGTGGAAGGAGTATATAGAGGGTTTCTACAAGGGCGATGTACTTGAGGACAATATTATGGAAATGGCAGAGGATGTAGACGAAGATGAAATGGGAGATAAGATACTGCGTGAAGAGTTTGACAGAGCACTGAAAGACCTGAGTCGAAACAAGGTCCCGGGAGTAGACAACATTCCATTAGAACTACTGATGGCCTTGGCAGAGCCAGTCCTGACAAAACTCTACCATCTGGTGAGCAAGATGTATGAGACAGGCGAAATACCCTCAGACTTCAAGAAGAATATAATAATTCCAATCCCAAAGAAAACAGGTGTTGACAGATGTGAAAATTACCGAACTATCAGTTTAATAAGTCACAGCTGCAAAACACTAACGCGAATTCTTTACAGACGAATGGAAAAACTGGTAGAAGCGGACCTCAGGGAAGATCAGTTTGGATTCCGTAGAAATGTTGGAACACGTGAGGCAATACTAACCTTACGACTTATCTTAGAAGAAAGATTAAGAAAAGGCAAACCTACGTTTCTAGCATTTGTAGACTTAGAGAAAGCTTTTGACAACGTTAACTGGAATACTCTCTTTCAAATTCTGAAGGTGGCAGGGGTAAAATACAGGGAGCGAAAGACTATTTACAATTTCTACAGAAACCAGATGGCAGTTATAAGAGTCGAGGGGCATGAAAGGGAAGCAGTGGTTGGGAAAGGAGTGAGACAGAGTTGCAGCCTCTCCCAGATGTTATTCAATCTGTATATTGAGCAAGCAGTAAAGGAAACAAAAGAAAAATTCGGAGTAGGTATTAAAATCCATGGAGAAGAAATAAAAACTTTGAGGTTCGCCGATGACATTGTAATTCTGTCAGAGACAGCAAAGGACTTGAAAGAGCAGTTGAACGGAATGGACAGTGTCTCGAAAGGAGGATATAAGGTGAACATCAACAAAAGCAAAACGAGGATAATGGAATGTCAAATTAAATCGGGTGATGCTGAGGGGATTAGATTAGGAAATGAGACACTTAAAGTAGTAAAGGAGTTTTGCTATTTAGGGAGTAAAATAACTGATAATGGTCGAAGTAGACAGGATATAAAATGTAGACTGGCAATGGCAAGGAAATCGTTTCTGAAGAAGAGAAATTTGTTAACATCGAGTATAGATTTAAGCGTCAGGAAGTCGTTTCTGAAAGTATTTGTAGGGAATGTAGCCATGTATGGAAGTGAAACATGGACGATAACCAGTTTGGACAAGAAGAGAATAGAAGCTTTCGAAATGTGGTGCTACAGAAGAATGCTGAAGATAAGGTGGGTTGATCACGTAACTAATGAGGAGGTATTGAATAGGATTGGGGAGAAGAGAAGTTTGTGGCACAACTTGACTAGAAGAAGGGATCGGTTGGTAGGACATGTTTTGAGGCATCAAGGGATCACAAATTTAGCACTGGAGGGCAGCGTGGACGGTAAAAATCGTAGAGGGAGACCAAGAGATGAATACACTAATCAGATTCAGAAGGATGTAGCTTGCAGTAGGTACTGGGAGATGAAGAAGCTTGCACAGGATAGAGTAGCATGGAGAGCTGCATCAAACCAGTCTCAGGACTGAAGACCACAACAACAACAACAACAACAATGTATTTGCAATAGTATGAAATGCTGTCTCCGGACAAATGCGGTCAAACTGTAAAGCATTTGATGTCAGTAGTACAGAATACAGCAAGACATCGAAGTTTCAGGTGCAGAGGGTGGAACTCCGTACTAAGGCCGTCGGCTCTGTGCGGTGTTAAGTGTGTGCATACGTGCCTTTGAGCGTATTGAGTACATAAATCACGATTCTAACCATGCCACACGGAAAACAGTTATCATGTAATGAAAAAGCAAAAATCAGTGCGTGCAACGAAACGGGACTCTGTTATCGTCAAATTATCGAGGTACTGAACGGTGCAAGTACAGCGATAGTTTCGTTAGGTTATCCTCACGATATGGACAGGACGGAAAAATTAGAGAAGTAAAAAATTGTCTGAGGCATCGAAATGGTTACTTTTGCGCAAAGCAAGAGCCATAAACCGATGTTTTTCTCATCTTGTTGCTGATTTACAGTTGTCAGTAACTGTCAGAAGTGTTCGGCAAATTTTGTCACATGGCTGACATCTTGCACTCAAGAAACGACTGCAGAAATCTTCTCTTACACCCAAACATAAGCAGGCTAGATTGGAGTGTTAAGGTGATCTTTAGCCCTAGGAAGAACTTTAATGTAGATGGGCAAGATGGATTACAGTATTATTGTCATGACTTGAAAACAGACCAACAGGTAAGAATGGGAAGAAATTTTGGTGGTGGAAGCATCATGTTTCGGGCAGCCTTCTGTGCTGAAGGTAAATGACGCACTCCTCGGCGGAACACTAGAATGATCTCTTAACATACACACTGAGATTCTAGAGACAGAACTGATTACAATATATGAGCACCTATGGAACGTAGGCGCAATGTTTCAATAAGATAATCCGTCTGTGAATGTTTCTGCCAAAACTAAAATGTGGTCTGAAGGTAAAGACACCGACGTCTTTCAGTAGAGTAGCAGGTTTCTGTAGCAATTTTTTTCCAATTTCCGTGCAAAAATTCACGACAGTTCATTGCTCTATTATTGCACGTATCATTTTACTGCCACAAAATAACAGCTTTTACGCAATCGGAGGCCAGGGCCACACGGATTCGTTCAAAAAATGGTTCAAATGCCTCTAAGCACTATAGGACTTACCATCTGAGGTCATCATCCACTAGACTTAGAACTACTTAAACCTAACTAACCTAAGGACATCACACACAGCCGACCGAAGTGGCCGTGCGGTTCTAGGCACTGCAGTCTGGAACCGCGAGACCGTTACGATCGCAGGTTCGAATCCTGCCTCGGGCATGGATGTGTGTGATGTCCTTAGGTTAGTTAGGTTTAAGTAGGGGACTAATAACCTCAGATGTTAAGTCCCATAGTGCTCAGAGCCATTTTAACTATTTGAAGAATTTTTGAGGTGATTGGGAAGAACAGCGGGTGGACGAAGTGCTAACAATGCAATAACAAGAAAATGGTTCAAAAGGCTCTGAGCACTATGGGACTTAACATCTGAGGTCATCAGTCCCCTAGAACTTAGAACTACTTAAACCTAACTAACCTAAGCACATCACACGCATCCATGCCCGAGGCAGGATTCGACCCTCGACTGTAGCGGTCGCGCGGTTCCAGACTGTAGCGCCTAGAACCGCTCGGCCACTCCGGCCGGCTATTTTCATAGTAAATTCGATACATGTGTGCTTCAGACACTGCGCTGTTACTTCCGGATACCCTGTCTCTATACTGATTTCCTCTACTGTATTAGCTACAGATGCTCTTCCTGTTGGTGACATATGAAAATTTGTGTCAGACTGGGATTCGAACCCGGAGTAAGCTAATGGGGAGCGTCCTGTGAACTTATTCCGATCTAATTTAGAATGGCTGTCAGTCATCATTAATGTAAATACCTGTCATATTGGCAGAATCGCTGCGAGCAGTGGATGTCACCATGAGCAGGAAATGGTCAGAAAATTAGAAACGTAGAATAATATTGTCCATGAGCAATAACAGACCCCCATAAGACCCGGTACAAGACTAGTCGGAAAGAATTACGGTGACGTGCTTGGAAAACAATTAATACGATTCTTACAGGCCATGGTGTCTTTGCAGAAAGTCTCAACCGCTGAGCAAAGGCTGCATCTTCACAATGTGACAACGATGGAGGGCATCAGACCGTAAACTTAGTGTGACAACATGTAGCGTGCGAGCCTACTCTGGAAATCTGGAATATTTCTTTGAAGTGAGAGGGTCAGCCATTGAATGAATTAAAATTTTAGTTATTAATTTGTAGATTTAGCTGTTTAGTTCAATTCCCTTTGTGAAATCATACAGTTCATGTATATTAGTTGGAGTTCAGTTTGTATGCACATGTTGTAAGAGGTCCGAGCAGATGTAATTTCGATGTATCGCTCATGCGCTGCCTGCGATATGCAAGGTCTCCGACCAGAGAGCAGTGTTGACTGCAGTAGGAACTGTGTGTCAGTAGGAGTAAGTTGTTGCTTGTCTGGAGTCTGCTCTGGTGTGGTCTGGTGTATCGTGTTGGCTGGCCCGGTCGCGGTGCAGCGATGCCGGAGCCTGAGTATTATTGTATAAGGTAAAAAAGCAGCCTCGCGCATATGTATTAATGTTATCTCAAGTCCCATGTAAATGTTTTAAAACTCTCGTAATAATAATCTTTCTCATAAAAAGTAACTTTTAACAACCATCCATTTCAATTTAAAGAATTTACTAATTTCTCCCACCCATGACCATCCCGATTATTGCGATAGAAAAATCAGTTGCTTCCTTTCATAAATCACAGATAGGTCCGCCAGCATTGCACAGAGTTGTGCCGGAAAAATTTATTGTAAGGGCAGATATATCCGGCGACTTCATTGAGGTAAGAGTTTTTCCTTTTTTATTCAGAATGATCTTTCAGGGCCATGACGCAGCACTGCTGTCGTCCAAAATTTACCAGGTTAAATACACAGTGAATTATTGAAAAGTCGTAAGTGAGCGACAGTTTAATTGAGAGGTTAGTTACATTATTTTACTATCAGGTTACTGAATTTATTTTTTATTGGGATGTTATACTGATTGTGAACGACATAATTATAATTCTTTACTGTTGAGAGGTTTAGGAATTTTTTGTTTTGTTTTGACGTTACGCTAAATGTGAATGAATTTTGAGCACAGATTAAATCAGAAACAATTTTGTGTGGAGGTTAATGTGAAAAGAATTTTGTAGGAAGGTTACAAATCAGAAAGAATTTTTGTGGGGAGATTAAATGTAAATGAATTCTGTGGGGAGGTTACACTAAATTAGAATCATACTCATATTATTAATTATATTATTTTGTGGTGAGGTTACAATGTTGATGTGGTCTTCAGTCCTGAGACTGGTTTGACGCAGCTCTCCATGCTACTCTATCCTGTGCAAGCTTCTTCATCTCCCAGTACCTACTGCAACCTACATCCTTCTGAATCTGCTTAGTGTATTCATCTCTTGGTCTCCCTCTACGATTTTTACCCTCCACACTTCCCTACAATACTAAATTTGTGATCCCTTCATGTCTCAGAATGCGTCCTATCAACCAAGCCCTTCTTCTAGTCACATTATGCCACTAATTCCTCTTCTCACCAACTCCATTCAGCACCTCATCATTAGTTATGCTATCTGCCCATCTAATCTTCAGCATTCTTCTATAGCACCACATTTTATAAGCTATTCTGGTCTAAACTGTTTATCGTCCATGTTTCACTTCCATACATGGCCACACTCCATACAAATACTTTCAGAAACGACTTCCTGACACTTAAATCTATACTCGATGTTAACAAGTTTCTCTTCTTCAGAAACGCTTTCCTTCCCATTGCCAGTCTACATTTTATATCTTCTCTACTTCGACCATCATCAGTTATTTTGCTCCCCAAATAGCAAAACTCCTTTACTACTTTAAGTGTCTCATTTCCTAATCTAATTCCCTCAGCATCACCCGGCTTAAATCGACTACATTCTATTACCCTCGTTTTGCTTTCGTTGATGTTCATCCTATAATCTTCTTTCAAGACACTGTCCATTCCGTTAAACTGCTCTTCCAAGTCCTTTGCTGTCTCTGACAGAATTGCAATGTCGTAGGCAAACCTCAAAGTTCTTATTTCTTCGCCCTTGTATTTAATTCCTACTCCAAATTTTTCTTTGGTCTCCGTTACTGCTTGCTCAAAATACAGATTGAATAACATCAGGGACGGGCTAAAGCCCTGCCTCACTCCCTTCTGCACCACTGCTTTCCTTTCGTGCCCCTCGACTCTTACAACTGCCGTCTAGTTTCTGTGCAAGTTGTAGATACGAGGGTCACTCCGAAAGAAAAGCACACTATTTTTGTAAAAATACAGTTTTCATTGTGCATGTGTGAAAGTTTTACAGTGTGTAGATACATCCTCCCCGCTTCTTTTCAAACTTAGTTCGACCTGTTCTCGTGAGTGGCGCCGTCACAGCATGTCTTCAAGATGGCTGCTACCCTTGATGATCGTCAGAAGCAACGTGCTGTCATAGAACGAGACAGTGGGGAACGTCCACAAGAGGTTCAAAAAGGTGTGCGGAGATGCTGCTGTCGATCGCAGTACAGTTAGTAGGTGGGCAAGCAGGTTACGTGACGAAAGCGGGCACGACAATATTGAGGATTGTCCTCGCAGCGGCAGGCCTCGTACTGCACACACTCCAGACAAGGTGCATAGAGTTAACGAATTGGTGACTGCTGACAGACGCATCACAGTGAACGAGTTGTCACGCTACGTCGGGATAGGGGAAGGAAGTGTTTGCAGAATATTGAAAGTGTTGGTGTTAAAAAAGGTTTGTGCCAGGTGGGTTCCCAGGATGTTGGCAGTGGCTCCCAAAGAAACAAGAAAGCGAACTTTTGGAACAGTACGAGAAAGGTGGAGATGAATTTCTTGGAAGAATTGTGACAGGTGATGAAACATGGCTCCATCATTTTTCACCAGAGACATAGAGGCAATCAATGGAGTGGCATTATGCAAATTCACCCAAGAAAAAAAATTCAAAACCACACCTTCTGTTGGCAAAGTTATGGCTACAGTGTCTTTCGATTCCGAAGGACTTTTGCTTGTGGACATCGTGCCAAGTGGAACCACCATAAATTCTGATGCACATCTGACGACACTGAAGAAACTTCGAGCTCGACTGAGTCGTGTTCGACCACATCGGCCAAAGCAGGATGTTTTGCTGTTGCACGACAATGCACGGCCACATGTCAGTCAAAAAACCGTGGAAGCGATCACAAAACTCGGATGGACAACACTGAAACACCGGCCTTACAGTCCTGACCTGGCTCCATGTGACCATCATCTCTTTGTGAAACTGAAAGACTCTCTTCGTGGAACAAGGTTTGAGGATGATGACTCGCTTGTGCGCGCTGCCAAACAGTGGCTCCAACAGGTTGGTCCAGAATTTTACCGTGCGGGTATACAGGCGCTGGTTCCAAGATGGCGTAAGGCAGTTGAGAGGGATGGAAATTATGTGGGGAAATGAAAATATTTTTCCTAAAGGATGCATCTACACACTGTAAAACTTTCCAACATCTACATCTACATTTATACTCTGCAAGCCACCTAACGGTGTGTGGCGATGGGCACTTTACGTGCCACTGTCATTACCTCCCTTTCCTGTTCCAGTCGCGTATGGTTCGCGGGAAGAACGACTGTCTGAAAGCCTCCGTGCGCGTTCCAATCTCTCTAATTTTACATTCGTGATCTCCTCGGGAGGTGTAAGTAGGGGGAAGCAATATATTCGATACCTCATCCAGAAACGCACCCTCTCGAAACCTGGCGAGCAAGCTACACCGCGATGCAGAGCGCCTCTCTTGCAGAGTCTGCCACTTGAGTTTGCTAAACATCTCCGTAACGCTATCACTCATAGCAAATAACCATGTGACGAAACGCGCCGCTCTTCTTTGGATCTTCTCTATCTCCTCTGTAAATCCGATCTGGTACGGATCCCACACTGATGAGCAATACTCAAGTATAGGTCGAACGAGTGTTTTGTAAGCCACCTCCCTTGTTGGTGGACTACATTTTCTAAGGACTCTCCCAATGAATCTCAACCTGGCACCCGCCTTACCAACAATTGATTTTATATGACCATTCCACTTCAAATCGTTCCGCACGCATACTCCCAGATATTTTACAGAAGTAACTGCTACCAGTGTTTGTTCCGCTATCATGTAATCATACGGTAGAGGATCCTTCTTTCTATGTATTCGCAATACATTACATTTGTCTATGTTAAGGGTCAGTTGCCACTCCCTGCACCAAGTGCCTATCCACTGTAGATCTTGCTGCATTCCGCTGCAATTTTCTAATGCTGCAACTTCTCTGTATACTACAGCATCACCCGCGAAAAGTCGCATGGAACTTCCGACACATAGAATAAAAGATGGATTTTTAAAAAAGTTGTGTGCATTTCTTTAGGAGTGACCCTCGTAGCATGTCACTCCCTGTATTATACTCGTGTTAATTTCAGAATTTCACAGAATTGTATTGACGTATGTTAAATAAATTAATACGTATTCTCCCTCTCTTCACGGATTAATAAAAAAAATTGCGTTTCGACAGCGATGAACTGATCATCTTCATATAATCAGATAAAACCGTCATACCTACCGCGCGCAATTAGGCCGAAAGCCGCTGCTATCGAAAGTGCAAACAGCCCTGTTGTTTACGACCCAAACAGTGCGGTGTTTTGATACGCTGCGGTGTATATCGCCTGTTCCGTAGCTGGGGGCCCTCTGTTTAGGTTGCATTATGCATGTTGCATGTCATGACGTCATAATAGCCCCCCCCCCCCCCCCCGCCCGAGCCACGGCACGGACGCATCCATATTTAACGCGTTTTCTTCAGCAGTCTCACAGGCGTACATCGATACTTTTACTGTCTGGCCTGCGAGGGGACACGGAACTGAACCTTGAGGAACGCCAAATACACGATGTGAGCGGAAGAGGAATCCTGTCGTAAAAAAAGGAAAAGAAAAGTAAGGGCCGACACAATAGCCTATAAATTGCTGACGTCTGGCAAGGGAGCGCTGAACGTCGCGCGGAGAAAGTGGTTTCGGGCGGCAGTGGCCCGTCTACGGCGAGGTCATCGATGTCAGCTCAGAGAGTGCGTGGCAGTGGGAGGCAGGAACGGCTGAGAGCGATCGCCGGGGATACTGATCGGCGTGGTCATTTACTACTATCTCACGAATATCTGACGACATTAGTGTTTACGATTTCTACTGACAAGGGAACCTCCCCATCGCACCCCCCTCAGATTTAGTTATAAGTTGGCACAGTGGATAGGCCTTGAAAAACTGAACACAGATCAATCGAGAAAACAGGAAGAAGTTGTGTGGAACTATGAAAAAAATAAGCAAAATATACAAACTGAGTAGTTCATGCGCAAGATAGGCAACATCAAGGATAGTGTGAGTTCAGGAGCGCCGTGGTCCCGTGGATAGCGCGAGCAGCTGCGAAACGTGAGGTCCTTGGTTCAAGACCTCCCTCGAGTGAAAAGTTTACTTTATTTTCGCAGTTATGATATGTCCGTTCGTTCATTGACGTCTCTGTTCACTGTAATAAGTTTAATGTCTGTGTTTTGCGACCGCACCGCAAAACCGTGCGATTAGTAGACGAAAGGACGTGCCTCTCCAATGGGAACCGAAAACATTTGATCGCAAGGTCATAGGTCAACCGATTCCTCCACAGTAAAACACGTCCGATATATTCTATACGACACTGGTGACGGCATGTGCGTCACATGACAGGAATATGTTGTCGATCCACCTAACTTGTACACTTGGCCAATGGGTTAAAAGATTCTTCTACCTTGCCCGATTTGGGTTTTCTTGTGGATGTGATAATCACTCCCAAAAAGTGATGAAAACATAAGAGTTTGTCACATAAACTGCAACAAATGAATGCAACAGTTTCACAGTCGCACAGTTTTCCCTGTGCTCTGTCAAAACATATGTTTGTAACGTCCCCATACTACGGCGCAGTTACCTCGCATCGGACGGACAGATAAAAAGTGTCTCAAAAAATTTAACTTTTCACTCGAGGGAAGATTTGAACCAAGGACCTTTCATTTCGCAGCTGTTCACGCTAACAACCGGACCACGGCACTGCTGAGCTCAAAATATCTTTGATGTTGCCTGTCTTTCGCATGGACTACTCAGTTTGTATATTTTGCTTATTTTTTCATAGCTCCACACAACTTCTTCCTGTTTTCTCGATTTATCTGTGTTCAGTTTTTGAAGGCCTATCCACTGTGCCAACTTATATCTAAATCTGAAGGGGGTGCGATGGGGAGGTTCCCTTGGTAGGAAGTCAGTAGTAAGCGAGGAGTGAATCGAGTCTGTAGCAGGTCTGAAGCGAGAGGTTGAGAGGAGCGGTGTGCCTGCCAGCCACGAGCTGTGATTTACAAGAGATTATAAACGGATGTACAGAGACATGAGCTAACTATTATCATATGAGGAACTAATATTATTGAATTTTTTTTTTTAAACTCAAGACTACTGAAGGTATGTTTACGAAATGTTGGCGTTTGTAAAATCATTTCATTACGAACAGTAAATATTTGAAGAATAGTTTTCAGAATGTAATTAATTTTAGCGAGCAATATTGCATTACTGATTATAATCCGTCCCAGAAACCATCAACGTAAAAGATTGCAAAATTTTATTGTTGTCAAGAAAAAGTTTGACTATGAATTACGTAAATAAAGTCAAATTAATTAAAGAATAACGTCAGCTTTGCTATTAAAGAATAACGTGAGCTTTGGTAATAAATACAGCCACTTATTTTGACAGACCACCAGCAGCTAACAGAGTAAGTATATTCATGCCGCAATTCGATGTAGCAGTCAGATGGCGATCCAGTAACAGCAAAAAAGGTGAGGAACAGTTTTGGGTTACTGCAGGTAACGACTGAGGGCGACGACGACGACACATTCTATGTTTCGTCGAAATAATCAGAAAATCACTTTTAATAAGCAGCACTTAAATTTGTATGGGAAGACTGAGAAAGAGAATTAATTTCAAAGGGAAGATTTCATTTGCTATTACTAAGCAAGAGATAGAAGCCCTAAGGGAAGGTTTCATAGGTTATTGTAGAAGGGAAGGTTGCGTAAGAAAGGAGATATAGAGGAGACGGGATGGTTTCAGAGGGTTGCCGAGAAAGTAATGCACCGCATTATTTTCTTCAACAATTCTTTATTTGATATAATGAGATCTACATACACGAAAGAATGGTGTTTATCTACACACCCTATTTTTCCACGTAATCTGCATGGCCTTCCTCCAGCGCCAAACAAGGCCGTATATGCTCAGTCGGTACCAATCCTTGTCCTGGTTGCGGAGCCAGTGTTTCACTGTGTGAATAACCTCCTCATCGTCTTCGAAATGTTTTTCACCAATGGCATCCTTTAATGGCGCAAACAAGTGGAAGTCCGAGGGGGCTGTGTCAGGAGTGACAGCCAGCCGTGCATGGTCTCCCCGACCGACCGCTGCAAATCGTGGAGCTCCGCCGAACCGCCACCCTCAGAGCCCAGCGACTAACTGCACTGTCGACAGCAGATGCTCCATAGACTTTGCACAGGTGTTTGTGAATATCCGCCACAGTTTCTTTCTCTGCAGTGAGAAATTCAATGATGGCACATTGCATTTAACGTACATCACCTACAGACGCCATTTTGAAACTGTGCTGCAGCTACGCTATCTGTCGGAAGCGACGGAAACTTGTTGCGCTCTCTCAGGAGAGTTCAAATAACACATACGTAGCGTTTCGAATTCGCAGCATTATTTTCAGTTGAGAAAAGAAATAAGGTGCATTACGCTCTGGGCAACCTGTGATGACGTTAGAAACATTCTAGGGTAAGTGGCGAAATATAAATATTTCAATTTGAGTAAAGGATCCCTGTGCCGGAAACAAACGAGTCGACGGTTATAAGCGAAAACCCTTCTGATACATCTGACTCAACACCACGCTCCCCATAAACTCTTCCAAGTATTGGTCTGCTTTCCACCGCCTTACTGGGAACCGCCCCACCCCCCAGTACCCTCTCCTCCTTAATGACCGTCCCTTTCCTGACAACCTCAGTAAGGCCAACCACTTTGCCTCCCTCCTCTCTGATGTTTTTTTCCATCCCAGATGATCCCCACTTTGATTATTCCCTCTTCCCTAACGTCATGGACCGTACGACTACCTCTGTTCCTCCCCTTTCTCCTAGCTTCCAGTACTTGGGCCACACCCCACCATCTGAACTCAACACTCCCATCGCTACACAGGACATCAGCCTCACACTCCGCACTAAACGCAACACTGCTCCCGGTCACGACTGCGTTACCTACCGCCACCTCAAACACTGCCCTCCCTCCTTCCTTTCAATCCTTGCCACCCTCTACAATGTCATCCTGGCCACTGGCTTCTATCCCGACCTGTGGAAAACCTCCCGTATCCTGATGTTCTCCAAACAAGCCTCCATCTGGTGCCTCTTCCTATCGTCCTATCTGTCTCACATCAGTGTTCAGCAAGCTCTTGGAATCCATCCTTTCCCGACGCATCCATCACCACCTCCACCACAACCACCTCCTCCCAAACACCCAGTGTGGCTTTCGACCTTCCTTCTCTGCTGATGACCAACTCCTCCGCCTCACTCATCTCCTCTCCCTCCAGCTTAACTCCCGTCGCTCCGCCGTTTTTGTCTCCCTCGACCTCGAAAAGGCCTACGACCGTGTCTGGCATCCTGGTCTCCTGTTTAAACTCCAAACCTACGCCCTTCCTATCAACTACATCCGTCTGGTGGCCTCCTTCGTCTCCCACCGCCCCTCCTATGTTACCATCCATAATGCCAATTCCCACACCTTTTACCCCTCTGCAGGTGTGTCCCAGGGCTCTGTCCTCTCCCCTCTCCTCTACCTCCTGTACACGGCAGATATGCTCCAACCCCCCCTCCAGTACACCTCTTGCAATATGCTGATGACACCACATTCCTTGCCCTCGATCCTACCCTCCACCTGTCCCAATGCCTTCTCCAGTATCACCGTGAGCATTTTGCTGCATGGTGTAACCAGTGGCTCCTGAAACTCAACCCTTCCAAGACCCAGGCCACCATTGTAGGTCGTACCACTTGCTCCTTCCGGCTCCTGGATTTCTCCATTACTGTCTGCGCCCGTCCTGTCCACCTTACCCCCCACCCTCACCTACCTTGGCCTCACCATTGACCATCACCTCACCTGGATCCCTCTGCTCCATCCAATCCAAAGCCCACAACCGCCTCCGACTCCTCAAACTCCTCTCTGGCTGGACATGGGGGTTGCACCCCTTACCATCCTCAACACCTACAAATCCTTAATCCATCCCATCATATGCCAGTCCTGCCTGGATATCTGCCCCCCCCCCAAATTCTATAAGTCCCTCCAGATCCTTGAGCATCATGCACTCCGCCTCGCCTTCCGTATACGCCTCCTGTTCCTCACGCGGATCCTCTATCATCTCATTCCTTTCCCCCATCTGCTCCTATTCCTCGAACATATTCGCATCCTCTACACCTCCCGCCATCTTGAACCCCCTCACCCCCTGGTTGCTCCTCTCCGATCCCCACCCCCTGCCACGTCTTCACCGTTGTGTCCCCCCTACCCTCCATCTCTACACCCTCCATCTCCCTTCCCAAGGTGGCTTCCATCAACTCCCCCTCCTGGATGATGCCCTCTCTCCATTTATCCCTCCTATCAACTCTGATCCTCACTCCCCCTCATTTCCTCTGTCCTTTTCCTGGGCTCCCTCTCCCCCCCTTCCACCCTCTTTCTTCCCCACCTCCGCTCTCTTTGCCCCCTTCTCTCCCCCGAGTCCTTTTACATTTCCCTCCTCTGCCTCCTCTCATTCCCTTTCGCGTCTGCCCTTCTCCCCCTTTATTAGTCCTCTCCCTCCTTGGTTCCCCCCTTTTCGTTTTTTCCTCTCCTCCCTCCTTGTTTTTCCCCCTCTTCCAGGTTCCCCCCCCCCCCCCCATCTGCCTTTGGATCGGGAGTGCCATATTTGTGCCGCCATTTTCGTGCAGTGTTTTACGGTGTGTTTTTCCAGTGAGTGTTCCGTGTTGTGTCTTTTGGGAAGTGTAGCGGACAGCCATCATACTGTCGCTGGGTGTGCTTTTTTTTTATCTCTTGCGAACAGAAACCAGACTGTCGCCATGTTTTTTAATTGTGTGTCTACTATGTTACTTGTCTGATTCCTGTGTATTTTATCTACATTGCCAACCCCTTTTGCTTTCTGTTTTAACTTTCCGCAATTTTACGCCATTTTACACTTTAAATCACCATTTTATCGCCTGTTTTTCCTTGTTTCTTTCTTCTTCCCTTATTTAAAAAAAGTCTGTAGGCTGTAGAACAGCGTAGTAAGCTGCTGCCAGCCCGCCCCCTTCGGGGGGAATTGAAAATCAATAAAGAAAAAAAAATGATATATCTGACAGTGGAATACATATACCGGTAGGTGTTTTTGCTAAGATTCTAGGACAGTAAACACTCAGAGGTGGTGGTATGGATCTAAACAAGGAAAAAACATCCAGTAAACGTGGGCACAAAAATGCATACCTGAGGAGCTACATTATATAATCGAAAGTATCAGGAACACCTGGCTGAAAATGACTTAAAGTTCGTGGCGCCCTCCATCGATAATGCTGGAATTCAATACGGTGTTGGCCCACCCTTAGCCTTGATGACAGCTTCCACTGTCGCACGCACACGTTCATTCAGGTGCTGGAAGGTTTCTTGGGGAATGGCAGCCCATTCTTCACGGAGTGCTGCACTGAGGAGAGGTATCGATGTCGGCCGGTGAGGCTCGGCACGAAGTAGGCGTTCCAAAACATCCCAAAGATGTTCTATAGGATTCAGGTCAGGACTCTGTGCAGGCCAGTCCATTACACGGATGTTATTGTCGTGTAACTACTCCGCCACAGGCCGTGCATTATGAACAGGTGCTCGATGGTGTTGAAACATGCAATCGCCCTCCCCGAATTGCTTTTCAACAGTGGGAAGAAAGGAGGTACTTTAAGCATCAGTGTAGGCCTGTACTGCGATAGTGCCACGCAAAACAAGGGGTGCAAGCCCCTCCATGAAAAACACGACCACACCATAACACCACCACCTCCGAATTTTACTGTTGGCACTACACACGCTGGCAGATGACGTTCACCGGGCATTTGCAATCCCCACACCCTACCATCGGATCGCCACATTGTGTACCGTGATTCATCACTCCACACAACATTTTTCCACTGTTCAATCGCCTAATGTTTGCACTCGACCATGAAATCCAATCCTGATGCAGTTTGGAATTCCTGTGTGATGGTCTGGATAGACGTCTCCCTATTACAAAATGGTTCAAATGGCTCTGAGCACTATGGGACTCAACTGCTGTGGTCATTAGTCCCCTAGAACTTAGAACTACTTAAACCTAACTAACCTAAGGACATCACACACATCCATGCCCGAGGCAGGATTCGAACCTGCGACCGTAGCAGTCGCACGGTTCCGGACTGCGCGCCTAGAACCGCGAGACCACCGCGGCCGGCTCCCTATTACACATCATGACCCTCTTCACATGTCGGCGGTCTCTGTCAGTCAACAGACGAGGTCGGCCTGTACGCTTTTGTGCTGTACGTGTCCCTTCACGTTTCCATTTCACTATCACATCTGAAACAGTGGACCTAGGGATGTTTAGGAGTGTGGAAATCTCGCGTACAGACGTATGACACAAGTGACACGCAGTCACCTGACCACGTTCGAAATCCATGAGTTCTGGGGAGCGCCCCATTCTGCTCTCTCACGATGTCTAATGACTACTGAGGTCGCTGATATGGAGTACCTGGCAGTAGGTGGCAGCACAATGCACCTGATATAAAAAAGTATGTTTTTGGGGGTGTCCGGATACACAGTGTATGAGCACTTTTTCCTCTTTGCTAGTTGAGAAACATCTCCTCTATTGAATAAGTAGTCCTAGCTCTTGAAGTATGCATCTTAGAGGCCATGTTTACAGTACAATTTTGATACTACCGTCTCTGAAACTTGCTTACCTTTCAATCTTTGCAACAAGAGTACCGGTACATGTATTCCACTGTCTCCTTCTCCATCATCCTTGACAGTTTGTAACATAGTCACCGAATCACCCATTATGTTCATACACGATGACAATTACTGAACTACATGAAAAAATCTAAATTAGTTACAAACTATGGCGTCCACACACTTTATTCAACAGGTGAAGGTCACTACAGATATTCGGATTTAGGTTATGACATGTTCGATATCATCAGTGGTGATGATGTGGCGCAGACGAATAGCGAAATTGACCCGCTGAAGTTTGGGACCATCGATTCTGTCGATGATATCCTGAGTAGCTGTTTTCAGCACGGCAATGGTTTTGGGGTTAATGCTGTACACCTTGTCTGTAATACAGTGCCACAAAAAGCATGTATTCAGATCCGGAGAATACGGCGGCCAATCGAGGCGCATGCCCGAGGCCTCTGGGTACCCCAGAGTGAGAATGCAGTCCGCAAAGTGCTCCTCCAGGACATCAAACACTCTCCTGCTTGGGTAGGCTCGAGGTCCGTCTTGGATGAACCACATCTTGTCGAAATCAGGGTCGCCGGCCGCTGTGGCCGAGCGGTTCTAGGCGTTTCAGTCGGGAACCGCGCTGCTGCGCATGGTCGCAGGTTCGAATCCCGCCTCGGTTATAGATGTGTGTGACGTCCTGAGGTTAGTTAGGTTTAAGTAGTTCTAAGTTGTAGGGGACTGATGACATCAGATGTTAAGTCCCATAGTGCACAGAGCCATTTGAACCATCTAAAAGTAGTAGATACGGAATATAACGTCGCAACCGCTACATATAGTGATTCAGAATACATGAAGATTTTGAACCGTGCTGCGGCTCGCGCTGGTGCTGTTTGTAGGTTTCTGCCCTCTGTTGGAGGCCAGACGGTATCGTTTAGTTGGCATGGTTTTGCAAGCGTTGCCTGTCCGCTAGTGGCAGCAGCGGCGGTTGTCGGTATGTAGTAACTGTTGCCCTATCTTTGGGGCGACGTCGTGGTTTTTCCGGGTCGTGTGATGGGCGAGTTCGGTTGGGGACTCAGGAGCAGCCAGGGCCGCGCAGTGCGAGAACACGCCGGGACTGCTGGCGGCACGCGCGGACTGCCGGATGGAAGGGCTGTGGTCGCGAGGGTGACCGACCTCGTCCTAAACCAGATCCAGCAACTTTTAATATGAGTGCATTTCAATCCAAGTAGAGAAACCTCCACCACTGCGAGATCTCGCGATTCTCCAGTGACCTGGGTTTGCATTGCTGCTCGTAGAGTCGATTTAGAAGAGGTAGGGGATCCAGTATTAGAATCGGAATTTAAAAGAGCTTTGGAGGAGTTACGGTCAAATAAGGCAGAAGGGATAGATAACATTCCATCAGAATTTCTAAAATCATTGGGGGAAGTGGCAACAAAACGACTATTCGCGTTGGTGTGTAGAATATATGAGTCTGGCGACATACCATCTGACTTTCGGAAAAGCATCATCCACACAATTCCGAAGACGGCAAGAGCTGACAAGAGCGAGAATTATCGCACGATCAGCTTAACAGCTCATGCATCGAAGCTGCTTACAATAATAATATACAGAAGAATGGAAAAGAAAATTGAGAATGCGCTAGGTGACGATCAGTTTGGCTTTAAGAAAAGTAAAGGGACGAGAGAGGCAATTCTGACGTTACGGCTAATAATGGAAGCAAGGCTAAAGAAAAATCAAGACACTTTCATAGGATATGTCGACCTGGAAAAAGCGTTGGACAGTATCAAATGGTGCAAGCTGTTCGAGATTCTGAAAAAAGTAGGGGTAAGCTATAGGGAGAGACGGGTCATATACAATATGTACAACAACCAAGAGGGAATAATAAGAGTGGACGATCAAGAACGAAGTGCTCGTTAAGAAGCGTGTAAGACAAGGCTGTAGCCTTTCGCCCCTACTCTTCAATCTGTACATCGAGGAAGCAATGATGGAAATAAAAGAAAGGTTCAGGAGTGGAATTAAAATACAAGGTGAAAGGATATCAATGATAAGATTCGCTGATGACATTGCTATCCTGAGTGAAAGTGAAGAAGAATTAAATGATCTGCTGAACGGAATGAACAGTCTAATGAGTACACAGTACGGTTTGAGAGTAAATCGGAGAAAGACGAAGGTAATGAGAAGTAGTAGAAATGAGAACCGCGAGAAACTTAACATCAGGATTGATGGTCACGAAGTCAATGAAGTTAAGGAATTCTGCTACCTAGGCAGTAAAATAACCAATGACGGACGGAGCAAGGAGGACATCAAAAGCAGGCTCGCTATGGCAAAAATGGAAGAAATTTCTGAGGATGTACGTCTGGAGTACAGCGTTGTATGGTACTGAAACATGGACTGTGGGAAAACCGGAACAGAAGAGAATCGAAGCATTTGAGATGTGGTGCTATAGACGAATGTTGAAAATTAGGTGGACTGATAAGGTAAGGAATGAGGAGGTTCTACGTAGAATCGGAGAGGAAAGGAATATGTGGAAAACACTGATAAGGAGAAGGGACAGGATGACAGGACATCTGCTAAGACATGAGGGAATGACTTCCATAGTACTAGAGGGAGCTGTAGAGGGCAAAAACTGTAGAGGAAGACAGAGATTGGAATACGTCAAGCAAATAATTGAGGACGTAGGTTGCAAGTGCTACTCTGAGATGAAGAGGTTAGCACAGGAAAGGGATTCGTGGCGGGCCGCATCAAACCAGTCAGTAGACTGATGACAAAAAATGTCGCCGAGGCGAAGAGCAGCGAGGAGTGCTTGGGGGAGGCGGATCTGATTAGCTTTCCTCGACTTCTAATTACTATTTACTGCGTTCAACTTGCTGCAACTCGTTAATGTTCAACCAGCGGTAATTTTTCTTGCCTGGTGGCCGATAACGCCACAGTTACCCGCCTTGGAGGTTAGTGTATGGAACGGCAGTGTACGTTTCCCCGCCTTGCCGCCGCTGTCCGATAAGGCGTGTAGTTTTGACAGCTTTCTTGATTCTAGGTCGGTTCGTGATTTTTCTACTCTGGTGGTAGTGATTCCTTTCTCGTTCCTGTCGCTCTAAGCACAGTATTCTGGGGACGTGGTGCAGACCGCCGGTTCCGGCTTTGGCGTATTGTGCCATCGTTGCATTTGGTTTATCAGACGTTAGGTAGCTTCAGGTAGAAAAAAAAAGTGTTTAAATTGCTCTGAGCACTATGCGACAACTTCTGAGGTCATCAGTCGCCTAGAACTTAGAACTAATTAAACCTAACTAACCTAAGGACATCACACACATCCATGCCCGAGGCAGGATTCGAACCTGCGACCGTAGCGGTCGCTCGGTTCCAGACTGTAGCGCCTAGAACCGCACGGCCACTCCGGCCGGCCTTGAGGTAGATTATTATTAGTCATTCGTTAGACCGCCACTAGTCTGAGTTACCATCTTGCGAAGCGAATGCAACTCTTGGCTGCCTATCTCATCGCTCGCGAAAGTGTTCGTTGCCGGACCTTCTCAGAGGTCGATTCCTGGAGCACCGTCTGTGGCCCCTTGGCTCTTGTAAGACATGCGTGTCCTAAAAGGAGGTCTGATGGTCAGTAGTTCAGTGTAACGCTCCTTCAGTCCACGCCTTCTCCCAGTATAATCTGGTGCTGGTCTTTGTCATTTATTGCACTATCTTGTAATGCCTACATTAAAGGTTAGACACGAGGTCTAGTTAACAGTTCTGGTCGCCTTCTGGAATAAACCTAGCAGTGTAGTGTTCAGTGGATGTTAAGGGTTGTGTTACAAAGTTTACCATCACCTTACTTCACCGCATCAGTTGCTTGTGTTTTTAATTAACCTTTGTAATTGTGTTTTCTGTTTTCCAACAGGTTTCTAAATTTTTTATATTATTGCCGTTCCGGGCGTTTAAGGCCTCATGCCCGAATCACAGTGGCTTCCTTTTAAATCATTATCTGCTGTATCTGTGTTTTATGGTGATTTGCTAAACTTAACTCACTGAAAACACTATTATTTACAAAGTTGTTTATTGCTTCATTAATAACGTGTGATATTTTAATTTATTGTTGAGTCTGGAATTACTGTTTTAAAAATAAATGTGTGTAAATGTAAAAGGCAACCAATAGTAACTGATTACGTCCCCGTTCACAATCGTAACCGAATCCTGCCATCCCTTGACTACCAGCTTTCAGATTTGCCACATATTTCTGTGTTTCTGACTTGTAGCTAGAATCACTGAAGTGTTTGTTCTGTTACTTAGGAATTAGTGAAGAAGTTTACGTGGGATAGATAATTAAATTGAATGTGCGAAATATTTACGCAAAAGTTGAGCTGCTTGTTCACTGGATTTTACGTTATTGTGACGGTTTGGTGATTTCCGGTAACACACGTCTCACAACACTTCCTGCGAACGTCAGCTGATTTTGACGTCAGGCGTAATGTCGACGACCACATGATTGGCTATCGACTTTGTGACAAGGAAGAATGTGAATGTTATTGCCCGTCGATTTACTCGCAGCCATTTAAGCTGTCCTCTTTGGTTCCTGCCTACCACACCCTCTGAAGTCGGCACATATTCGGAAATAAAGAGCCAAATATCTGTGAGAAGGCCGAATACTAATTTTATTGCTGCTCGTTTCGTCGCAGCAAATTAACCTGTCGCATTAGGTTCTTGCCTAACCACATACTCGGAAACAGCTAAATATTCATTTCACGCTTCGTTCTCAAATCAGACGGAATGTGAATAACATCGAATTTTGCAGAACACAGTTGTATTACATTCATAAGTAAGTTGCATAATGCACTGACAACGCTGACATGAAAAAAATTGCATGTGACGAGATACAAACACACACCTTTTGACTTCAGGAACCATGACGCTAGCACTTAGTTGTGTGTAATTTGTCTCTTGTTTATCATTGTCTCTCTTGAAGGCATATATCGTCGACGCGTTAGTAAGTGACATGTAACGATAATGGCGACGTTTTTGTGATCTTTTCAGTGCTCCGTTACCTTGAAATGGGATAGTGAATATTATAGTACACGAATGTTTCATGCTTAACTCACTCCTCACAGAGCACTCTTATATGAAGGCATTATGTGACATTTAGTTATAGCAATAATTATAATAAATCATTCCAAGAATGAAGTGCTTTTAGAAATACTCGATATGATGCACGAGGTCTTGTCAAAGGCCCGTATCGACCGCTAAAGAAAATCGACAGACGATCACGCAACGTCGATATTGCATGTGACATAAAAATGACGTCGCGTTTTCAAGAAGTGTGCAACGAGTGTTACCTGACAATTTCAAGCAATCGTGGTAGTTACGATTTCCCTTCGTTTTCTTCTCATTAGTCTGATTTTGTTAACTATTTCAGGGATTGACAGCTACTGAGGGGTAGCTAATTTAGATGGATTATACAACGCCCCTAACGTGTGGCATATCCCTGAGACGTCAAAGTGATCTTACTTTGCTGAGGTTACTGTGGGCCATTTGGTGACAGTACTGGCTAATTCCGAGGGTGTTAAGAGCCCGCAAATAGAAAATCAGCCACAATAATTGTGAAAAATAAAGGTTCATGCAGGGATTCTAACATAAAACTAACACTGAATCTTGCCTCTCCCAGTTCACGCCTCCACCCACACTTTACCCTCTCTCACTCCCAGTCAAATGTTCGAATGTGTGTGAAATCTTATGGGACTTAACTGCTAAGGTCATCAGTCCCTAAGTTTACACACTACTTAACATAAAATTATCCTAAGGACAAACACACACACCCATACCCGAGTTAGGACTCGAACCTCCGCCGGGACCAGCCGCACAGTCCATGACTGTAGCGCCTGAGACCGCTCGGCTAATCCCGCGGCACACTCCCAGTCAACTGTTTTCCAGTCAACCGAGAGAGGTGGCGCAGTGGTGAGCAAACTGGACTTGCAATCGGAATGACGACGATTCAAAATGGTTCAAATGGCTCTGAGCACTATGGGACTTAACTGCTGAGGTCATCAGTCCCCGAGAACGTAGAACTACTTAAACCTAACTAAGGCCGTCACGACATGTGGCCTGTAATTGAAGAAGTTTCATGATGATCTCTCCATTGGCAAAAGATTCCGGAATAGTCCCCTATTCGGATCTCTGGGAGGGGACTGCCAAGGGGGAGGTTACCATGAGAAAAAGATTGAATAATCAACGAAAGGATAACGTTCTACGAGTCGGGGCGTGGAATGTCAGAAGCTTGAACGTGGTAGGGAAGCTAGAAAATCTGAAAAGGGAAATGCAAAGGCTCAATCTAGATATAGTAGGGGTCAGTGAAGTGAAGTGGAAGGAAGACAAGGATTTCCGGACAGATGAGTATCGGGTAATATCAACAGCAGCAGAAAATGGTATAACAGGTGTAGGATTCGTTACCAATAGGAAGGTAGGGCAGACGGTGTGTTACTGTGAACAGTTCAGTGACCGGGTTGTTCTAATCAGAATCGACAGCAGACCAACACCGACAACGATAGTTCAGGCATACATGCCGACGTCGCAAGCCGCAAGCTGAAGATGAACAGATAGAGAAAGTGTATGAGGATATTGAAAGGGTAATGCAGTATTTAAAGGGGGACGAAAATCTAATAGTCATGGGCGACTGGAATGCAGTTGTAGGGGAAGGAGTAGAAGAAAAGGTTACAGGAGAATATGGTCTTGGGACGAGGAATGAGAGAGGAGAAAGACTAATTGAGTTCTGTGACTAGTTTCAGCTAGTAATAGCGAATACCTTGTTCAAGAATCACAAGAGGAGGAGGTATACTTGGAAAAGGCCGGGAGATACGGGAAGATTTCAATTAGATTACATCATGGTCAGACAGAGATTCCGAAACCAGATACTGGATTGTAAGGCGTACCCAGGAGCAGATATAGACTCAGATCACAATACAGTAGTGACGAAGAGTAGGCCGAAGTTCAAGACATTAGTCAGGAAGAATCAACACGCAAAGAAGTGGGATACGGAAGTACTAAGGAATGACGAGATACGTTTGAAGTTCTCTACAGATACAGCAATAAGGAATAGCGCAGTAGGCAGTACAGTTGAAGAGGAATGGACAAGAAGGGCCATCACAGAAGTTGGGAAGGAAAACATAGGTACAAAGAAGGTAGCTGCGAAGAAACCATGGGTAACAGAAGAAATACTTCAGTTGATTGATGAAAGGAGGAAATACAAACATGTTCCGGGAAAATCAGGAATACAGAAATACAAGTCGCTAAGGAATGAAATAAATAGGAAGTGCATGGAAGCTAAGATGAAATGACTGCCGGAAAAATGTGAAGACATTGAAAAAGATATGATTGTCGGAAGGACAGACTCAGCATACAGGAAAGTCAAAACAACCTTTGGTGACATTAAAAGCAACGGTGGTAACATTAAGAGTGGACCGGAATTCCACTGTTAAATGCAGAGGAGAGAGCAGATAGGTGGAAAGAATACATTGAAAGCCTCTATGAGGGTGAAGATTTGTCTGATGTGATAGAAGAAGAAACAGGAGTCGATTTAGAAGAGATAGGGGATCCAGTATTAGAATCGGAATTTAAAAGAGCTTTGGAGGACTTACGGTCAAATAAGGCAGAACGGATAGATAACATTCCATTAGAATTTCTAAAATCATTGGGGCAAGTGGCAACAAAACGACTATTCACGTTGGTGTGTAGAATATATGAGTCTGGCGATATACCATCTGACTTTCGGAAAAGCATCATCCACACAATTCCGAAGACGGCAAGAGCTGACAAGTGCAAGAATTAACGCACAATCAGCTTAACAGCTCATGCATCGAAGCTGGTAACAAGAATAATATACAGAAGAATGGAAAAGAAAATTGAGAATGCGCTAGGTGACGATCAGTTTGGCTTTAGGAAAAGTAAAGGGACGAGAGAGGCAATTCTGACGTTACGGCTAATAATGGAAGCAAGGCTAAAGAAAAATCAAAACACTTTCATAGGATTTGTCGACCTGGAAAAAGCGTTCGACAATATAAAATGGTGCAAGCTGTTCGAGATTCTTGAAAAAGTAGGGGTAAGCTATAGGGAGAGACGGGTCATATACAATATGTACAACAACGAAGAGGGAATAATAAGAGTGGACGATCAAGAACAAAGTGCTCGTATTAAGAAGGGTGTAAGACAAGGCTGTAGCCTTTCGTCCCTACTCTTCAATCTGTACAGCGAGGGAGCAATGATGGAAATAAAAGAAAGGTTCAGGAGTGGAATTAAAATACAATGATACGATTCGCTGATGTCATTGCTATCCTGAGTGAAAGTGAAGAAGAATTAAATGATCTGCTGAACGGAATGAACAGTCTAATGAGTACACAGTATGGTCTGAGAGTAAATCGGAGAAAGACGAAGGTAATGCGAAGTAGTAGAAAAGAGAACAGCGTGAAACTTAACATCGGGATTGATGGTCACGAAGTCAATGAAGTTAAGGCAGTAAAATAACCAATGACGGACGGAGCAAGGAGGACATCAAAAGCAGACTCGTTATGGCAAAAAAAGGCATTTCTGGCCAAGAGAAGTCTACTAATATCAAATACCGGCCTTAATTTGAGGAAGAAATTTCTGAGGATGTACGTCTGGAGTACAGCATTGTATGGCAGTGAAACATGGACTGTGGGAAAACCGGAACAGAAGAGAATCGAAGCATTTGAGATGTGGTGCTATAGACGAATGTTGAAAATTAGGTGGATTGATAAGGTAAGGAATGAGGAGGTTGTACGCAGAATCGGAGAGGAAAGGAATATGTGTAAAACACTGATAAGGAGAAGGGACAGGATGATAGGACATCTGCTAAGACATGAGGGAATGACTTCCATGGTACTAGAGGGAGCTGTAGAGGGCAAAAACTGTAGAGGAAGACAGAGATTGGAATATGTCAAGCAAATAATTGAGGACGTAGGTTGCAAGTGCTACTCTGAGATGAAGAGGTTAGCACAGGAAAGGAATTCGTGGCGGGCCGCATCAAACCAGTCAGTAGACTGATAAAAAAAAAAAAAAAAAAACGGACGTCACACACATCCATGCCCGAGGCAGGATTCGAACCTGCGACCGTAGCGGTCGCGCGGTTCCAGACTGTAGCGCCTAGAACCGCTCGGCCACTCCGGCCGGCGGACGACGATTCAAACCTCTTCCAGACTTTCTGATTTAGCTTTACCGTGATTTTTCTACAACGATTCAGGAAAATGCCAGGATGGTTCCTTTGAGATAGCACGGCCAATTTCCCTCCCCATCCTTCCCTAATCCGAGCTTGTGCCCTGTCTCTAATAACATCGATGTCGACGGGACGTTCAACACTTATCTCCTCCTCCTCCTTCGCCCTTTGGTTACTTTCCAGATGTCATTACCTGCAACCTGGTCACACCCCCACGTTTCCGACATCCCTATTCAGTAACAGATACCTCTTGGAAGAGAATGCAATAGTCATCAACATTCTCAGGACAGACCCTGGTTTGATCATGCTGCCTACAGGCAATGGCACCCCCACGGTCGTCCCAAATGAGAGTGATTAAACAACAGGACATATTACAGCTACGCGGGTTGGGTGGGACTGCCATATTGAAGAAGTGGTTTATCTACTAACATTTCTCGTCTTATTTCGATCCAGTTCCGGTCCGACAAACAGAAGACATACGTCAAGGGGAGACAGCGCAACACTCCGCTTCCGGAATGGAGAGAGGGGAGGGGGGAGACGGGGGGGGGGGGAAGTAGGAAGGGGGATTCGTAAAGAACTGGGACAACTCTGGTGGAAGTAATATCCACATCTATTTTCATGTACGTGACTGCTCTGCAATACACACTTAATTGCCTGGCAGAGGGTTCTTGGCGCCATCTTCAGGCAATTCCCCTACTGTTCCACTCTCTAATGCGTGTGGGAAAAATGAACATTAAAATTTTTTCGTGCCAGCTCTGATTTCTCTTATACTACATATCGATAATTTCACCCCATGAAGGTTAGCACTCGTAAAATATTTTCGCAATCAGAGGAGAATCATACTTACTTATTTCTTGGCGCTACAACCCTTATAGGGTCTTGGCCTCCCAGACAATCTCTTCTCTGCTGGCAGCCTTGACTCTCCATCTTGTAACTCCGATCCATCTCAAGTCCTCCTCCACGTTGTCTAGTCATTTGGTCCTTGGTCTGCCCCTTATACAACGTCCACTGAGTTTTCCTTTGAAAACTTTCTTGACTGTGCTGTTCTCCACCACTCTCTCTACATGTCCCAACAAACGTAGTCTATTACTCTTCTGTCACGATATCTGGTTTATTGTACAACTCTCTGATCTCCTCATTATGATTCTCCATGGACCCCTACCATTCACTGGCCCGCAGATTTTCCTAAGTATCTTCCTTTCCCATCTCAGCAGCAACTCCTCATTGTTTTGTGTCATATTCCGGGTCTCTGAACCATACATCACACAAATAACTACTGTATGATACACAATCACCTTCAGATCCCTACTAAGGCTCCTTGCTTTAAACACTTTAACCAGTGCAAAGTTGCTCCTGTTACCAGCTGTAGTTCTTGCACATGTTGCTTTTCTCACATCATTATTCTCAGTTACCAGTGACACAAGATATTTAAAGCTCTCACAGTGTTCATATTCTTTTCCGTTCAAAGTCATGCTTCTTTCTCCTTCACTATATCCTTCCTAGATGTTAACATACAGTTGGTCTTTGACTGATTAATGGTCAGCCCAATCTCCGCACCATATCTTTATATTTTTTCAAGCTTTTCTTCCAGGTCACTGTTTCCTGCTGGATAACAAATCAATATCATACGCATATGCAAGTTTCTAGTCACTCTATTACAAGAGAATCATGATGATTGAAATTTCGTGAAAAAATCTTTGCTGAAACCCAAAACGCTTTTGTTTTCATGAATGCTACCCCAGATCGCTTATAATATTTCTGACACTCTCTCTTATTTCGCGATAGTAAACAACGAGCTGCGCTTCTTGGAACTTTCTCGATGTCCTCCATCAATGCTATCCGGTAACCATGCCACACAGGACAGCAATACTCTATCAGAGGATGGACAAGTGTACTATAAGCAGTCCCTTTAGTAGATGTGTTACATTTTCTAAGTGCTCTGACAATAAAACGTTACCTTTGGTTTGCCTTCCTCACAACATTATCCATCCTATTTAAGTTGTTCCGAATTGTAATTCCTAGGTATGTAGTTGAACTGACAGCCTTTAGATTTGTCTGACTCATCGTGTAACCGAAATTTAACTGATTGCTTTTGGTACTCATGTGGATGACCTGACACTTTTCATTATTGAGAGTCAATTGTCACTTTTCACGCCATGCAGATATCATGTATAAGTCATTTTGTAATTCGGTTTCATCTTATTACGATTTTTGTGCATGGTGTATTGAGCTGGGGAACAAGAAACGATGGAGAGGCTTCGTGCTGCCATAGCCCTGAGAAGTACACAACTCCACAACAGGCTACAGCAGTCCACCCACTCCACCGCCGCCCCACACAGAAGCCAGGGTTATTGTGCGGTTTGGACCCCGGAGGATCCCCCTCCCACCCACCCCCCTTCCAACACACTTTCTCTGGGAAAGTCTCACACTAGACGATTGGAACTTCAAGTTTTTGAAACTTCCTGGCAGATTAAAACTGTGTGCCTGGACCTTTGCCTTTCGCTGGCAAGTGCTCTACCAACTGAGCTACCCAACCACGACTCATGTCCCGTCTTAACAGCTTTATTTCTGCCAGCGCCTAGTCTCCTACCTTACAAACTTTACAGAAGCTCTCGGCCTGGCACACAGTTTTAATCTGCCAGGAAGTTTCATAGGAGCGCACACTCCGCTGCAGAGTGAAAATCTCAGCCTCAAATGTTTGTTTAGCAGAGTGATTATGGTGTACGCGTACGTGGAGACAGTCTTTGCGCAGCAATCACCGGCACAGTGTTCCAAACAGAGTGAAAATCTCAACCTCAAATGTTTGTTTGGCTGAGTGATTATGGTGTACGCATAGGTGGAGACAGTGTTTGCGCAGCAATCACCAGCACAGTGTTCCGCTGCAGAGTGAAAATCTCAACCTCAAATGTTTGTTTGGCAGAGTGATTATGGTGTATGCGTACGTGGAGACAGTGTTTGCGCAGCAATTGCCGGCACAGCGTTCCGCTGCAGAGTGAAAATCTCAACCTCAAATGTTTGTTTGGCAGAGTGATTATGGCGTACGCGTACGTGGAGACAGTGTTTGTGCAGCAATCGCCAGCACAGTGTTCCACTGCAGAGTGAAAATCTCAACCTCAAATGTTTGTTTGGCAGACTGATTATGGTGTATGCATACGTGGAGACAGTGTTCGGCAGCAATCGCCGGCACAGTGTTCTGCTGCAGAGTGAAAACCTCAACCTCAAATGTTTGTTTGGCAGAGTGATTATGGTGTACGCGTACGTGGGGACAGTGTTTGCGCAGCAATCGCCGGCACAGTGTTCTGCTGCAGAGTGAAAATCTCAACTTCAAATGTTTGTTTGGCAGACTGATTATGGTGTACGCGTACGTGGAGACAGTGTTTGCGCAGCAATCGCCGGCATGGTGTTCTGCTGCAGAGTGAAAATCTCAGCCTCAAATGTTTGTTTGGCAGAGTGATTATGGTGTACGCGTACGTGGAGACAGTGTTTGCGCAGCAATCGCCGGCACGGTGTTCTGCTGCAGAGTGAAAATCTCAGCCTCAAATGTTTGTTTGGCAGAGTGATTATGGTGTACGCGTACGTGGAGACAGTGTTTGCGCAGCAATCGCCGGCACAGTGTTCCGCTGCAGAGTGAAAATCTCAACTTCAAATGTTTGTTTGGCAGAGTGATTATGGTGTACGCGTACGTGGAGACAGTGTTTGCGCAGCAATCGCCGGCACAGTGTTCCGCTGCAGAGTGAAAATCTCAACCTCAAATGTTTGTTTGGCAGAGTGATTATGATGTACGCGTACGTGGAGACAGTGTTTGCGCAGCAATCGCCGGCACAGTGTTCCGCTGCAGAGTGAAAATCTCAGCCTCAAATGTTTGTTTGGCAGAGTGATTATGGTGTACGCGTACATGGAGACAGTGTTTGCGCAGCAATCGCCGGCACAACGTTCCGCTGCAGAGTGAAAATCTCAACTTCAAATGTTTGTTTGGCAGAGTGATTATGGTGTACGCGTACGTGGAGACAGTGTTTGCGCAGCAATCGCCGGCACGGTGTTCTGCTGCAGAGTGAAAATCTCAGCCTCAAATGTTTGTTTGGCAGAGTGATTATGGTGTACGCGTACGTGGAGACAGTGTTTGCGCAGCAATCGCCGGCACAGTGTTCTGCTGCAGAGTGAAAATCTCAACCTCAAATGTTTGTTTGGCAGAGTGATTATGGTGTACGCATATGTGGAGACAGTGTTTGCGCAGCAACGCCGGCACAGTGTAACTGAGGTGGAACAAAGGGAACCAGTCCGCATTTGCCGAGGCAGATGGAAGACCGCCCTTAAAAAAATGGTTCAAATGGCTCTGAGCACTGTGGGACTTAACTTCTGAGGTCATCAGTCGCCTAGAACTTAGAACTACCTAAACGTAACTGACCTAAGGACATCAGACGCATCCATGCCCGAGGCAGGATTTGAACCTGCGACCCCAGCGGTCACGCAGTTCCAGACTGAAGCGCCTAGAACCGCACGACCACACCGGTCGGCAAACCGCCCTAAAAACCATCCACAGACTGGTCAGCACACCGGATCTCGACACGAATCCACAGGGTATCGGCACGCCTTCCCGCTCGGGAAGCAGCGCGTTAGACCGCGCGGCTAATCCGGCGGGCTTTCTTATGACTTCACTAAACGGTAAACGACACCATCATCTGCAGAGAATCTAAGATGGTTGTTCATGTTGTGTCCTAAATAGTTTATATAAATAAGGAACAACAGGGAAGCCATAACACTACCCTGGTAAACGTCAGATATCGCTTGTGTTTTACTCGATCAGTTTCCTTCAACTACTACTAACTGTGACCTCTCTGAGGAGATCCCCAACACAGTCGCACAACTGAAGTGATACGGCATAGGAAAGCAATTTGATTAGAAGTCTCTTGTAAGGAACTGTGTCAAAGGTCTTCTGGAAATCTAGAACTACGGAATCTGTTTGATACTGCCTGTCGATAGTACTCATTACTTCGTGGGAATAAAGAGCTAGTTGTGTTTCACAAGGGCGATATTTCCTGAATCAGTGCTCACTGTGTGTCAATAGAACGTTTTCTTCACTGGTAATATATAATGTTAGAACACAGAATACGTTCCGAAATAGTACTGCAAATCGACGTTAGTGATATGGGTCTGTAAATCAGCGGATTACTCCTGTTTCCTTACTTGGGTTTTGGTGTGACTCGGCTAACTTTCCAGTCTTTAGGTGGGGATCTTTCTACGAGCCATGAGCGGCTGTATATGACAGCTAAGTATGGGGCTATTGCATGGGCAGACTCTGAAATGAACCTTACTAGTGTACGATCTGGACTGGAAGATTTGTTTTTATTCAGTGATTTAAGCTGAGTCGCTACACTGGGAACATCTGCGTCTCTGTTACTAATGTTGACAGCTAAGCCTGATTCGAATACTGGAATATTAGTCACACGAGTCGGGTGACTAACGCATAAAACAGTCAGATCGTTACTGGATTCACAAAGAGAGTCTTCACCTACATGAAAGAAATTAGTGCAGAGATAATAAAAACCACACTAGAGCCGAAATTATGGAAAGAATGTCGGTGGGAAAGAGACTGGGAAGATATCACAACAACAGGTCGCTGAGTTACGCCTGCATGGTATATTTCCAAATATCAAGGAGAAGATTAAAAATGTGTGCCCGACCAGGATTCGAACCTGGGGCCTTCCCCTACAGCGGGCAAGTGCTCTACCCTCTGAGCTATCCTACCTTCCAAATTTGACGGAAGCTCTCCTGCGAAACATGCAAGGCTGGCACTCCTGGAAGAACAGATATCGCGGATACATGGTTTAGGCACAGCCTGGGGTTTATTTCGAGAATGACCTATCACTCTGCAGTTTGGATGGCAGGAGATGAGTTTGGCACAAATACAGCTTTAAGCCCTTGTTGTGGATCACTGAGTAGGTTGGTAGGTAGAGCACTTGTCTGTCAAAGGCAAAGGTCCCAAATTCGAGTCCCCAAAGGAACACACTTTAATCAGCCACGAAGTTTCATATCAGCACACACTACGCCGCAGAGTTCATTCTGGAAACAAAGGGGAGACTGCTTATGAGCCATGTATATCCGTCTAGAGAAACGATTCATTGTCTAAGGAGTCATGGGCCATACTCTGAAGTATTTATACAGAGTACAAAAAAGTCTGACAAACGTATGTGCATGTGCCGACATTGGTGCACTCCTACCAGAGTGCCAAGCATATCAAGATCTGCGAACTCAAGTAAGAGTAAATGATATACTATATGATATTGTTAGAAACGAAGACCACTGGTAAACTCCGTAACATATAAAGGCACGGCAAGAGAAAACGCGGCAGTTCATCACAGTTTGAGGCACATACTGTGCAACCAGTGGCAGAGCTGGCGGAATCAGCAGGATGAATGTGAACCTGTGCATGACCTATGCAGTTCTTCCTGCAAGGGCAGACTGCTGGATGTTTTCTATGGTCGATCCATTATAAAGTCCAACTGGTTGACACCACTCGTTCTGCAGATGACAGTGGTAGTGCATCGGTTGGCCCCACTACAGAGCTGAAGGGTGGTGTGTTGGGATTGCTTGGGCATGGTATGGGATTACTGCAACTCCAGTTCTAGACAATTAGCATGCTTTCCCCCAGCAGCTGGGGACTCTGCCATGTAGACGTAAGTAATGCTAGCGTAGGTTACAGACATAGAATTCCACAAGAGGGTCTTCCTAAGGCATACAACTTGCCTGGCCCTGAGGTGTTACGATGGTTAATATTAGCAACTGCCAGTAAACCAATTTTTGCAATGGTAGTTTAGGTGACAACCAATTTAGCCTTCTTTCTGCCCTAACCGTATCCCATGTCTTCAATGGGGCAGCAGGTTAGTCTGAGTTTGGCGATGTTGGTGGTACAGGGTCGCCAGATGCACTTCCCACCACCAGACCTCCCCAGCCCATCCTCCTCCCCACTGCGTTGGAGTTTCTGTATCCCATCTGTCTAGCTACTGCACCACTGCAACAGTGCGAGAACGTTCTTCAAAATTTTCACTATCATGTAACTACAGAAGGACGTGGGTACCAGTCTGTACTGCCTAAGTCATATGTAATACTCGTAATTTACCAGGTGGATTCGATCAGGGCCCAATGTGCCTCCCTGAAATCTAGCCCCGGTGAGGTATGTGGACATACAGTAGCTGAGAGTCTACAAGTGCGAGAGTTACTGCACAATCATCTTAACAGTTCATGCATCCAAGCTGCTGATAAGAATAATGTACAGGAGGATGCAAAAAAAAAAAACAATTGAGGATGTATTAGATGACGATCAGTTTGGCATTAGGAAAGGTAAAGGCTCCAGGGAGGCAGCTCTGACAATGTGGTTGATAGTACAAGCAAGGCCAAAGAAAAATCTAGATGCATTCATAGGATCTGTTGACCTGGAAAAAGCATCCAACAGTGTCAAACGGTGCAAGGTATTCGAAATCGTGAGAGAAGCAGCGGTAACCTATAGGGAAAAGTGGGTTATATACAATAGTATCAGAGCCAAGATGGAATAATTAGAGTGGAAGAGCAAGAAAGAAGTGCTCAGATTAAAAAGGGCGCCCCTACTGTTCAATCTGTACATCGAAGAAGCAATGATGGAAATAAAAGAAAGGTTCACAAGTGGAATTAAAATCACGGTGAAAGGATGATGTGATTCGCTGATGTTGTTGCTATCCTGATTGAAGAATTATACGATCTGCTGAATGTAATGAACAGTCTAATTAGTACAGAATACTGACTGCTACCTAGGCAACGAAATTATCCATGATGTATGGATCTCAGACGACATAAAAGGCAGACTAGCACTGGCAAAAAGGGCATTGTTGGTCAAGAGAAGTCTACTAGCATCAAAGATATGCCTTAATCTGATGAAGAACTTTCTGGCAATGTATGTTTGAAGCACAGAACTTTATGGTAGTAAGACATGGACTACTGGAAACCTGGAAAAGACTCAATGCATTTAAGATGTGGTGCTACAGAAAAATGTTGAAAATTAGGTGGACTGATTAGGTAAAGAACGAGGAGGAGAATCGGTGAGGAAAACACTGACAAGAAGATGGGGCAGCATGGTTTTACATCTGTTACAACACCAGAAATAACTTCCATGGTACTAGAGGGAGCTGTACAGATAAAAACTGTGGGGGAAAACAGAGATTGTAATACATCTAGCAAATAGTTAAGGAAATGGAAATAAGCGTTTGGCGTCATTGGCCGGGAGGCCCCTTACGGGGCAGGTCCGGCCACCTTGGTGCAGGTCTTATTACATTCGACGCCACATTGGGCGACCTGCGCACCGGATGGGGATGAAATGATGATGAAGACAGCACAACACCCACTCCCTGAGCGGAGAAAATCCCCGACCCAGCCGAGAATCGAACCCAGGCCCATAGGACGGCAATCTGTCACGCTGACCACTCAGCTATTGGGGCAGACAATAGTTAAGGATATAGGTTGCAAGTGCTACTGTGAGATGAATACTTTGGCAAAGGAGAGGAATTCGTAGTGGTCTTCAACAAATCAGTCAGAAGACTGACAAGTCAAAAAAAAAATTCATACAAATCGATCAAGCGTCTTTTTCTTGTGTTTTTTAATATTTAATTTTACCCATTATTGAATATGTTCTGACTACATTACAAATCTTGAGGTGAATGTCTGGTTACAGTTGTATATAAGGTGCTGCAGCTGTTAGAAATAAGACCTGAATTTGAAGTGTGGGGGTTGGGATTGTAAGCAATAATAAATAAGTAAACAGATGTTGGGTATTGTTGAAAGCTCACCTGCGACCGGACGAGGCGGTGTCTGCGGCTGCTGCCGACGAACGAGGTGACGGTGGTGATTCCGGCGGCAGATGCCTTATCGGGGGCCTGCCCTGGGGGCGGCGGCTCGCCCCCACCTCCGCTATCCGCCCCCGGCACGTCGAGGCAGGCGGCGGCGGGCGACGCGGCCGGCGCAGACATGGCCGCCGGGGGAACCCCAGAGCCCAGGCTGGGGAATCCCGGGCCCACTGAGACGCACATGCCTGCAACAGGTGGTCAGGCGTGCCAACTAAGGAACAGGCAGTGTTTACGGGAACTCTTATAATGACAACAAAGTTTATATATCTATGCCAGAAAAATGACTGTGTTTCAGATGGTTGGCAGATCTCAGTAATATTGATAAATTCTACAACAATGTCTTTCGATATACGTTTCAACAAACTGTTCCTCCTTGTAACAAACTGTAAGTTCGTAGTTTCACACACTATCTTGTTGAGTAAATGTGTGACTCCAATAGATTAACAATAAAAAAATCGTGCATAACATAACAAAGTCACTGAACTTTTGAAAAAGAGTGCAGATTCGCGCAACATAAAGACACAGAGTACCTACGTAGAACATTATCCAAACGAATGTTAGATAAATAAAGGGGTCACAGTGATATTAGATTTTCTGTAATTTTTTTGTATCTATGTCACATGAAGTTCAGAACTCAAACACACCTCTCCCGAAGCAGTTCTATGCAACTCTCAAAAATTTTCAAGAAAATAGACTGTGAAGCTTTCCAAACTTGCTTAATATGCTAAAGTAAGGAACACATTTTTCGATGAGCAGTGTGGTGGTTCTGTGGCAGAGTGCTTCAACTTGCTGTGGAAGGCTTTGGGTTTGAAAGAAAGGTGTTCTACGATTATCTCTGTGAAGGGTAAAGCACATAAAGTGCAGAAGAATCGTGATCGCTCGATCCAGTCTCTTTTCCATCATTCTTTTTTCGTTTTTCTGTTTTCAGTTCTGATACTTACGTCATTTTAATATTACTACCTATGGCCACCTAAAATTCTCCGAAAGTATGACAGACGCCGAAAAGTTCGTGGAAGAAAAGTTGGACGGGACAACGGGGGCCATAATATGACGTTGGTTATTTGTTGCTAGGTGGGGTTGCTTCAGACATATGAAGGTCAACTTTTTTTAAAATGGTATGCTATAGTTCGGTACTTATTTTCTGATAACGGCTATCGAGACGAATCCAATAATGTATAACAGTAATGTCTTTGAAGGTCAACGAAGGTCACAAGGTGGTATGAACGTCCATTTACAGAAGGTGTTCGAAGTGATGACCATTGGTATCAATACAGAGCTGAAATCTTCTTATCATAGAGTGAGTGGTATTCCGTATCACTTCGGCACTTGTCGAAGCACATGCTCTGACAATTCTCTCTCGCGTATCATGCAAATAGTAAACATTCGCCGAATACGGAGTATCCATGTAACGTGCCATTGACATGTAAACACCATTCGACGGTTTCGCAATATAACACTAACAGGAACGGTAAGACTAGTATCGTCGAATCAAGCGAATGTGAATGACGTATTCCTTCGAATAACAAATAGATATGCTTCTCATTTACGGAGAATGCCAGCGAAATTCAGTGAGAGCTGGAGACTTACACGCTGAAAGATATCCTCAACGTACTCATTCCACACGTCGTACATTTAAATATGTGTAAGATAAATTGAGAACAACTGGATCTTTAACGCATGGAAAACATATCTGGCAAAGGAAAGTTACTAACGAGGAAACGGAAATTGGTACTCTTGCCACTGTGGTCCGAGATCCTTGTGTTAGTTCGCGTCAAATCGCAGGGGAATCTGGCATGAGCCAGAGTACTCTTGTTCGTGTTCAGCATCGCCCTAACTATCATCCTTACCATATCAGTCTCCACCGAGAATTATCTGGTACCGACTATATGCGTCGCACTGAATTCTGGCGATGGGCTCAACTTCAGATTCAGAGGGATGACAGATTTACTAATTTGATTTTATTTACTGACGAAGCTAGGTTCACAAACTGTGGAAATGTTAATTTGAATAACATGCATTATTGAGCAGCTGAAAATCGATGTTGGCTGCGGCAAGTTGCACACCAAAAACCGTGGACGGTGAATGTGTGGTGTGGGATTCTGGAGGACAACAAAACGACTATTCACGTTGGTGTGTAGAATATATGAGTCTGGCGACATACCATTTGACTTTCGGAAAAGCATCATCCACACAATTCCGAAGACGGCAAGAGCTGGCAAGTGCAAGAAGTAACGCACAATCAGCTTAACAGCTCATGCATCGAAGCTGCTTACAAGAATAATATACAGAAGAATGGAAAAGAAAATTGAGAATGCGCTAGGTGACGATCAGTTTGGCTTTAGGAAAAGTAAAGGGACGAGAGAGGAAATTCTGACGTTACGGCTAATAATGGAAGCAAGGCTAAAGAAAAATTAAGACACTTTCATAGGATTTGTCGACCTGGAAAAAGCGTTCGACAATATAAAATGGTGCAGGCTGTTCGAGATTCTGAAAAAAGTCGGGGTAAGCTATAGGGAGAGACGGGTCATATACAATATGTACAACAACCAAGAGGGAATAATAAGAGTGGACGATCAAGAACGAAGTGCTCGTATTAAGAAGGGTGTAAGACAAGGCTGTAGCCTTTCGCCCTCTTCAATCTGTACATCGAGGAAGCAATGATGGAAATAAAAGAAAGGTTCAGGAGTGGAATTAAAATACAAGGCGAAAGGATATCAATGATACGATTCGCTGATGACATTGCTATCCTGAGTGAAAGTGAAGAAGAATTAAATGATCTGCTGAACGGAATGAACAGTCTAATGAGAACACAGTATGGTTTGAGACTAAATCGGAGAAAGACGAAGGTAATGAGAAGTAGTAGAAAAGAGAATAGCGTGAAACTTTATGTCAGGATTGATGGTCACGAAGTCAATGAAGTTAAGGAATTCTGCTACCTAGGCAGTAAAATAACCAATGACGGACGGAGCAAGGAGGACATCAAAAGCAGACTCGCTATGGGAAAAAAGGCATTTCTGGCCAAGAGAAGTCTACTAATATCAAATACCGGCCTTAATTTGAGGAAGAACTTTCAGAGGATGTACGTCTGGAGTACAGCATTGTATGGTAGTGAAACATGGACTGTGGGAAAACCGGAACAGAAGAGAATCGAAGCATTTGAGATGTGGTGCTATAGACGAATGTTGAAAATTAGGTGGACTGATAAGGTAAGGAATGAGGAGGTTCTATGCAGAATCGGAGAGGAAAGGAATATGTGGAAAACACTGATAAGGAGAAGGGACAGGATGATGGGACATCTGCTAAGACATGAGGGAATGACTTCCATGGTACTAGAGGGAGCTGTAGAGGGCAAAAACTGTAGAGGAAGACAGAGATTGGAATACGTCAAGCAAATAATTGAGGACGTAGGTTGCAAGTGGTACTCTGAGATGAAGAGGTTAGCACAGGAAAGGAATTCGTGGCGGGCCGCATCAAACCAGTCAGTAGACTGATGACAAAAAAAAAAAAAAAAAGTCTAGGGGACTGATGACCTGAGATCAACACTGTATGCTAACATTACAGGTTTGATCTTCCTACTCATCAGCATTAACTTACATTTTTCTACATTTAGGGCTAGCTGCCATTCATCATACCCAACCAGAAATTTTGTGATCACTCAACTTCGACACCTTACCGTACACCACGGTATCATCAGGAAACAACCGCAAATTGACCCTAACAAACGTGTGTGTGGATTCGGTCTTTCCAAAAAACTGTGGACACGCCTCAATTGATTCCGTACAGTTCGTTGAAGACGTGGTGGCTGACAATATTAATGAGGGTTTAACGATGCCCCGGCGAATGGCTGTGTGATCCTGCGCACACGACACGGAACAGAGTGTATACTACGAAAATTTCCTGGTAGACTCAGCGAGCTACATTTGGTGACAAAAAGAAGTGTACAGCGGTTAAGAGATCCAGATATTCAGTCAGAATTTTTTCTCTGGTTTGATTGTTTGCTTCTTTACATTACGTACATTTTTGCGTATTTTTAACCTTTTATATATGAAGTATTTATACAGGGCGCGGCACGTAAAACCGCCCTGTTGTACGCGACCATAAGGTTCCAGCGCGTGCCCGCGACGCGCATCAATAATAATGGAAAACCAGAAATTCCGTCCTCACAGTTGTGCACGAACTAATAATTTCCTCTCATGTACCGACACTGTGCGGATGTTCGTCGAAACCAGCTGAGAAAAAGGCCTGGTTGTGCGAAGCCAGGTTAGTGTGAATGTGTGTTAATGCCAAATTTGTTACCCGAGGGTGTTGCCATTGTTGAAGCGTTCATTCGTTCTGGATCTTCTGTGAGAAGAAAGAATTTGTTTCAGGAGACATTTTCAGGACGTTCTGTGGCAGCAAGAAACACCATAGAGGAACTGATTGAAAAATGGCGGCATTTAGGATCGGTTCAAAATGTTCCCAGTAACAGACCTCCACCTGTCTGCACACCTGAATGAAAGAGGCAGGTGCAGCAGATAATCGCAAGAAGTCCTCGTACGCCAACCAGGAGATTGAGTCAACAGCCTGATGGGAGAGAGAGAAGTCGCAGACGCGTTTTAAAGGGACTGAACTTGAAACTGTACCGGGTAAGTGTTGTGCAAGAACTGAAGGCGGCTGACCTGCAGAAGAGAGTGCATTTCTGTTAATGGCTGTTGATAAATGTTGCCAGTGGTGCCTTGGACCCACTAAGGCTCGTCATGAGTGATGAGGCACGGTCCCACCTGTCTGGTCACATAGATTCCAAAAACAACTGGTAATGGTCCACAGAAAATCCACACACAAAACTTCGGGTACCCTTGCATGACGAGGAGACTGGTGTGCTATTTCCGCCACATGGATTATGGGGCCCATATTTTTTGAAACTCGGAAGAACCGTCAAATTAGCCGAGAGCGCAAAATGTGCTGCTTCCTGGACTCAGGTAGGCGCGCCTGCCCCGGATCAAATCCACCCAGCGGGTTAAAGACGAGGGCCAGCCCGACGGCCAGCCTAGATGTGGTTTTTAGGGGTTTTTCCACATCCCGATAGGTGAATACTGGGCTGATCCCCGCGTTCCGTGTCAGTTACACAACTCGCAGACATTTGAAAACGTTCGCACTGTTCCATGGCTTACACTGTCCGCCCCAATAGCTGAGTGATCACCGTGACGGACTGCTGTCCTACAGGTCTGGGTTCGATTCCCGGCTGGGTCGGAGATTTCCTACGCTCAGGGACTGGGTGTTGTGTTGCCTTCATCAGCATTTCATCCCCATCCGGAGCGCAGGTCGCCCAATGCGGCGTCGAATGTAATAAGAGCTGCACCAAGGTGGCCGGACCTGCTCCGCAAGGGGCCTCCCGGCCAATGACGGCAAATGCTCATTTCCATTTCCTTGGCTTACACTACACACAGACAGATGGGGTACACTAATTCCGTCCCAGGGGTTCAGGGAGCAGGCAGGAAGGGCATCTGGCCACCCTCTGCAACTAAGACTGTCAAATGAATAGTACCACAGCCGACCCCATGTGGCGTGAGACAATGGCCCCATGAAATATATTTTGAGGCTCTGATCGGAGCGTGGAATGTCAGATCCCTTAATTAGGCAGGTAGGTTAGAAAATTTAAATAGGGAAAGGGATAGGTTAAAGCTAGATATAGTGGGAATTAGTGAAGTTCGGTGGCACGAGGAACAAGACTTCTGGTCAGGTGAATACAGGGTTACAAACACAAAATAAAATAGAGCTAATGCAGGAGTAGGTTTAATAATGGACAAAAATATAGGAGTGCGCATATGCTACTACAAACAGCACAGTGAACACATTATTGTAGCAAACATGGACACGAAGCCCATGCCTACTACAGTAGTACAAGTTTATATGCCAACAAGATGCGCAGATTACGAAGACATTGAAGAAATGTATGATGAGATAAAAGAAATTATTCGGATAGTGAAGGGAGACGAAAATTTAATAGTCATGGGCGACTGGAATTCGATAGTAGGAAAAGGAAGAGAAGGAAAAGTTGTAGGTGAATATGGAATTGGGGGTAAGGAATAAAAAAAGAGGAAGCCGCCTGGTAGAATTTTGCATAGAGCATAAATTAATCATAGCTAGCACTTGCTTTAAGAATCATGAAAGAAGGTTGTATACATGGGAGAGACCTGCAGACACTGGAAGGTTTCACATAGATTATACATGGTTTTAAACTGTACGACACTTCTAGGAGCAGATGTGGACTCTGACCACAATTTATTAGTTATGAATATACAAAGGAAGTAGGTTACAGTACACTTGTTCACCCACTGCTTGAATATTGCTCACCAGTGTCGGATCCAGGCCAGATAGGGTTGATGGAAGAGATAGAGAAGATCCAACTTAGAGCAGCGCGCTTCGTTACAGGATTATTTAGTAATAGTGAAAGCGTTACGGAGACGATAGATAAACTCCAGTGGAAGACTCTGCAAGAGAGACGCTCAGTAGCTTGGTACGGGCTTTTGTTGAAGTCTCGAGAACAGACATTCACCGAGGAGTCAAGCAGTATATTGCTCTCTCCTACGCATATCTCGCGAAGAGACCGTGAGGATAAAATCAGACAGATTAGAGCCCACACAGAGGCATACCGACAATCGTTCTTTCCACGAACAATACGAGACTGGAATAGAAGGGAGAGCAGATAGAAGTACTCAAAGTACCCTCCGCCACACACCGTCAGGTGGCTTGCGGAGTATGGATGTAGATGTAGAACTGTAGGTTAAAACTGAAGAAACTGAAAAAAAGAAGGGAATTTAAGGAGATGTGACCTGGATAAAATCAAAGAACCAGAGTCAGTAGAGAGTTTCAGAGAGAACATTAGGGAACGATTGACAATAACTGGAGAAAGAAATATAGTAGAAGAAGAATGGGTAGCTTTGAGAGATGAAATAGTGAAGGCAGCAGAGGATCAAGTAGGTAAAAAGACTAGGGCTGGCAGAAATCCTTGCGTAACAGAAGAGATATTGAAATGAAGCAGGCAAAAAGGAATACAAACGTCTCAAAAATGAGATCGACAGTAAGTGCAAAATGGCTAAACAGGGATGGGTAGAGGACAAATGTAAGGATGTAGAGGCATATATCACTATGAGTATGATTGATACTGCTTAACGGAAAATTAGAGAGACCTTTGGAGAAAAGAGAACCACTTGTATGAGTGTCAAGAGCTCAGTTCTAAGCAAAGAAGGGAAGGCAGAAACGTGGAAGGAGTATATAGAAGGCCTACACAAGGACGATGTAATTGAGGGCAATATTATGGAAATGGAAGAGAACGTAGATGAAGGTGGAATGGGAGATATGAAACTGTGTGAAGCGTTTGACAGAGCACTGAAATGCCTAAGTCGACACAAGGCCCCGGGAGTAGACAACATTCCATCAGAACTACTGAATACTCTCAGACATCAAGACGACTATAATAATTCCAATTCCAAAGAAAGTAAGTGTTGACAGGTGTGAAAATTACCGAACTATCAGTTTAATAAGTCAAGGCTGCAAAATACTAAGACGAATTCTTTCTAAACGAATGGAAAAACTGGTGACCTCGGCGAAGGTCAGTGTGGATTCCGTAGAAATGTTGGAACACGTGAGGCAATACTGACCCTACAGCTTATCTTAGAAGATAGATTAAGGAAAGATATACCTACGTTTCTAGCATTTATAGACTTGAAGAAATATTTTGACAATGTTGACTGGAATACTCTCTTTCAAATTCTGAATGTGGCAGGGGGAAAATACAGGGAGCGAAAGGCTATTTACAATTTGTACAGAAACCAGATGGCAGTTATAAGAGTCGAGGGGCATGAAAGGGAAGCAGTGGTTGGGAAGGGAGTGAGACGGGGTTGCAGCCTCTCCCCGGTGTTATTCAATCTGTATATAGAGCAAGCAGTAAAGGAAACAAAAGAAAAGTTCGGAGTAGAAATTAAAATCCACGGAACTTTGAGGTTCGCCGATGACATTGTAATACTGTCAGAGACAGCAAAGGACCTGGAAGAGCAGCTGAATGGAATGTGCAATGTGTTGAAGGGAGGATATAAGATGAACATCAACAAAAGCGAAACGAGGATGATGGAATGTAGTCGAATTAAATCAAGTGGCCAAGTATGGGATCGAAACAATACCTGGGGTATACAAAATTCCATGCAGTTGTGGACAAGTATATATTGGAACAACGAAAAGAAGTGTAAACACCCGCTTTGCCGAACATACGCGTAAAAGAAACTGTCGCTTATGACACATCGAAAATCGGCCGTAGCTGAGCGTGTTTTTCGAGATGGGAAGCACGAAATTAAATTTAATTAGACAAGCGTTCTAGCGCGAACATACCATTATCATGCGCGCATGTATAGAGAAGCAATAGAGATTCACAAACACCATAACAGTTTTAATAGAAACGGGAAAGTTCTAAAGTTAGACAAAATATCGATGTCGACGTTGCGCCAGCAGAATGACAATCGATTACTCTTAATCGAGAATGATGACGCCTTCCAGAGATAGGCATCACGTGACGAATGGTGGTGCCCTCTACGTGTTCTACAAATGCGAGAGTACCTGGAGTCTCAGTGGCAGTAGCCGGACGACCTCAGAAGATGTCTCCCGCAGATGGAGACGAAACGTCAGGTGGAAATTTTATACATCGACCACGACTGAAACAATCTGGAACCGCGCCGCCGCTGCGGTCGCAGGTTCGAATCCAGCCTCGGTCATGGGTATGTGTGACGTCCTTATGTTAGTTAGGTTTAAGCAGTTCTAAGTTCTAGGGGACTGATGACCTCAGAAGTTAAGTCCCATAGTGCTCAGAGCCATTTGAACAATTTTTTTTTTCAACTGAACATTATCTGTTGTATCGGTATTTAATGTTGATTTGCTAAATTGTAACTCACTGAAATAACTATTATTTGCACAGTTGTTTATTCCTTCATTAATAGAATAAAGTGTGTGTAACCGAATCCTGCCTTGCCCTGACTACCAGGTTTCAAACTCGCCTGTATTTTAACTGCGGCGTATTCCCCAGGCTGAATGCCGGCAGCGAGAAGTCGCCCTTGGTAGGAGCGGGGAGTCACGAAATGGAACGACGTTTATTCCGGCAGCGGCGCTCAGCCGCTTCGGTGGCAGAAACCGCTGCCGGAATGATGAGTTTGGCCCCTTTAAACAGAGCCAATCTCGGCCCTGGAACGGCCCGATAGAGGCCAGTTATGGCTTTTTATGGCGAATGCAAAGGGCGCGGCGCACGGCGGTGTAACTCTTTTTATGGACTCGCGTCTTGGCTGGAGCACGCCAAGCAGGGATTATTTCCAGCCTTGATTACTCCTGGCCGCACTGGAGCGCTGGAACGGCAGCCATTAAGAGGTCGTTAACACTGGGGTCGAGACAGGAGCGAGCGTGGGAGGGAGGGAGAGAGATCGATACAAAAAGCAGGCGATCGGGAACTCGCCGATTCCATCTCGCTACCAGTTGTCGACCTGATAAACAGGATGCTGTAGGCGAGTACTAGCCGGACGTTGTTGACGAGGGCTTGTTCAAAAAATGGTTCAACTGGCTTTGAGCATTATGGGGCTTAACGTCTCAGGTCATCTGTCCCCTAGAACTTAGAACTACTTAAACCTAACTAACCTAAGGACATCACACACATCCATGCCCGAGGCAGGATTCGAACCTATGACCGCGCGGTTCCAGACTGAAGCACGAGAGCTTGTTGTTGTTGTTGATGTTGACTTCAGTACCAAGACCAGTTTGATGCAGCTCCACAGGATAGTCTGCATCTACATCACAGTTTCGATTCCAGGTGGTTTCCTCGGGTCAGAATGTTAATTATACATTTGTAAGTAGGCTGTTTAGGTTTTCATGTTGGTAACGCAACGTAGCGCTCTGTATGAAAATCACTGACGGTGCTGTGTGCAGTCTGTGGCTGGCTGGACTCATTGTTGGAACATTCGCCATCGTAGTGTTGGGCAGTTGGATGTGAACAGCGCGTAGCGTTGTGCAGTTGGAGGTGAGCCGCCAGCAGTGGTGGATGTGGGGAGAGAGATGGCAGAGTTTCGAGAGCGGACGATCTGGACGTGTGTCCATCAAAGAGAGTAAATTTGTAAGACTGGATGTCATGAACTGCTATATAATGACTTTTGAACACTATTAAGGTAAATACATTGTTTGTTCTCTACGAAAATCTTTCATTTGCTAAGTATGCCTATCAGTAGTTAGTGGCTTCAGTAGTTAGAATCTTTTATTTAGCTGGCTCGCTGTATTGCAGTAGTTCGAGTAACGAAGGTTTTTTAGACGTACCAGTAAGTGATTCATGAAAGGTATGGGTTACTGTTAGTCAGGGCAATTGTTTTGAAGGGATAATTGAAAGTCAGATTGCGTTGCGCTAAAAATATTGTCTGACAGTTTTGTGATGATCAGAATACGTAAAGAGAAAACTGTTTGACTACGTTGAGTTTTTGTTCAGCTGTCTTTGTACCAAATAACGTAGAAGTTTACCAGCACAGTTATTCATAATTTTTCTAAGGGACGTTTCACATTCACTCATTACATAGTACACGCCTTAAATATTAATGTATCGCCAGTTGGTATTTTTAGCGATCTGTTTGTTGAGGCTTCGTCGCCAAATGTGGGTTCCTGCCCACTTGTCTCGTATAGGGTGCCTAAAGGATGTTGCGTTCTCGGAATGCTGTACAAAAATTCAAGCAAATAACAAGAATAGTTTTACTTCAATATAGCAGGTTGACAGAACTTTAATGTACAATGGTGTCGGCAGCGATGGGCGACATGCAACATAAATTCGAGTTCTTGCTATACACGATCTTCAAACAAGCGATGGATACGGTTCGCTACAATCTGGTATCGTAGCACTCTCCGTTAGGCCGTGGTAATACTCTGAGAATTCTTTTCTTTCTTTCTTTTGCTTGTGCCTTTTCCTGCAAGGACGCAGGGTCAGCATAGTTAATCGGATTTGGCAAGGTTAATTGAAGGGCTGGCCAGATGCCCTTCCTGCAGCCACCCCGTACCCTCCGGGACGGAATTAGTGTACCCCAACTGTCTGTGCCCAGTGTAATCCATGGAATAGTGCGAATGTGTTCAGATGTCTGCGAGCCGTCTAACTGAGGTGGGACGTAAGGACCAGCCCAGTATTCACCTAGTGGGATGTGGAAAACCGCCTAAAAACCACATCCCGGCTGGCCGGCACACCGGCCTACGTCGTTAAACCGCCAGGCGGATTCGATGCAGGGCAGTCCAGGAAGCATCGCATTAGCGCTCTCGGATAACCTGGCGGGGCGCTAATACTCTGCAAATCCTGCCCGCTGATGTCCCGACACCGAGCAGATACTGAGTACTATTGTCCGGCCGAGGTTGGCAGGAGCGGCGCTTATATTCACTTCTTGCAGAGACCGCTCCTATTATGGCGCGGTCCTAAGCAGCGCACCACTGCCTGACATCGCCTCAACGCCTTCTCTGGTCCTGTGTTCTTGCTCTTTGCTCTGGCGTTTGTGGTTACGCCAGAACACGGTTCACGGCGTTTCACAGTGAAGATCATGAACCTCTATTTAAAAAAAAACTCAAGTTTTATGTAATTGATGACTTTTCTGACAGCTGGGTTGATCAAGTGTTATAGAATTGATGGCTTTTCGCAGAGCCAGTGTTAATCATAGTTAACAAACAATAATTCAGACTATGTCGGAAAGGTAGAAAATTTTAGCTACTGTGGAAAAATAAAATCACAATGAGAGATCTGCAAGGTTCAGTTTTGGGACCACCACTATTTCTTACATATGCGAATGACTTTCCACTTAACATTCAACACGTAAAATTGATACTTTTTGTAGACGATACTTGTGTTATAATAAATCGCATTACAGAGGGAAGAACGGAAGTCTTGCGAAATGATATTTTCCAAATAATTATTACATGGTTCTCTGAAAACGGAAACTCCCTAAATATTGAAAAAAAGAGAAAAACACACACACACACACACACACACACACACACACACACACACACACACACACACACACTATTCAGTTCTGCACAACAATTACAGGCATACAAACAACTGCTATAGCATATGAGCAGGAGTCAGAGTACAAGGCTCCAAATTTTTTTCTGTCCACACATTGATGAAAATTTGAACTGGAAGACGCATATAACTAAGGTTCTCGAACAATTATGTTCAGCTACTTTTGCTCTTCGTATAATTGCTAATCTTGGAAACAAACGTACGAGGCTCCTGACATATTTTGCATATTTCCATTCAGTACTGTCATACAGAATAATTTTCTGGGATCACTCATCACTTAGAAAGAAAGCACTGACCGCACCAAAGGGAGCAGTAAGAATAATATGTGGAGTTCACACACGGACTCCATGCAAGCACGTCTTCAAGGACCTAGGTATTGCAACTGCGCCGTCACAATACGTATTTTCACTAATGAAATTCGTCATAAATAATCCATCACAAGAGAAGAGTTCAGTATGCTGCAATAAAAATCTTTGATCATTTGTCCTACAGCTTAAAATGTCTGACAGGTTGCGAAGCAAGTATTAAATCCAATTTAAAATCATTTTTCGTGGACAACTCTCGTTCACGAATTTCTACTTAAAAACTTGTAGCCACAAAAAAGAAATAAATATTTAAAAACAAAAAAAATTAAGAAAATTATGTGTCGGGCTAAAATAAATAGTGTGTTCATTAACATTAACTCCAGTCATAAACTGTAGCCTACATACCCTATAAACTGACTCGTCCCACATTAGTTCGATGAAAGAATCGTTCAAATAATCTATAGGACATGTAACTAACTAATTAACTACATCCACGTCTGTACTCCGCAAGCCACCTAATGGTGTGCGGCAGGGGGTACTTCTGTTACCACTATCCGATCCTCCTTCCCTGTTGCATTGACGAATAGCGCGTGGGGAGATCAGCTGTCGGTAAAACTCCTCATTAGCACGGATTCCTGTGACTTCCTCGTCGCGGTCACTTCGTGAGACGGATGTGGGAGGAAGCAACGGGACGTTCGACCGTTCTTGGAACGTATGACCGAGCGACGTACCTGGAGCAGTGGTCATTACACCGAGCTCGCATTTGGGAAGACGGCGGTTCAAATCCGCGTTCGACCATCCACCTTTATGTTTTCCGTAATTTCCTTAAATCTTTCCAGGCAAATGCTGGGATAGTTCCCTTGGTACGACCGACTTCCTTCCCAATCCTTGAGAGAGTCAGGAGCTCGAACTCCGCCTCTAATGACTACGACGTCGACGGGAAGTTATATCCAAAAAGTTCCTACCTTTTCTACTTCCTTTGGAAAGCACGCAGTCGAATTTTCAACAGTAAACCTCTCGGTGAAGCCTAGTGACTTGCTTGTTGCTTATAACAATGCATAAATATCCTGAAGAGCCAAAGAAGCTGGTACACCTGCCTAATATCGTGTAGTGCCCCCGCGAGCACGAAGAAGTGCCGCAACACGACGTGGCATGGACTCGACTAGTGTCTGAAGCAGAGCTGTCCATAAATCCGTAAGAGTACGAGGGGGTGGAGATCTCTTCTGAAGAGCATGTTGCAAGGCATCCCAGGTATGCTCAATAATGTTCGTGTCTGGAGAGTTTGGTAGCCAGCGGAACTGTTTAAGCACAGTTACGAAGTGGAAAGGTGAAATACACTGAGGAATTGAAATAGGATCTAGCGTACCGTAAATACTATGTTATATGCTGATGACCAGATTATTATACAGGAAGCGGAATATAATTTTCAAAGAGCAATATATAGAAGGAGATAAACGGCAAACTTTATCTGCAAATAAGACAGAAATAATGGCTTTCAAAAGAAAGCAGGCAATTATATCGGAAATAATAATGAATGAGAAAATTTTGGAATGCGTATCTTACTACAGTCTAGAATGTGATATTAGTTTTAACTATGAAAATGGTTCAAATGGCTCTGAGCACTATGGGACTTAACATCTTAGGTCATCAGTCCCCTAGAACTTAGATCTACTTAAACCTAACTAACCTAAGGACATCACACACATCCATGCCCGAGGCAGGATTCGAACCTGCGACCGTAGCAGTCGCGCGGTTCCGGACTGAAGCGCCTAGAACCGCTCGGCCACCACGGCCGGCTTTTAACTATGACAAAGGCATTGAGAAGAAAGTTAACATACTGTGTGACAATTGTTGAACTGTATGAAATAAAATCATCATAACTTCTCAACGGTTTGCGTTAGGGCGTACAAACTGCACGGTTGGCCGCGGTGCATGATGGGAACTAGTATGCGCATGTTTGATTTGGTTTAGCGACGAAGCCGACTTTCATTTGGATGGGTTCGTCAATAAGCAAAACTGGCGCATTTTGGGGACTGAGAATCCGCATTTCGCGATCGAGAAGTGTCATCAATGGGTGACTGTGTGTGGTGTGCAATGTACAGTCAAGGAACAAGCGGTGCGATATTCCTCGGTGGCACGGTGAGTACCGAAACGTACGTGAAGGTTCTGAAAGATGATTTTGTCCCCATTATCCAAAGTGACCTTCATTTCGACAAGATATGTAAATACACTAAAGACAAAAAAAAACTTGTACACCTGCCTAATATCGTGTAGGGCCCCCGCGAACACGCAGAAGTGCCGCAACACGACGTGGCAGGGACTCGAATAATGTCTGAAGTAGTGCTGGAGGGAACTGACACCATGAACTCTGCAGGGCTAAATCCGTAAAGTACGAGGGGGCGGAGATCTCTTCTGAACAGCACGTTGTAAGGCATCCCAGATATGCTCAATAAAGTTCGTGTCTGGGGAGTTTGGTGGCCGGCGGAAGTGTTTAAACACAGAAGAGTGTTCCTGGAGGTACTGCGTAGCAATTCTGAACGTGTGGGGCGTTGCATTGTCCTGCTGGAATTGCACATATCCATCGGAATGCACAATGGACATGATCAGACGGGGCACATACTTAAGTGTCACCTGTCAGAGTCGTATCTAGACGTATCAAGGGTCCCGTATCACTCCAACTGCACACGCTCCACACCACTACAGAGCCTCCAACAGCTTGAACAGTCCTCTGCTAACATGCAGGGTCCAGGCATTCATAATGTTGTCTCCATACCCCTACAGCCCATCTGCTCGATACAATTTGAAACGAAACTCGTCCGACCAGGCAACATGTTTCCAGTCAATAACAGTCCCGTGTCGGTATTGACGGGCCCAGGCGAGGCGTAAAGTTTTGTGCCGTGCAGTCATCAAGGGTACACGAGTGGACATTCGGCTCCGAAAACCCATATCCATGATGTTATGTTGAATGGTTCGCTCTCTTGATGCTAGCTGATGGCCCAGCATTCCAATCTGCAGCAGTTTCTGGAAAGTTTGCACTTCTGTCACGTTGAACGATTTTGCTGGTCTCGTTCTTGTAGTAGCTTTCTCCCTTCGCAGCGATGTCGGAGATTTGACGTTTTACCGGATTCCTGACATTCATGGTACACTCGTGAATTGGTCCTGCGGGAAAATCCCCACTTCATCGCTACCTCGGAGATACTGTGTCCCATTCCCGTGCGTCAACTGTAACACCACATTCAAACTCTCTTAAATCTTGATAACGTGCCACCGTAGCAGCAGTATCCGATCTAACAACTGCACCACACACTCGATGTGCAATTAAAGGCGTTGGAGAGCGCAGCGCCGTGTACTACCTGTTTCCATACCTCTATATTTGAGGTTATAAGCATTTGTTCATTAGAAGAGTTATGTTCAAAGAAGCTAAGATGAAAAATTGCTCATAGCTGTTAACGTATGCATTTTGGAGCATATGTTTACTGGACATTTTTTCTTTTTTTGGTCCATACTGACACTTCCCAAAATATGGAATGCAAAGTACTTGCAGTAGAAGAGATTTGTTTCAGAATATTGAAGAGGCGAAATCGCTTGTAGCTCGTAAGGTATGCATTTACCACCCTATGTTTAATGAGACTTTTTTGCTTCCAATAACGAGTACTTTCAACTGTATGCGTTTACGCCATTAATTATGATACACCCTGCATAGTGAAGAAATACATTCTGTATAAAGGGTGTAAATTTTAAGTTGAAAAACCAGAATAACTCGAAAAATAAACTCCACTCGAAAAATTGTGTAGAATACAAAGTTGATTATTTTCGAGGGGGACATCTGCTAGTTCTAAAACTAGCCCGCCACCCCAGCCCCTGGGGGTGGGGCGGGAGGTAACTTTACAATTTCGAATGGGAACCCCCATTTTTTTGTTGCAGATTCAGATTCTGCATAAAGAACTACGTACATTTTGTCTTAAACATTTGTTTTGAATATTGGTAGTTGGCGCTGTAATTCAAGAAAATCCATATTCTCGTTTTTGCGTGGAAAATAGTTACGGATAAATAAAAAATTCTTATTTACTTATTTACAACTAGGGTTGACGGACATCATTTTGAGCATTTATTGCGTTAATGTGGTATTTACAGGTAATCACGCTGTAACAGCATGCGTGCTCAGAAATGATAAGTTTACAAACGTACATGTATCACATTGGAACAACCGAAATAAACTGTTCAAACGTACCTACGTTCGCCGGCCGCCGTGGTCTCGCGGTTCTAGGCGCGCAGTCCGGAACCGTGCGACCGCTACGGTCGCAGGTTCGAATCCTGCCTCGGGCATGGATGTGCGTGATGTCCTTAGGTTAGTTAGGTTTCAGTAGTTCTAAGTTCTAGGGGACTGATGACCACAGCAGTTGAGTCCCATAGTGCTCAGAGCCATTTTTTTCGTATCTACGTTCTGTATTTTAATTTAAAAAATCTACTTGTTACCAACTGTTCGTATAAAATTGTGAGCCATATGTTTGTGACTATTACAGTGCCATCTATCACAAAGTGAAAAAAGTGGTCCAACTAAAACATTCATATTTGTTTACGTACTACACGAATATGTAATAAAAAAATGGGGGTTCCTATTTAAAAAAAACGCAGTTGATATCCGTTTGACCTATGGCAGCGCCATCTAGCGGGCCAACCATAGCGCCATCTGGTTTCCCCCTTCAAGCTAGACAAGTTTCGTTCTTTTTAGTTTTTTCGTTCAACGCTTATTTCGTGAGATATTTGGCCCGGTCACGATCAATGGACCATCCTGTACACACACACACACACACACACACACACACACACACATATACATATACTTCTTGAGATTTTTTATAACAACGTTTCCCTATTATTAAATTTATAATAAATTATTTGTTAAATATGTTAAAAATATGTTTATTAAAAACATATGTGTATTCCAGTGCAACGTTGAGTCAAAATGTCATAGAGAAAGAGATTAGGACGTATATCCAATCCCTACACGTATTAGAAACCTGTACTTTCTCTCTTCTTTCCTTTCGATTTAAGCAGAGTGACCCACAGCAAAAGCGTGGCTAGGTACAGGTAGTATAATACAAAAATTTATAACAGATATACGAGATAATTTTCTTCAATCTTTAACTTTTAGTGAGTTTTAGAAAAATAAATAAAAAGTTTGTTATTTATGCACTGATATTAATAAAACCTTGCTGAAAGAGAATTTATTCATATTTTCGTTGTTTGTTTTAGTGAAATTTAAGACTGCGAAAAGAAAAACCTAGGCGTCTCGCAGGTTCATCTCAGGTGTGTATCGTGATGATATAGCTGGGGCATTCTGGGGTTAAGGAAGTATCTAACCAAGCGCGCAGGTCCACAAAGGTTGCCGATGCCTGCCCTAGACAGTAAACAAGTTGCCTGCTTTTATTTTGGTCGCCCATGTGTATTAATCTTTCATTTAGCCGCTGTGTGGCTGCAGCCGGAAATTAAAACCGAAGTTGGCAAAACAGCGCTGTGCAGAACTTTCCGTTCTCTCCTGCGCGACTGGCGGTAAGATCGCCAGTATCCCAACCTAGCACTCAATTAGTTGACACTAAGGTGGTAAACAAGTTTTGCCTGCTACGTTCGGAGCACCGAAGAGCTCCACAGGGCAAAAAAGTTTCCATTCTGTTAATAGTTAGCTAAAAGTTGTCGCTAGGGGCGTCTCTAGCGAATTATTTCGCTGGAAGAACGGATTCTCACGGGAATCTTGAGAAAAGTGAAGTAATATGGAAACTTACGATATTTTCGAAATTACAATATTTTTTCAAGCTTGTGTTGGAACATTCTACAGACCAGGCAGCACTACAATGCGGCAATTAATCCACACAAATTATAAAAATGGATGTACTATGTACGTCTGAGAGGTGTTCAAAAAGTAATGGAACACTTTCTTTTCCTCGGCCAGTTTCACTTGAAATAATCTGCAATTTTTTGTGGGGTATTGTGGAATATTTCTGCTTCAGTCGCTGGCGCTAGACGTAGCCTTAAAAGCCACATCGGTAACGGAGATGCATTCCACACAGAGAGCTGTCACTGAGCATCTTTCGGATGGAAAACCAGATTATCGCAGAATATCCGCAGCAACTTGCGGAATATCTCCGGAGTCCTGCCTGTCAACAAAAGCGCGTTGAATCGTTGGGCGAGACGTCTGCCGACATCGCAACAAGGTCGCGCAAACCTGTCCAATCTCCCGGGTACTGGCCAGCCGATCACAGCTGTGACTCCTGCTGCGTTGGAAAGTGCAGACACTCTCATTTGAGGCGGTCGACAACCAAACACCTCGCTATTCAGCTGGACCTCTCTTTTGGTGGTGCTCACGAAAATTCAGTGGACTGTACTTACTCATCCAACCTACAGCCCGGATCTCGCACCTTCCGACTTCCATCCGTTTGGCCCAATAAAGGGGGCACGCCGCCAGAAGCAGTGCGTGTATGATGAAGAGGTTATTGATGTAGGAAGACGTCGACCAGGAGAGAGGTACCATGCAGGCATACAGGTCGTCCCTGTAAGGTGACGTAACTGCTGTGGCACTTAACGGAGGTACACTACTGGCCATTAAAATTGCTACACCAAGTAGAAATGAAGATGATAAACGGGTATTCATTAGGCAAATACATTATACTATAACTGACGTGTGATTACACTTTCACGTAATTTGGGTGCACAGATCCTGAGAAATCAGTACCTAGAACAAGAACCTCTGGCCATAATAACGGCCTTGATAGGCCTGGGCATTGAGTCAAACAGAGCTCGGATGGCGTGTACAGGTACAGCTGCCCATGCAGCTTCGACACGATACCACAGTTCACCAAGAGCAACGACTGGCGTATTGTGACGAGCCAGTTGCTCGGCCACCATTGACCAGACGTTTTCAATTGGTGAGACATCTGGAGAATGTGCTGGTCGGGGCAGCAGTCGAACATTTTCTGTATGCGGTCGTGCATTATCCTGCTGAAATGTAGGGTTTCACAGGGATCGAATGAAGGGTAGAGCCACGGGTCATAACACATCTGAAATGTAACGTCCACTGTTCAAAGTGCCGTCAATGCGAACAAGAGGTGACCGAGACGTGTAACCAATCGCACCCCATACAATGACGCCGGGTGATACGCCAGTATGGCTATGACGAATACACGCTTACAATGTGCGTTCACCGCGATGTCGCCAAACACGGATGCGACCGTCGTGATGCTGTAAACAGAACCTAAATTCGTCCGAAAAAATGACGTTTTGCCATTCGTGCACCCAGGTTCGTCGTCGAGTACTCCATCGAAGGCGCTCCTGTCTGTGATGCAGCGTCAAGGGTAACCACAGCCACGGTCTCCGAGCTGCTAGTCCGTGCTACTGCAAACGTCGTCGAACTGTTCCTGCAGATGGTTGTTGTCTTCCAAACGTCCCCATCTGTTGACTCAGGGATCGAGACGTGGCTGCACGATCCGTTACAGCCGTGCGGATAAGATGCCTGTCATCTCGACTGCTAGTGATACGAGGCCGTTGGGATCCGGCACGGCGTTCGGTACTACCGTCCTGAACCCACCGATTCCATATTCTGCTAACAGTCATTGGATGTCGACCAACGCGAGGTACAATGTCGCGATACGATGAACCGCAATAGCGATAAGCTACAATCCGACCTTTATCAAAGTCGGAAACGTGATGGTACGCATTTCTCCTCCTTACACGAGACATCACAACAACGTTTCACCAGGCAACGCCGGTCAACTGCTGTCTGTGTATGAGAAATCGGTTGGAAACTTTCCTCATGTCAGCACGTTGTAGGTGTCGCCACCGGCGCCAACTTTGTGTGAATGCCCTGAAAAGCTAGTCGTTTGCATATCACAGCGTCTTCTTCCTGTCGGTTAAATTTCGCGTCTGTAGCACGTCATCTTCGTGGTGTAGCAATTTTAATGGTCAGTAGAGTATTTGCAACAACCGGTGTAAAGCAGCCAAATAAGGAAATGCATGCAATGCGGTCTCTAGTCACAAGGTATGCATTGTAGAGCGTCTCTCTAATTGAACATTTACTCTTGTTTTTATATATATGCTGTTTCCTCCCAAAATGTGGGAAGCAAAGAGACTGCAGTAGAAGATGTTTGTTTCACACTATTGAAGTTGAACAAGTGCTCTTAACTCTTACGGTATGCATTTTACAGACTGTGTTCAATAAACAATTTTTTCTTGTTTTTTTTTCCTGTGCGTACTAGCTATTCCCGGAATTGGAAAAGAAAACGTTTGCTGCAGAAGAAATTTGTTTCACAGTATCCATAATAAAAGAAGTGATCGTAGCTTTTCAGATATGCATTTCACAGACAGCTCTCACTGCACAATTTTTTCTTGCTTTTGTCCATACTACCAGCTAACAATATTGGAAATCAAGTAACTTGCAATAGAAGAGATTTTTTTCGCAGAATCATAGATGAAGAAGCGCTCATAAGTCTGTACATATGCATATTAGAGGCTACGTTTACTAGACTTTTTTCTTTCGAACGATGGGTCCTGTCATATCCTTGACTATTGGTCACTCCTCCTGGGAGACACAGTATAGGCGACACATTTTCGTTTCATTTTTGTTTTTGGACACTACTGAGTACACTTAGGGAGTCCGTTAACACCACCACACCGCTTCATGAGAAAGACCTGCCGTTTTATATTGCTTCCCTAATTGCGATGGCTTCCGCGAAGCAAATTGTCTACATCTACATCTACGTGATTACTCTGCTATTCACAATAAAGTGCCTGGTAGAGGGTTCAATGAACCACCTTCATGCTGTCTCTCTACCGTTCCACCCTCGAACGGCACGCGGGAAAAACGGGAACTTAAATATTTCTGTGCGAGCCCTGATGTCTCTTATTTTATCGTGATGATCATTTCTCCCTATGTACGTTGATGCCAACAGAACGTTTTCGCAATCGGAGCACAAAACTGAAATTTTATGAGAAGATCCCGTCGCAACGAAAATCGCCGTGTTTTAATGATTGCCACTCCAATTCACGTATCATGTCTGTGACACTATCTCCCCAGTTGCGCGATGATACAAAACGAGCTGCCCTTCTTTGTACTTTTTCTATGTCATCCGTCAGTCCCATCTGATGCGGATCCCACACTGCACAGCAATACTCCAGAACACGGCGGACAAGCGAGGTGTAAGCAGTCTCTTTAATAGACCTGTTGCACCCTCTAAGTGTTCTGCCAATGAATCGCAGTCTTTGGTTTGCTCTACCCACAACATCATCTATGTGATCGTTCCAATTAAGATTATTTGTAATTGTAACCCCTAAGTATTTAGTTGTTTACAGCCTTCACATCTGTGTCACTTATCGCGTAATCGAAATTTAGCTGATTTCTTTTAGTACTCATGTGAATAGCTTCACAGTTTTCTTTATTCAACCGAGCGAGGTGGCGCAGTGGTTAGCACACTGGACTCGCATTCGGGAGGACGACGGTTCAATCCCGCGTCCGGCCATCCTGATTTAGGTTTTCCGTGATTTCCCTAGATCACTTCGGGCAAATGCCGGGATGGTTCCTTCGAAAGGGCACGGCCGATTTCCTTCCCCATCCTTCCCTAATCCGAGCTTGTGCTCCGTCTCTAATGACCTCGTTGTCGACGGGACGTTAAACACTAATCTCCTCCTCCTTCTTTATTCAAGGTCAATTGCCACTTTTCGCAGCATACAGATATCTCATCTAAATCATTTTCCAAGTCGTTTTGGTCAGCTGATGACTTTACAAGACGGTAAATTACAGCATCATTTGCAAACAATGTAATAGGACTTCTCAGATTGTCTCTTATGTCGATAATATAGATCAGGAACAATAGAGGGCCTATAACACTTCCCTGGGGAACGCCGGATATTACTTCTGTTTTACTCTATGACTTTCCGTCTATTACTACGAACTGTGACCTTTCTGACAGGAAATCACGAATCCAGTCGCACAACTGAGGCGATACTCCGTAGGCACGCAGTTTGGTTAGAAGACGCTTGTGAGCAACGGTGTCGAAAGCCTTCTGGAAATCTAAAAATATGGAATTAATTTGACATCCCCTCTCGATAGTACTCATTGCTTCATGAGTATAAAGAGCCAGTTGTGTTTCACACGAACGATATTTTCTGCATCCGTGCTGACTATGTGTCAATAAATCGTTTTCTTCGAGGTACTTCATAATGTTCGAATACAGTATATGTTCCAAAACCCTACTGCAAATCGACGTTAGCGATATAGGCCTGTAATTCAGCGGATTATTCCTATTCCCTTTTTGAGTATTGGTGTGACCTGAGCAATTTTCCAGTCTTTAGGTATGAATCTTTCTGTGAGCGAGTGGTTGTATATAAGTGCTAAATGTGGAGCTATTTTATCAGCATACTCTGAGAGGAACCTGACTGGTATACAATCTGGACCGGAGGCCTTGCCTTTATTAAGTGATTTAAGCTGCTTTGCTACACCAAGGATATCTATTTCTTGGCAGTTATCCTTTATTGGAATTCAGGAATATTTACTTCGTCTTCTCTGGTGAAGGAGTTTCGGAAAACCGTGTTTAATAACTCTGCTTTAGTGGCACTGTCATAAAATGATAAGTAGTGGGTGGTACCATACAAAGTTGTTATGAGTGGTAAAAATTTGACCTGATTAACTGTACAGTATTGTTCAAACTTATATTTTGGATGCTCACAATAATAAATTGTACTTTGTTCCACAGAATTTAAAGTGCAAAAAGAAAAAAAAAATTGCACTAGGCAAGTACCGAACCTCTGACCTTTCATTCGCTAATCATTAACCATACCGGGAGATTATCATTACTGTTGCAACCTACCCGGTAATCTACATTGTATTAATATGAATACAGTTGTTCCTGTTTCCTACAGCCTACTTTTGACCGTAAGACTAGTTTCATTCGAACAAATTTTAAAAATATTGTATTCTCTTGTATTTTTGTAATCCTTCTCCTAATGTCATAGAACAATTTTCAGGCAAAATTTTATGGGATGGATCTGACAAAAATATAAAGCATGCGTAATCATATACACACGTTTATCAATTCTATTTACTAAGGTGTCGCGCATATATGCAGGGTGTTTCCATAAGAGCGTGCAAAAATGTAACAGGACATAGAGTATGAATGCATATGCATAAAGTATGAAGAAGAGCAGATAGAAGAGGTTGACAGTCTTCAATTCCTGGGATTGCAACTTGATAATAAATTCGGTTGGGAGGAGCACACCACAGAGCTGCAGAAACGCCGTAACAAATCTGTATTTGCAATTCGAGTGTTAGCAGATATAGGCGACATAAAAATGAAAAAAATTTGCACAGTTTGCCTACTTTCATTCCATTATGTCATATGGTATAATATTTTGGGGTAACTCTTCAAGTGAAACAAAAGTTTTCAGAGTCCAAAAGCGTGTAATACGTATTATTTGTTGAGTAAATTCACGGACGTCCTGTAGAAACTTCTTCAAAGAACTAACTAACTACTGCCTCTCAGTATACAGGGTGTTACAAAAGGGCACGGCCAAACTTTCAGGAAACATTCCTCACACAAAGAAAGAAAACATGTTATGTGGACATGTGTCCGTAAACGCTTACTTTCCATGTTAGAGCTCATTTTATTACTTCTCTTCAAATCACATTAATCATGGAATGGAAACACACAGCAACACAACGTACCAGCGTGACTTCAAACACTTTGTTACAGGAAATGTCGAAAATGTCCTCCGTTAGCGAGGATACATGTATCCACCCTCCGTCGCACGGAATCCCTGATGCGCTGATGTAGCCCTGAAGAATGGCGTATTGTATCACAGCTGTCCACAATACGAGCACGAAGAGTCTCTACATTTGGTACCGGGTTTGCGTAGACGAGAGCTTTCAAATGCCCCCATAAATGAAAGTCAAGAGCGTTGAGGTCAGGAGAGCGTGGAGGCCACGGAATTGGTCCGCCTCTACCAATCCGTCGGTCACCGAATCTGTTGTTGAGAAGCGTACGAACACTTCGACTGAAATGTGCAGGAGCTCCATCGTGCATGAACCACATGTTGTGTCGTACTTGTAAAGGCACATGTTCTAGCAGCACAGGTAGAGTATCCAGTATGAAATTATGGCGGTGAATCGAGGAAGTACAGTACATACTGATGAAACTAAAATGAGCTCTAACATGGAAATTAAGCGTTTCCGGACACATGTCCACATAACATCTTTTCTTTATTTGTGTGTGAGGAATGTTTCCTGAAAGTTTGGCCGTACCTTTTTGTAACACCCTGTATGTACTCCTTAATGAAATTTGTCCTAAGTAATATATCTCTTTTTCCAACAAACAGCTCAGTTCATACATACAATACCAGGAAGAAAAATGATCTGCACTTACTTTAGTTCAAAAAGGGGTCCAGTACTCACGAACACTCATCTTCAATAATTTGCCAGCAAACATACAAAATTTATTTACAAATAAAGATCAGTTTAAAAGGAGCCAACTACATCTACTCCATTGACGAATTTTTTAATAGAAATAAATTATGTATAGTATATATTCGTACTATCAGTATTGTTACTTCAGCTTTAAAAAAATGACATGTTCCACATCCACGAGGATCTCCTCAGCACGGATCTACGGAACGAAAAATTAATCTAATCTCCAGTGGACAATTTCAGGCGGGGAACCTATAGTGGGAGAATCCAGCCTTAGGAGCTACAGAAGTAAACCTGGCTACCGCTTTGTCTAGCATTACTGTTTCCCAGCTTACTTACAGCTAATATGTCTACAAGTTTACAGGTACTGTGGTGTTTATTTACATATACATCATTTATTTCCTGCAAGGAAACAAGGAGGACGAGCCTGATTACCACGAAATCATGATGCAGCCTCTGTTTACTTCACTTGTCCATAAGGTGACTTTCTTGTATCGTATTTACATCGTCCCATGACAGAACGTGCTACGAATCAACGACAGACCCATTCGTTACTCAGTGCTATTTAGAGACGTACAGTACAATACGATGGAGCAGTATCGATATTTTCTGGTCGCTGGATTGGAAGGGGGAAGTCCTATTCGATGGCCTGCCAGTTCACCTCACGTGAATCCCCTTGATTTTTTTCCTATGCGGATATCAAAATTCACTTTTGCAAGAGATTGCAGCGGATACGGAGACGGAATTAGTTGAGAGAGTTGTAGCTGCGTGTGGTGTGATTTGAAACACAGCAGGAATATTTGTCAGGGTGCGTCAGAATCTTGTTCGGCGATGTGACATTTGCATGGAGGTTGATTGCCGTCAGTTTCAGCACATTTTGTAAGATACAGTACAAATGGTACGTTAGTTGTGACCGAGCCAGCCGGCGCAGTGGTTAGCACACTGGACTCGCATTCGGGGGGACGACGGTTCAACCCCACATCCGGGCATCCTGATTTTGGTTTTCCGTGATTTCTCTAAATCACTTCTGCCAAATGCCAGGATGGTTCCTTTGAGAGGGCACGGCCGACTTCCTTCCCCACCCTTCTTTAATCCAATGGAGCCGATAACCTCGCTGTTTGTTAGTTGGTTGCGTGTTCCATTGATCAGTCACACGGTACGATAGCCGTTATGATGTGGAACGTGTCAAGTGCACAAGCAATGCACATATGAAACAAGATTTATTATTATATATATACTACTGGCCATTTAAACTGACACACCAAGAAGAAATGCACATGGTAAACGGGTATTCATTGGACAAATATATTATTCTAGAACTGACGTGTGATTACATTTTCACGCAATTTGGGTGCATAGATCCTGAGAAATCAGTACCCAGAACAACCACCTCTGGCCGTGATAACGACCTTGATACGCCTGGGCATTGAGTCAAACAGAGCTCCGATGGCGTGTACAGGTACAGCTGCCCGTGCAGCTTCAACACGATAACACAGTTCATCAAGAGTAGTGACTGGCGTATTGTGACGAGCCAGTTGCTCGGCCACCATTGACCAGACGTTTTCAATTGGTGAGAGATCTGGAGAATGTTCTGGTCAGGGCAGCAGTCGAACATTTTCTGTATCCAGAAAGGCCCGTACAGGACCTGCAACATGCGGTCGTGCATTATCCTGCTGAAATGTAGGGTTTCGCAGGGATCGAATGAAGGGTAGAGCCACGGGTCGTAACACATCTGAAATGTAACGTCCACTGTTCAAAGTGCCGTCAATGCGGACAAGAGGTGACCGAGACGTGTAACCAATGGCACCCCATACCATCACACTGGGTGATACGCCAGTATGGCGATGACGAATACACGCTTCCAATGTGCGTTCACAGCGATGTCGCCAAACACGGAAGCCACCATCGTGATGCTGTAAACAGAACCTGGATTCATCCGAAAAAATAACGTTTTGCCATTCGTGCGCCCAGGTTCGTCGTCGAGTACACCATCGGAGGCGCTACTGTCTGTGATGCAGCGTCGAGGGTAACCGCAGCCATGGTCTCCGAGCTGATAGTCCATGCTGCTACAAACGTCGTCGTCGTAGAACTGTTCGTCCCCATCTGTTGACTCAGGGATAGAGACGTTGCTGCACGATCCGTTTCAACCATGCGGACAAGTTATCTCGACTGCTAGTGATACGAGGCCGTCGGGATCCAGCACGGGGTTCCGTATTACCCCCCTGAACCCACCGATTCCATATTCTGCTAACAGTCATTGGATCTCGACCAACACGAGCAGCAATGTCGCGATACGATAAACCGCAATCGCGACAGGCTACAATCCGAACTTTATCAAAGTTGGAAACGTGATGGTACGCATTTCTCCTACTTACACGAGGCATCACAACAACATTTCACCAGGCAACGCCGGTCAACTGCTGTTTGTGTATGAGAAATCAGTTGGAAACTTTCCTCATGTCGGCACGTTGTAGGTGTCGCCTCCGGCGCCAACCTCTTGCGAATGCGCTGAAAAGCTAATCATTTGCATATCCTGTCGGTTAAATTTCGCGTCTGTAGCCCGTCATCTTCGTGGTGAAGCAATTTTAATGGCGGGTAGTGTATATACATTGCAATACAGAGTTAAAGATTAATATTTCTATTATTTATCCCATTCCCTTCAATGGCACAAAATGCATATACTAGATTTCTAAACGCATTTATTCCTATTCAAGGATTCATCTATGGTATAGGAGGGTTGTCAAGGAGATATGATTTATGTTTATTTTTGAAGCTATTGCTTCTGTCTGTCAGACATTTTACTTCATCTGGGCCGGCCGTTGTGGCCGAGCTGTTCTAGGCGCTTCAGTCCGGAACTGCGCTGCTGCTGCGGTCGCAGGTTCGAATCCTGCTTAGGGCATGGATGTGTGTGACGTCCTTAGGATGGTTAGGTTTAAGTAGTTCTAAGTCTAAGGGACTGATGACGGCAGATGTTAAGTTTCATAGTATGAGAGCCATTTGAACCATTTGAATATTTCATCTGTTAATTTGTCGAAAATTTTATAGCAGCATATTTTACCCCTTTTTGTGCCAAAGATAGGTAAAGGTTAGTGTTAGTCTTTCCTCTTTCTGGTATTATAATCATGAATGTCACTGTTGTTTTTAAACTGGTCCATATTGTTGACAACAAATTCCATTAGTGAGTAAATGTACTGTGAGGCTGTTCTAAGAATTTCCAATCTTTTAAAAAGATGCCGACAAGATGTGCGACTATGAACCCCACGCATTATTCTCACCACTTTCTTTTGAGCAGGGTTTCCTTTTTGCCTAAATTTTGAGTTACCTCAATAATTATTTCGCATTCCTCTCCTCCAAATCAATCAACCGTCCATTATGTCAGTGATGGTATTAGCAGTTAACTGTAACTTACGTAAATGAAAACGTACACAGTGATATGATTTTATTCCTATTATCTCCTACAAACGTCTCAAAAATGAGATCGACAGGCAGTGCAAAATGGCTAAGCAGGGATGGCTAGAGGACAGTTGTAAGGATGTAGAGGTGTCTATCACTAGGAGTAAGATACATGCTGCCTACAGGAAAATCAAAGAGACCTTTGGAGAGAAGAGAACCACTTGTATGAATATCAAGGGCTCAGATGGAAACCCAGTTCTAAGCAAAGAAGGGAAAGCAGAAAGGTGGAAGGAGTATATATAGGGTCTATACAAGGGTGATGTTCTTGACGACAATATTATGGAAATGGAAGAGGATGTAGATGAAGATGAAATGGGAGATATGATACTGCGTGAAGAGTTTGACAGAGCACTGAAAGACCTGAGTCGAAACAAGGCCCCGGGAGTAGACAACATTCCATTAGAACTACTGATAGCCTTGGGAGAGCCAGCCCTAACAAAACTCTGGTGAGCAAGATGTATGAGACAGGCGAAATACCCTCAGACATCAAGAAGCATATAATAATTCCAATCCCAAAGAAAGCAGGCGTTGATAGATGTGAAAATTACCGAACTATCAGTTTAATAAGCCACGGCTGCAAAATACTAACGGGAATTCTTGACAGACGAATGGAAAAACTGGTAGAAGCGGACCTCGGGGGAGATCAGTTGGGATTCCGTAGAAATATTGGAACACGTGAGGCAATACTGACCCTACAACTTACCTTAGAAGAAACATTAAGGGAAGGCAAACCTACGTTTGTAGCATTATTGTAGATTTAGAGAAAGCTTTTGACAATGTTGACTGGAATACTCCCTTTCAAATTCTGAAGGTGGCACGGGTAAAATATAGGGTTATTCAAATGGTTCAAATGGCTCTGAGCACTATGCGACTTAACATCTGAGGTCATCAGTCCCCTAGAACTTAGAACTACTTAAACCTGCCTAACCTAAGGACATGACACACATCCATGCCCGAGGCAGGATTCGAACCTGCGACCGAAGCGGTCTATGTTATTCAATCTGTATATCGAACAAGCAGTATAGGAAACAAAAGAAAAATTCGGAGTAGGAATTAAAATCCACGGAGAAGAAATAAAAACTTTGAAGTTCGCCGATGACATTGTAATTCTGTCAGAGACAGCAAAGGACCTGGAAGAGCAGCTGAACTAAATGGACAGTGTCTTCAAAGGAGGACATAAGATGAACATCAACAAAAGCAAAACGAGGATAGTGGAATGTAGTCTAATTAAATCAGGTGATGCGGAGGGAATTAGATTAGGAAATGAGACACTTACTGTAAAGTAGTAAATGAGTTTTGCTATTTGGGGAGCAAAATGGCTGATGATGGCCTGTTGTGTGCATAGTTCCGCGTAGTCAGCGCGTACACAACTTTCCCACTAGAGCGCGCCCCGCTAAGCATAACAGCGCAGGCGCAGCGCTCGTCCGTCTCCGCACTACGAGATGGCGCTGCCTTAGAGACGGACCAAATTCTGCTTCCGCAGGTCCGCGTATTAATATGTAACGCAGCCAATGAGATTGCTGCTAATGTAGAACCTTTTCTCCTCGCGGATCACACTCACGCAGTGATACCTGAACGCTTGAGGTATTATAACGAGTGTGCAGACCTCCGATTAGTCAGTCTGTACCAGTCAGCATTAGTCTGTACCAGTCTATAGTCAAGTTTCAGTCTGCACCTAATAAGATTACCATTTTCCTGTACATAGCCATGAAGATAAATGAACAGACACTTTGTCAAGTATCAGAGATATGTGAGAATAAGATTAACGTACCAAGACCAAAGGAACTTCAGATTGTCAATTGTAAACAGCATCGAGAATCAAGTTACATAATGTCTATGCTTTTTATTATTTTAATAAATGTGTGTGAAAATTAATCAAGTCCTGTTTAAAGTTGGTCACCGTCAATCTGCTACTCTAAGCGTGCAAGTGGCATTTCTATCGTCTGACCTAACGGCAGAAGATAAACACGCCACGATAAGAGCACGAGACATATTGCTGACACTCGCCTACTTCTTTAGAACGGCAAGTCAAATAATCTGATGGTGTGTGTGCCGAAGGTCTTACAGTACGCACACCACATGGTCGAAGTAGAGAGGATATAAAATGTGGACTGGCAATGGCAAGGAAAGCGTTTCTGAAGAAGAGAAATTTGTTAACATCGAGTGTAGATTTAAGTGTCAGGAAGTCGTTTCTGAAAGTATTTGATTGGAGTGTAGCCATGTACGGAAGTGAAACGTGGATGATAAATAGTTTGGACAAGAAGTGAATAGAAGCTTTTGAAATGTGGTGCTACAGAAGAATGCTGAAGATTAGATGGGTAGATCATATAACTAATGAGTAGGTATTGAATAGAATTGGGGAGAAGAGGAGTTTGTGGCACAACTTGACTAGAAGAAGGGATCGGTTGGTAGGACATGTTCTGAGGCATCAAGGGATCACCAATTTAGGATTGGAGGGGAGCATGGATAGTAAAAATTGTAGAGGGAGACCAAGAGATGAATACACTAACCAGATTCAGAAGGATATAGGTTGCAGTAGGTACTGGGTGATGAAGAAGCTTGCACAGGATAGAGTAGCATGGAGAGCTGCATCAAATCAGTCTCAGGACTGAAGACCACAACAACAACAACAACATAATCATGAATGTTCAAATGTGTGTGAAATCTTATGGGACTTAACTGCTAAGGTCAGTCGCTAAGCTTGCACACTACTTAACCTAAATTACCTTAAGTACAAACACACACACCAATGCCCGAGGGCGGACTCGAACCTCCGCCGGGACCAGCCGCACAGTCCATGGCTGCAGCGCCTCAGGCAGCTCGGCTAATCCCTCGCGGCATAATCATGAATGTCACTGTTGGTTTTAAATTGGTGGATGTTGTTGACAACAAATTTCATTAGAGAGTAAATGTACTGCGAGGCTGTTGTAAGAATTCCCAATGTTTTAAAAGGATGCCTAGAAGATGTGCGACTATGAACCGCACACACTATTCTAACCACTTTCTTTTGAGCAGGGTAAATTTTTTGCCTACATATTGAGTTATCTCAAAATATTATTCCGTATTCCCCTCCTCCAAATCAACCACCCGTCCATTATATCTGTGATGGAATTTCAGTTAACTGTAACTTATGTAAATAAAAAGGTACACAGTGATATGATTTTATTCCTATAATCTCCTTAAGCTGACTTCTCCGATTTCAGTTCCCTACGTCAAATTGTTGGCAGCATCCACTATGTGCTGTCACCTTTTTGCACGCTCTTTCGAGCGGTCTAGGGCGCTGCAGTCATGGACTGTGCGGCTGGTCCCGGCGGAGGTTCGAGTCCTCTGTCGGGCGGTGTTTGTCCTTAGGATAATTGAGGTTAAATAGTGTGTAAGCTTAGGGACTGATGACCTTAGCAGTTAAGTCCCATAAGATTTCACACACATTTGAACATTTTTTTTTTTTTGCACGCTCTTACGGATATAGGGGTTCTTAAATTTTCTGCAGCGTTGCATATCTGCGCATGCCAGCTTGTCGCCATCACTGGTCTTCATTTCATATGCAATCCGCCCGCGGTAGCTGAGTGTTCAGTGCGACGGAATGTCATGCCTAACGGTCCGGGTTCGATTCCCGGCTGGGTCGGAGATTTTCTCCGCTCAGGGGTTGGGTGTTGTGTTGTCCTTATCATCATCATTTCATCCCCATCGACACGGAAGTCGCCGAAGTGGCGTCAAATCGAAAGACTTGCACCAGGCGAATGGTCTACCCAACGAGAGGCCCTAGCCACACGGCGTTTCCATTTTATCCGCATACGTAAACTAGGCCTAAGAGTGTTGATCGCGGCTTGGCAGCCCACGTGCAGAGGCCTAGGCTGCAGCAGTGACCCTACAGAAGGCGAAAGCTGCGGCGGACCCACCCTCTGCTGTTTGGCTCAATCCCGTAATGGAGCGCCCGTGTCGGATCTGCCCCGCTGATGACGTCACACCGACAACTGTGCCGTCTCCCTTCCCCCGCCCCCTCCCATGCCGGCCGTAACCAACTGTGCACAACGTCCGCTCCACTGGCTTTTCAAGAGAACGCTTTTCTGTCGCTCTTCCTATTCCTCAGACCCCACGATCGTGGCAAGTGAAAAGAAGTATTCTGTAGCGAAATCGTCCAGGATGAGTACCCTGCTCTACCAATTTCTTGGCAAATCCATTAACACTAATGTCATTGCCGTCGACGTACACTGCCTGACAAAAAAAAAAGAAAGTGAAGTACCCACAGAGGGAGGGTTGAACGAAAGGGAACTTGACTGGTTCGTAGGGTATGTGATGTTATTTCACAGAATGAAATTACAATTAAATCACTACGCTTAGCTGCATACAGGGATTCATATACGTCAACGGGGACAGGTGAAAATCTGTGCTCCGACCAGGACTCCAACCGGGGATCTCCTGCTTACATGGTAGACGCTCTATCCATTTGAGCGACCGAGGGCACAGAGGATAGTGCGACTGCAGGGACATATCTCTGGCACGTCTCCTGTAAGACCCCGAGCTATATTCATAGTACCCCTGCCCGTTATGCTCATTACTCGCGGCTTTTTGCCGATTCCTGTAAGAATTCGGGCACTGTTTGTGCATCTGCATAGATGAAGAAGATGGTCAAAACGCCGGTGAGCCTTAGCTATATATATATATATATATATATATATATATATAGCTAAGGCTCACCGGCGTTTTGACCATCTTCTTCATATATATATATATATATATATATATATATATATATATATATATATATATATATTTCAAAAAGGCATACGATTCCATAGACAGACAGTCTCTATGTCACATTCTCGAAGAACGAGGCCTAGACACTACAACCCGAAAACTAATTGAACAAACACTAACAGAAACCAAATCAAAAATTAAATTCAGAGGGGAAATTTCGGAACCATTCTCAATTAAAACAGGAGTAAGACAAGGAGATGGGATCTCACCACTATTATTCAATATAGTTTTGGACAAAGTTATGAAAGAGTGGGAAGTAACACTAAGGAAACAAAGCTTTTGGAAGCCAATTGAACTAGGAAGAGGTAAAGGAAAATTGAACATCCCTTATTTAGCGTTTGCAGATGACTTGGCAATTATAACTGACAGTGAAGAAACAGCAGTAAAACAAATTGAGACACTTAAAGAATGTGCTGAGAAGGTTGGCCTGCAAATCTCCTTTGAGAAGACAGAATTCATCTGCTCAAAATTAGATATTTCGAAACTAAAAACAAAGTATGGTGAAATAACTAGAGTCAAGCACTTTAAGTATCTCGGTGAAGTTATTGAACCAACAGGACTTGAGAAAATAGCACAAAAAAACCGATTACAGAAAATCAAGTATGTATTCGGACTTATTCAAAATATATATAACAAGAAATGTCTATCAAAAGGCACTAAAATCAGACACTACAACACAGTCATCAAACCAACAGTCACATATGCAAGTGAAACACTCTCCCTGAATAGAAAATTAGATTTACACGAAATTAAGAAAGTAGAGAGAAAAATTATTAGAAAAATCCTAGGACCACGATACACACAAGATGGATACAGGCTGCAGACTACCGAGACAACCGAAAAAATATCAAACATCGAGGCAGATATCAGGAAGAGGCGGATGAAGTTTTATGGACATATAGACAGATTACCTGGAAACAGGTTAACTAAACGTCTATTGGACTATATGACATCACTTAAGGCAACAATACCCTGGGTAACTGAAGTTAAGAAGGATTTGAAAAAGGCAAAAATTGACATAACAAACACATCAGACCGGGATACATTCAGAAGAAAAATCGACAAGTGGAAGTTTACTCCAGAGACGGAATCTAAACCTTTCCGACCAAAGTGGACCGAAGAAAGGAAGAAGGCCTTTGGGGAGGCAGTGAAGAAATACTGGGGAAATAAGAAGAACATTAAGAAATGTTAATCACCTGCTTATCGTTCTCCCATGGGGACATTCGCTAATAATAATATATATATATATATATATATATATATATATATATATATATATATATACATGGTGCTCCATCGATAGTGACGGGCAAATCGCTCACCAAATAAGCATCAAACGAAAAAACCACAAAGAACGAAACTCCTCTAGCTTGAAGGGGGAAACCCGCTATGGTTGGCCCGCCAGATGGCGCTGCCATAGGTCAATCGCATATCAACTGCGTTTTTTTTAAATAGGAAACCCCATTTTTTATTATATATTCGTGAAGTAGGTAAAGGAATATTAATGTTTTAGCTGCACCACTTTTTTCACTTTGTGATAGATGACGCTGTAATAGTCACACACGTCTAAGTACGTGGTATCACGTAACATTCCGCCAGTGCGGACGGTATTTGCATCGTAATACACTTCCCGTGGTAAAATCGACCGTTTACCAATTGCGGAAAAGGTCGATATCGTGTTGATGTATGACTGTTGTGATCAAAATGCCCAATGGGCGTGTGCTATGTATGCTGCTCGGTATCCCGGACGACATCATCCAAGTGTCCGGACCGTTCGCCGGATAGTTGCGCTATTTGAGGAAACACGAAGTGTTCAACCACATGTGAAACGTCAACCACGGCCTGCAACAAATGATGATGCCCAAGTAGGTGTTTTAGCTGCTGTCGCGGCTAATCCGCACATCAGTAGCAGACAAATTGCGCGAGAATCGGGAATATCAAAAACGTCGGTGTTGAGAATGCTACATCCACATGGATTGCACCCGTACCATATTTCTATGCACCAGGAATTGCATGGCGACGACTTTTAACGTCGTGTACAGTTCTGCCACTGGGCACAAGAGAAATTACGGGACGATGACAGATTTTTTGCACGCGTTCTATTTAGCGACGAAACGTCATTCACCCACAGCGGTAACGTAAACCGGCATAATATGCACTATTGGGCAACGGAAAATCCACGATGGCTGCGACGAGTGGAACTTCAACGACCTTGGCGGGTTAATGTATGGTGCGGCATTATCGGAGGAAGGATAATTGGCCCCAATTTTATAGATGGCAATCTAAATCGTGCAATGTATGCTGATTTCCTACGTAATGTTCTACCGATGTTACTACAAGATGTTTCACTACATGACAGAATGGCGATGTACTTGCAACGTGATGGATGTCCGGCACATAGCTCGCGTGTGGTTGAAGCGGTATTGAGTAGCATATTTCATGACAGGTGGATTGGTCGTCGAACCACCATACCGTGGCCCGCACGTTCACCGGATCTGACGTCCCCGGATTTCTGTCTTTGGGGAAAGTTGAAGGATATTTGCTATCGTGATCCACCGACAACGCCTGACAATTGTCAATGCATGCAGGAACATTACGGAAGGCGAACTACTCGCTGTTGAGAGGAATGTCGTTACACGTATTGCCAAATGCATTGAAGTTGACGGACTTAATTTTGAGCATTTATTGCATTATTGTAGTATTTACAGGTAATCACGCTGTAACAGCATGCGTTCTCAGAAATGATAAGTTCACAAAGGTACATGTAACACATTGGAACAACCGAAATAAAATGTTCAAACGTACCTACGTTCTGTATTTTAATTTTAAAAACCTACCTCTTGCCAACTGTTCGTCTAAAATTGTGAGCTATATGTTTGTGACTATTACAGCGCCATCTATCACAAAGCGAAAAAAGTGGTCCAACTAAAACATTCATTTTTCTTTACGTTCTACACGAATATGTAATAAAAAATAGGGGTTCCTATTTGAAAAAAACCGCAGTTGATATCCGTTTGACCTATGGCAGCGCCATCTAGCGGGCCAACCATAGCGCCGTCTTGTTTCCCCCTTCAAGCTAGAGAAGCATCTTCATATATTTATATTATTTCACAGATTACAAAATGGAGTCAGAGTTACGAACAGCTTGGCAGCACCGGCCCCCTTATCCGTGTGACGTTCCTCCCCCTCTGGCCTGGATGTGTGCACAGTTTGGAAGGCTGTCACAGAGCAGTTGCATCGGCTCCTGTGGAAAACTGGCCCACAATTGTTAACTGGTCCTCACTATCTGGATACTGCACTGGGATGGAGTGACGTCACCCTCGACCGTCGCCTCTCCTGGACTCCCCACCTCCGGACAATCCAAGCCAAGGCACGCTCCCGACTCAGTCTCCTCAAGCTCCTCTCCAGCCACACGTGGGGTCTGGACCCCTCCACCATCCTCCACACCTATAAGTCCCTCATCCGCCCTATCCTCTGTTACGCCCATCCAGCCTGGATCTCCGCCCCCCCTTCCTTTTATAAATCCCTCCAAATCCTTGAACGCCATGCGATCCGCCTTGCCTATCGCATCCGTCTCCCCTCCCCTATGCGGATCCTGTACGATCTCATCCCCTTCCCCCACCTCCTCCTTTTCCTTGAAAGGATACGGATCCTGTACACCTCCCGTAAACTCGATCCTCCTCACCCGCTCATCTCCCCGATCCTCTCTCACCCCCGCCTGCTGCTGCGCCTGTATTCCCACGTCCCACCCGGTCTCCATCTCTCCACCCTCCTTACCCTCTCCCAAGGTGGCTTCCGCCAGCTCCCCCTCCCTGATGATGTCCTCCTCCCCTCCATCTACCCCTCCTATCAACTTTGACCCTGCCCCACCCCCCACTTCCGGTGTCCTTTCCTTTAGGCACCCTCCCTCCCTTCTCTTCCCTTCCCTTCTCCTTTCTTTTCCCCCATCCCCTCCCTCCACCCCTCTACCACCGGGCTTCCCCTCCCCCTTCCTCCCTCCCCCCTATCTCCCCTGCCCGTGGCATCTCTGCTCTCCCCTCTCGCTCTCCCACTCCCCTTCCTCCTCCTCCTCTCTTGGCAGGTCCCCGGACTTGCACACGCATAGTGAACATTCGCGCGCCGGAGATCAACGCCGTCAGTGTCTCGTGTGTGTGCTTCGTTTTGTGTTTCGCGTTCTTTCGCAGTTCCAACTCCACTGTTCACATGTGCCGTCGCCGTCCTCCGTGTTTTGTGCGCCGTGTCAACAAGTGTTAGTGTTTTTATCGTCCAGCGTGAACGGCTTCATGTTTATTGTTTTTTGTATCTCCATTTTTTGCCCGCCGTTTTTTTGTATTATCTGTATCACCTCTATGTCATGTTATTGTTCCACTTAAGGCTGAAGAGCAGCGTAATATGCTGCTGACAGCCCGCCTGTATAGGTGATTAAAATTACAATAAAGAAAAAAAAACTGGGATGGAGCTGATGTGTGAAGTGGTCGCACACATGTTGTATAGCGGACATCGGTTTATTTTGCTGGCTGCTAGAGTACCTGAGCGTCCTGGAGACATGTGTTGTTCCTGGTCGAGCATTGTTCTGTTGAAAAATGGCAGCACGATATAGGCTTGAGGGGTAATGGTGAGGGTGCAGGATGTAGATGATGTACCATTGTCCCATGACAGCTCCCACGATCACAGGCAGCCATGAACTGATTTCATACCATCTGATTTGTTGTACCATAACGCCAGGAGTAACACCACTGAGAACCTTCAGATTGTTGGAAGAATCCGACTTCTGCCCTGTTCACCACCAAACATGCCCCCAGTGGTCATATGACGAAGGGCAGAACCGCGATTCAACACTGAACACATTGCGACATCGTTCATCAGCAGACCATGTTTCCCAGTCACAGCACCGTTCCAAACGCAGCCACTGGTCTTGTGGTGTTAACGGCAGGCTATGCATGGGATGGTACTGCTCTGGGGCAACTGCTGCTAACCTCTGACCTGTGATGCGGGATGACAAAGAGAGTTGCAAGATGTGAAGCAGTTATGATACAGCGATCCTACCTTGTAGTGGTTAGGCGTGGTAGACTGGAAGCATAATGGAGAGCATGTCTACCATCACCTTTGCATGCACTCCCAACATTTCAACACCCAACAAACCTGGTTAATGTGTGCTTTTCGACCATCTGGCCAGGTCGACTGGAAGCTTAATGGAGAGCATGCCTACCCTCACCTTCACTTGCACTGCCAACATCCCAGAGCCTAACAAATCTGGGTAATGCATGCGTTGACCATCTGGTCAAATGGAGACCCTTGGTGAGGCCCCTTTCAAAGTCCATTACATGCTGATAACAGGCTCACGTATGATATGCAGCACATCCTTGTAGTTTGCAGTAATCACTCAACATCTGACACTATTTGCCACCTTATATACACTAACAGGCCCGGTAACATGGTAACAACTCTAAACACAAACAGCATGGGTGCACACTGCTGGACATTCTACCTGGCACAGATAATTGCAACTCAGCTCATTTACATGTCTGCTCATGGTGTGTATGTCTGTCAAGTTACATGACATCCGACCATTTCCGATGGGTGCTTCACTATTTTCATCAGACAGTGTATTTCTTCATTTATTTCTTTGCTTGTATGGAGGCATATATGTACACTCCGGATAATGCAGCAGGACAGTATCTTACCACATGTACTAGAGGTGCCAAAATAAAATGGCACACAAAATTAGATAAAGTAGAGTGTTGTATGGCAGTTAATTTGCTGCATCTGGAAGGGAATGAAGCTGCAACTGGTTATGCTGAGTTGGTGGAAGTGTACGGCAGCTTTGCACCATAGCACGAGACAGTGATCAGCAGACACAGACGCTTCCAGTGTGGTCAGACAAATGTGAATGACGACTAACCAAATGGCAGACTGTCTGTCTGCTAAGAACTGGGAATAACAAGAGGAGTAGAGGACCAGATGCTCAAAGAGCGGTGTCTCTCAATCGAGGTGACACTGGTGAAAGCGAAAGCCAGACACAAATCAGTTCCAACCCTTGCACGAGCTTTTGAAAACAGCAAAGGTCGCCATCTCATATCTACATCTATGTCAACTGGGTTCGGCAACTGCTTACAATCTTTTAGAAAGTCCACTGAACTGAGGCAGCAACAGAAGTGTGGCACTTATCGAAATCTTCATACAGGGCTATGGGAGGCTGTCAAGATGAACTTGTTTGAGGGCTGTTTTAGCTCCATCAGCACAATGTTCCAGCTCATGCTGCACAGCACATAGTCACACACACTGCTTCTCTGAGCCGTCACAGTTTGGTGAATGGTGACGGGGACCTGTTTTGCAGGGGCTGTATGTGCAGATGGGGATATCTGGGGGCATTTGAGATGGATAGAGGAGGGGACAGGAAGAGAGCAGGAGGAGATGCATATGGAGAGCGGCGCTAGGAGTGAATGGAGAAGGGATAATGAGGTGAAATACAGAGAGAGGGGGCAGGAGGGGAATATAAAGAGAAGGAGGAGGAGATCAATAGGGAAAGCGGGAGATAGTATGAAGTGGAAAGGAGGTGGTGCAGGTAGAAGGGCAGACTGTGATGAATAGAAAGAGGGGGCAGGAGGAGATAGAAGAACAGAGTAGAGGACAAGTAGGAGATATTTTTCAAGATTTTAAACATGGCGGCAACAGCAACTGTTGAAATTCTTCACAATAAAGGATGACAGCCAAAACAGTTGCAGGATAAAAATTTATAAAAATTCCTGACCAAGGTTTCGGTATATATAAATATACCTTCATCAGAAGGAAAAAATTTAAAATTACATCATGCAATGTAGATTAGTAAAACAATTATTGACGACGCCTTTGGCACAATTGCTTTATTAACCTCCATTGCATGATGTAATTTTAGATTTTTTACTTCTGATGAAGGTATATTTATATATACCGAAACCTTGGTCAAGAATTTTAATAAATTTTTATCCTGCAACTGTTTTGGCTGTCATCCTTTCTCGTGAAGTAGGAGACATCTTTGTGCGTCCATATTTAGGTTGGATGATGCTGGGACACAGCTGGTATAATTGTAATTAAAAATGAAACTCCTCCAGCTGTACCCAAGATTTTATATATATTTGGCTACTAGTTTCGACGTTGCGTCAACGTCATCTTCAGACCCGTATGATGAAATCAATTCTGTGTGGCTGAGTACTAGAAGTCCGTGGTCAGACCAATATGTGCTCCACATGGATGGCGCACAGTATATATAACTGAGCCACACACAATTGATTTCATCAAAGTGTACGGGCCTGAAGATGGCGATGACGCAACGTCGAAACTAGTAGCCAAATGTAAATAAAATCTTAAGTACAGCTGGAGGAGTTTCATTGTTAATAAAAAAGCAGGAGACAGGTCAGAGTGGGAGTGAGGAGGAGATGCACATGGGAGGGGGGGGGGGGAGGGTATTGACAGAGGAAGAGATGGTCAGAGTTGGTGAGAGAAGGAGAGAGATCAAAAATGAGGGGGAGAAGCAGATGTGTGCAACATGCACAAACATATGCAGGTTGAGCTCATGGGATGAGTCTAATATGTAAAAAAAGTAAATGTGATTTGTCCGCACATCCCATTGTAGTCTGCATGGAGGTTATATGGTATGGTAGCCCTCCCTTTGTCATCCATAAAGAAGATTTTCGGTTGGAACTGTAGGGGTTAGTTTCGAATATGTGGGTGTGAAAGAGTGCATCACAGCAATGAGCACTGTGTCACAAGTACGGGTCAACAGGGGGCAGAACAATTGTGTATATGCTAACTGTTGCCAGAAGCTGGCTTGCACATTTTGTCAAAGTTGAAACTATCATCATAATTAAGTAAATCACTCTTCAAACATACACTAATGGCCATTAAAATTGCTACACCAAGAAGAAATGCAGATGATAAACGGGTATTCATTGGACAAATATATTATACTAGAACCGACATGTGATTACATTTTCACGCAATTTGGGTGCATAGATCCTGAGAAATCAGTACCCAGAACAACCACCTCTGGCCGTAATAACGGCCTTGATAGGCCTGGGCATTGAGTCAAGCAGAGCTCGGATGGCGTGTACAGGTACAGCTGCCCATGCAGCTTCAACACGATACCAGAGTAGTGACTGGCGTATTCTGACGAGCCAGTTGCTCGGCCACCATTGACCAGACGTTTTCAATTGGTCAGAGATCTGGAGAATGTGCTGGCCAGGGCAGCAGTCGAACATTTTCTGTATCCAGAAAGGCCCGTATAGGATCTGCAACATGCGGTCGTGCATTATCCTGCTGAAATGTAGGGTTTCGCAGGGATCGAATGAAGGGTAGAGTCACGGGTCGTAACACATCTGAAATGTGACGTTCACTGTTCAAAGTGCCGTCAATGCGAACAAGAGGTGACCGAGACGTGTAACCGATGGGACCCCATACCATCACGTCGGGTCATACGCCAGAATGTCGATGACGAATACACGCTTCCAATGTGCGTTCACCGCGATGTCGCCAAACACGGGTGGGACCATCACGATGCTGTAAACAGAACCTGGATTCATCCGAAAAAATGACGTTTTCCCATTCGTGCACCCAGGTTCGTCGTCGATTACACCATCGCAGGCGCTCCTGTCTGTGATGCAGCGTCAAGGGTAACCGCAGCCACGGTCTCCGAGCTGATAGTCCGTGCTGCTGCCAACGTCGTCGAACTGTTCGTGCAGATGGTTGTTGTCTTGCAAACGTCCCCATCTGTTGACTCAGGGATCGAGACGTGGCTGCACGACCCGTTACAGCCGTGCGGATAAGATGCCTGTCATCTCGACTGCTAGTGATACGAGGCCGTTGGGATCCAGCACGGCGTTCCGTATTACCCTCCTGAAGCCAGCGATTCCATATTCTGCTAACAAGTCATTGGATCTCGACCAATGCGAGCAGCAATGTCGGGATACGATAAACCGCAATCGCGATAGGCTACAATGCGACCTTTATCAAAGTGGGAAACGTGATGGTACGCATTTCTCCTCCTTACACGAGGCATCACAACAACGTTTCACCGGGCGGCGCCGGTCAACTGCTGTTTGTGTGTGAGTAATCGGTTGGAAACTTTCATGTCGGCACATTGTAAGTGTCGCCACCGGAGCCAGCCCTGTGTGACTGCTCTGAAAAGCTAATGATTTGCACATCACAGCATCTTCTTCCTGTCGATTAAATTTCGCGTCTGTGGCACGTCATCTTCGTGGTGCAGCAATTTTAATGGCCAGTAGTGTATCTTCCTTTAAGAAGCCTTCGAACCTCTAATGTCCATGTTTTGCTACACCTCGCCATCCACGTTCCATCATACTTCAACGACTTTCCATCGACGTTCACAACGCTGGCTTGTAAACAGCCAACGAGCTGGACCGATTCCAACATGCTCGTGCCCTGGCACCGGACAGTAACAACCTGCCCTTTGGCAAAGTCCTTTACGTCGGTGCGGTTCCCCATCTACAACTAGTATTATCACTAATGGAAAATCCAGGATGGAACGTAACAATATTATCAAAACGAAGTTGCTACTAACCATATAGCGGAGATGCTGAGTCGCAGATAGGCACAACAAATATACTGTCGCAATAATGATATCGATGTTGAAGCTCTTTTGTCTGCGTTTGCTGTAACTATAACATATGTTTTTGAGTGGCGTCCGCCTTTAGCAAAACACAATTTTGTTTTTGTACCAGACACGTTTCACTGCAGTTGCAACAACATCAGTGGTTTTTTTATTATTATTGCTGTTAAACTTAAGGAATGTTCTTTACTGTTTAAATACATATAAATATTCGTTTCTAAATCGTAATTACAGGTTTTTGAGGAGCACATAAAATTTTGTAAAAATGGTTCAAATGGCTCTGAGCATTATGGGACTTAACATATGCGGTCATCAGTCTCCCAGAACTTAGAACTACTTAAAGCTAACTAATCTAAGGACATCACACACATCTATGGCCGAGGCAGAATTCGAACCTGCGACCGTAGGGGTCGCGCGGTTTCAGACTGAAGCGCCTAGAACCGCTCGGTCACTCCAGCCGGCAAAATTATGTATTCATACCTTCTTAATACATGGTGTGGTTTTCCTGCTGTGTTACGTTTTTAAAGAGACTGTTCTTCCTTACCTGCAACTATATAAAACTTAATGTAGGCAAAACATTTACGCAAAAATTACAATTTCTAAAGTGTTATGGCTATGCCTGTGATTAACAATTTAAGTGAAAGGTTTTGTGTGTGTGTGTGTGTGTGTGTGTGTGTGTGTGTGTGTGTGTGTGTGTGTTTGTCGTCTATTTTTGACGAAGGCCTTACTGGCTGAAAGCTTTATTTATTTGTGACAGTATTTTTGTTGAGCCTATCTACGACTCAGCATCTCCGCTATATGGTGAGCTGCAACTTTCCTTTTTATAATACTGGCATTACACTAGAATGATTCCCTATTACTCTGTGCCCAGCTTATATACGTTCCTTCCCAAATTACATGCTCACAATAGTTTTTATCTTGGAACTCTTCCATTTGGTCCGTGTTTGCATAGAAACACAGTAATATCAGAAATTGAGTCCGCCTTGATGCAAAACACCTTGTTATTGGTTTATTTCTTTGTTATCCCATACTAGTTTCGGCGACAAATATCACCATCATCAGTGGATTTTTTTCAACCTGAAACATGGAGAAAATAGCATGGTCATACAAACACAGTAAAACATTATTACATTTTTACTATTCGTCTTTTGAAATATAGGTTTCTATGGATACTTTCATACTACCTTATTTATTGTATGTACAGCATGTTTTAAGCAGTTACTGGCGCTGTTTGCGACATATTTTCTGTGCTCTTTTTTTCTGTTGCCGTTTTTTACTTGCAGATGACATTATGTTCTCTAGGTAAAAAAAAAAAACAGGAACAGAATAAAAGAGCACAGAAAATATGTCGCAGACAACGCCAATAATTGCTTAAAACATGCTGTAACATACAATAAATAATGTAGTATGGTACAAATGGCTCTCAGCACTACGGGACTCAACTTCTGAGGTCATTAGTCCCCTAGAACTTAGAACTAGTTAAACCTAACTAACCTAAGGACATCACACACATCCATGCCCGAGGCAGGATTCGAACCTGCGACCGTAGCGGTCTCGCGGTTCCAGACTGCAGCGCCTAGAACCGCACGGTCACTTCGGCCGGCAAGGCGGACTCAATTTCTGATATTACTGTCTCACAATAGAGGTGCAATGTTTCGGCTCATAACTCCATGCAGTAATACAATGACGAAAAAAAATCACAACCCCCAAGAAGGAGTTGTGCGAAGTAAACACAAGTTAGTAAGCGTGTTTCTACGTGTGGAAGACCATGTCTATTCAAATGTCGTGCAATGCACATAAGAGTGCCGCTATAGCGCCACTAAGAGGATACAGATCACGTTTGCTTTAAATACGCGATGTAACGTTCGAGAGCGTGAGTTACCTTTCAGATTTGAGGTTCACCACCTTGATGTTAGTCAAGAAAGCCTTAAAGTTGACAAAGGAGTCTATAACAACACCTCACTGAGTTTGCATGAGGTATATATATATATATATATATATATATATATATATATATATATATATACTTTTCTATGTAGCACGCGCATTCGCGTCATCGTATTTTATACGTTTCTGTCAGGCACATAGATAGCTAATACATACCTGTACCTAAGAGAAAAGTCGCGGCTATTCTAGTCGTCTCGATACATTATTCTGGCTGGCAGTTGTGCGATAAAACTCGCGAATATCCTACTGTTTTCTTGGGCAGATAACCTTCGATATGCAGCGTTATAAATACGGACTATTCGCCGAATAGGAAGCTGGTTTACATTCAGAGGTTGAAGAATGAATAAGTAAAACGTCCAGGTTGTAGCAAGTGGCAGTGTGAACATTAATCAAGACTGAGAGTGTACCTCGTCATACAGACAAAGACACAGTGAAAACTGCGATCATAATGATGATCATATGAGATATTAGAAAAGAACTGTTTTCATACCAATACTGGACCATGTTACGGTTAACATGAGAGAATGTGTTGCTGAAGAAAATATTTATCATTTGAAATTCAACATGCAGTACTAGCGATTAAAACTGCTACACCAAGAAGAAATGTAGATGATAAACGGGTATTCATTTGACAAACATATTATACTAGAACTGACATGTGATTACATCTTCACGGAATTTGGGTGCATAGATCCTGAGAAATCACTACCCACAACAACCACCTCCGGCCGTAATAACGGCTTTGATACGCCTGGGCATTGAGTCAAACAGAGCTCGCATGGCGTGTACAGGTACAGCTGCCCATGCAGCTTCAACACGATACCACAGTTCATCAAGAGTAGTGACTGGCGTATTGTGACGAGCCAGTTGCTCGGCCACCATTGAGCAGACGTTTTCAATTGGTAACAGATCTGGAGAATGTGCTGGCCAGGGCAGCAGTCGAACATTTTCTGTATCCCGAATGGCCCGTACAGGACTTGCAACATGCGGTCGTGCATTATCCTGCTGAAATGTAAGGTTTTGCAGGCGTCGAATGAAGGGTAGAGCCACGGGTCGTAACACGTCTGAAATGTACCGTCCACTGTTCAAAGTGCCGTCAGTACGAACAAGAGGTGACCGAGACGTGTAACCGATGGCACGCCACACCATCACGCCGGGTGATACGCCAGTATGGCGATCACGAATACACGCTTCCAATGTGCGTTCACCGCGATGTCGCCAAACACGGATGCGACCATCGTGATGCTGTAAACAGAACCTGGATTCATCCGAAATAATGACGTTTTGCCATTCGTTCACCCAGGTTCGTCGTCGATTACACCATCGCAGGCGCTCCTGTCTGTGATGCAGCGTCAAGGGTAACCGCAGCCACGGTCTCCGAGCTGATAGTCCGTGCTGCTGCCAACGTCGTCGAACTGTTCGTGCAGATGGTTGTTGTCTTGCAAACGTCCCCATCTGTTGACTCAGGGATCGAGACGTGGCTGCACGACCCGTTACAGCCGTGCGGATAAGATGCCTGTCATCTCGACTGCTAGTGATACGAGGCCGTTGGGATCCAGCACGGCGTTCCGTATTACCCTCCTGAACCCACCGATTCCATATTCTGCTAACAGTCATTGGATCTCGACCAATGCGAGCAGCAATGTCGCGATACGATAAACCGCAATCGCGATAGGCTACAATCCGACCTTTATGAAAGTCGGAAACGTGATGGTACGCATTTCTCCTCCTTATACGAGGCAACACAACAACGTTTCACCAGGCAACGCCGGTCAACTGCTGTTTGTGTATGAGAAATCGGTTGGAAACTTTCCTCATGTCAGCACGTTGTACATGTCGCCACCGGCGCCAACCTTGTGTGAATGCTCTGAAAAGCTAATCATTTGCATATCACAGCATCTTCATCCTGTCGGTTGAATTTCGCGTCTGTAGCACGTCATCTTCATGGTGTAGCAATTTTAATGGCCAGTAGTGTATTTCTGTATTTGAATACGCATGTCTACACCAGTTTCTTCGGCGCTTTAGTGTATGTTATAAACGTGCTGAAAGGAAATCTGTTACCGGTTCCGAAAATGGTTCAAACGGCTCTAAGCAGTTTGGAACTTAACATGCGAGGTCATCAGTCCCCTAGTTGTTGTTGCGGTCTTCAGTCCTGAGACTGGTTTGATGCAGCTCTCCATGCTACTCTATCCTGTGCAAGCTTCTTCATGTCCCAGTACCTACTGCAGCGTACATCCTTCTGAATCTGCTTAGTGTATTCATCTCTTGGTCTCCTTCTACGATTTTTGCCCTCCACACTGCACTCCAGTACTAAATTGGTGATCCCTTCATGCCTCAGAACATGTCCTACCAACCGATCCCTTCTTCTGGTCCAGTTGTGCCACAAACTCCTCCACAATTCTGTTCAATTCCTCCTCATTAGTTATGTGGTCTACCCATCTAATCTTCAGCATTCTTCTGTAGCACCACATTTCGAAAGCTTCTATTCTCTTCTTGTCTAAACTATTTATCGTCCATGTTTCACTTCCATACATGGCTACACTCCATACAAATACTTTCAGAAACGACTTCCTGACACTTAAATCTATACTCGATGTTAACAAATTTCTCTTCTTCAGAAACGCTTTCCTCGCCGTTCCCAGTCTGCATTTTATATCCTCTCTACTTCGACCATCATCAGTTATTTTGCTCTCCAAATAGCAAAACTCCTTTACTAATTTAAGTGTCTCATTTCCTAATCTAATTCCCTCAGCATCACCCGACTTAATTCGACTATATTGCATTATCCTCGTTTTACTTTTGTTGATGTTCCCCTAGACTTAGAACTACTTAAACCTAACTAACCTAAGGCAGCATTGGAAGCTGCGACCGTAGCAGCAGCGCGGTTCCGGACTGAAGCGGCTAGAGCCGCTCGGTCACAACGGCCGGCCACGGGTTCCGATTTGTATATAGTGGGTCTTTTCAAGGTTCAGTAGCAGTAACGTGACCATTTAGACGGCCGCAACGTGACGGAGGTGTGTGTGTGTGTGTAAAATCTAGCGTGACGAGCGAGTGCGATTGCGGAGCGCACAGTGTTTACTGACCTGGCTGGACGCCGCGGGCGGCCGGCGTGAGGCCCGCGCTGCTGCTGAGTGCGTGGGCGGCGGGCCGCTCCTGCTCCACCCCGGCCTGCTCGATGTGGCTCAGCGACAGCGAACGGCCCTGCGGACACACACAACACACAGCGTCACACTCTCTGTCTCTCTCTGTGAGTCTTACTGCTGTCAGTCATTACTACTGGCACTATTATCACCATCATTATTACAATGAAACGAACACCCTTAGCTGCTTACAGGCGTTGACATACGTCAACGGGGACAGAAGAAAATGTATGCCCCGACCGGGACTCGAACCCGGGATCTCCTGCTTACATGGCAGACGCTCTATCCATCTTTTTTTCCTTTTTTTTTCGCGGGCATGTGCTCTAGTATCTTTTTTTTTTAATAACGTATGAGAACGTAATAAAAAAAGTGGATGTTAGGAAAAAAAAGTTTGGAAGTGTCAAGACACGAACCACCGTCCCAACAAACAGCTGTATTAAGGCCAGTGACGCAACTTTTGTTTTTTTGTCTTTACCAATTTTTTTTACATATTTCTTGTTTTTTAATTTGTTTTTATTTTTTATTTTTTTTTCGTTTTCTTTTTAATTTTTTCTTTAATTGGAAATTATTTTCGCTGCCAACCGTTTTTTCTTATACGGCAAAAGGCGTCTTTCAGTTACGACAAACAAAATTAGAAAATTACATCCGTAGCAACAACAGAACAAGAGTTCCTTCTAAACTATGAAAAAGAATTTGAAACTAATAGTGTGATGATAGATAATAACGAAAGGAAAAATGTAACCAAATGCCGCACACCATTGCATGTGCATGGCCCATCTGCGTACAGATTCCATGTTCCAAATTGGTACAACATTTCGCAGCGTGTGGAGCCCCATGTCGGCGGTCGTCTTCTGCCCGGTACTCCCCAACTGTGAGGGGGGTTATCGAAGACACTGCGCAAATAGTTTTCGGTATCGGGGTGTACACTCAACTGTGCTATGACTGTCCTGGAGAAATTGCCAGTAATCAAGTACCATCTTCTCATTATCTCGAAAGAGGTAGTATATGGACATGCCTTTAAACCATGTGAGAGCGTGAGTCTTCGCAGGTGGGAAATAAGTATCCTCCGGACAAAGGAGGAGCTGTGGTTCAATTGTGCGAAGCGCGATACGTAGGTAGCAGGCGAGGATCTTCTGCACTAGCAGCCATACCTCTAACGCCGATCCACATGTTAAGCGGTGCTCGTCAGTATCCACGAGGTGGCAACGTGGGCAAAAGGGGGGAATCCGTCATCCCAATAGCGTGCAGCCTTTGTCGTGTTACAACCTTCCCGTTCACCACCTGGTACCACGCGGCTCGTACCCGCGTCGGGATATCTGAGCCACCGAGGACACAGAGGATAGCGCGACTGCAGGGATTTATCTCTGGCACGCCTGCCGCGAAACCCACATTCTCAACGTATTGTCCCGCGCTACATTCGTAGTGCCCCCGCCCATTATACTCATTACTCGCGGCGCGTTGCCGATTCCCGTAAGAGTTCGGGCACTGTTTGTGCATGCGCACAGAAGAAGAAGCAGAAGATGGTCAAGTGGCCGGTGAGCCTCACCATCTTCTTCTTCTGTGCGAATATACAGGGTGTTACAAAAAGGTACGGCCAAACTTTCAGGAAACATTCCTCACACACAAATTGAGAAAAGATGTTATGTGGACATGTGTCCGGAAACGCTTAATTTCCATGTTAGAGCTCATTTTAGTTTCGTCAGTATGTACTGCACTTCCTCGATTCACCGCCATGATTTCATACGGGATACTCTACCTGTACTGCTAGAACATGTGCCTTTACAAGTACGACACAACATGTGGTTCGTGCACGATGGAGCTCCTGCACATTTCAGTCGAAGTGTTCGTACGCTTCTCAACAACAGATTCGGTGACCGACGGATTGGTAGAGGTGGACCAATTCCGTGGCCTCCACGCTCTCCTGACTTCATCCCTCTTGACTTTCATTTATGAGGGCATTTGAATGCTCTTGTCTACGAAACCCCGGTACCAAATGTAGAGACTCTTCGTGCTCGTATTGTGGACGGCTGTGATACAATACGCCGTTCTCCAGGGCTGCATCAGCGCATCAGGGTTTCCATGCGACGGAGGGTGGATGCACGTATTCTCGCTAACGGAGGCCATTTTGAACATTTCCTGTAACAAAGTGTTTGAAGCCACGCTGGTACGTTCTGTTGCTGTGTGTTTCCATTCCATGATTAATGTGATTTGCAGAGAAGTAATAAAATGAGCTCTAACATGGGTAGTAAGCGTTACCGGACACATGTCCACATAACATATTTTCTTTCTTTGTGTGTGAGGAATGGTTTCCGAAAGTTTCGCCGTACCTTTTTGTAACACCCTGTATATACAGGGTGAGTCACCTAACATTACCGCTGGATATACTTCGTAAACCACATCAAATACTGACGAATCGATTCCACAGGCTGAACGTGAGGAGAGGGGCTAGTGTAATTGGTTAATACAAACCATAAAAAAATGCACGGAAGTATGTTTTTTAACACAAACCTACGTTTTTTTAAATGGAACCCCGTTAGTTTTCTTAGCACATCTGAACATATAAACAAATACGTAACCAGTGCCGTTTGTTGCATTGTAAAATGTTAATTACATCCGGAGATATTGTGACCTAAAGTTGACGCTTGAGTACCACTCCTCCGCTGTTCGATCGTGTGTATCGGAGAGCACCGAATTACGTAGGATCCAAAGGGAACGGTGATGGACCTTAGGTACAGAAGAGACTGGAACAGCACATTACGTCCACATGCTAACACCTTTTTATTGGTCTTTTCCACTGACACATATGTACATTACCATGAGGGGTGAGGTACACGTACACACGTGGTTTCCATTTGCAATTACGGAGTGGAATAGAGTGTGTCCCGACATGTCAGGCCAATAGATGTTCAATGTGGTGGCCATCATTTGCTGCACACAATTGCAATCTCTGGCGTAATGAATGTCGTACACGCCGCAGTACATCTGGTGTAACGTCGCCGCAGGCTGCCACAATACGTTGTTTCATATCCTCTGGGGTTGTGGGCACATCACGGTACACATTTTCCTTTAACGTACCCCACAGAAAGATGTCCAGAGGTGTAAGATCAGGAGAACGGGCTGGCCTATTTATGCGTCCTCCACGTCCTATGAAACGCCCGTCGAACGTGTACCTCACCCCTCATGGTAATGTACATGTGCGTTAGTGTAAAAGACCAATAAAAAGGTGTCAGCATGTGGACGTAATGTCTTGTTCCAGTCTCTCCTGTACCTAAGGTCCATCACCGTTCCCTTTGGATCCGTACGTAATTCGGTGCTCTCCGATACACACGATCGAACGGCGGAGGAGTGGTACTCAAGGGTCAACTTTAGGTTACAAAATCTGCGGATGTAATTAACATTTTACAATGGAACAAACGGCACTGATTACGTATTTGTACACTCCTGGAAATGGAAAAAAGAACACATTGACACCGGTGTGTCAGACCCATCATACTTGCTCCGGACACTGCGAGAGGGCTGTACAAGCAATGATCACACGCACGGCACAGCGGACACACCAGGAACCGCGGTGTTGGCCGTCGAATGGCGCTAGCTGCGCAGCATTTGTGCACCGCCGCCGTCAGTGTCAGCCAGTTTACCGTGGCATACGGAGCTCCATCGCAGTCTTTAACACTGGTAGCATGCCGCGACAGCGTGGACGTGAACCGTATGTGCAGTTGACGGACTTTGAGCGAGGGCGTATAGTGGGCATGCGGGAGGCCGGGTGGACGTACCGCCGAATTGCTCAACACGTGGGGCGTGAGGTCTCCACAGTACATCGATGTTGTCGCCAGTGGTCGGCGGAAGGTGCACGTGCCCGTCGACCTGGGACCGGACCGCAGCGACGCACGGATGCACGCCAAGACCGTAGGATCCTACGCAGTGCCGTAGGGGACCGCACCGCCACTTCCCAGCAAATTAGGGACACTGTTGCTCCTGCGGTATCGGCGAGGACCATTCGCAACCGTCTCCATGAAGCTGGGCTACGGTCCCGCACACCGTTAGGCCGTCTTCCGCTCACGCCCCAACATCGTGCAGCCCGCCTCCAGTAGTGTCGCGACAGGCGTGAATGGAGGGACGAATGGAGACGTGTCGTCTTCAGCGATGAGAGTCGCTTCTGCCTTGGTGCCAATGATGGTCGTATGCGTGTTTGGCGCCGTGCAGGTGAGCGCCACAATCAGGACTGCATACGACCGAGGCACACAGGGCCAACACCCGGCATCATGGTGTGGGGAGCGATCTACTACACTGGCCGTACACCACTGGTGATCGTCGAGGGGACACTGAATAGTGCACGGTACATCCAAACCGTCATCGAACCCACCGTTCTACCATTCCTAGACCGGCAAGGGAACTTGCTGTTCCAACAGGACAATGCACGTCCGCATGTATCCCGTGCCACCCAATGTGCTCTAGAAGGTGTAAGTCAACTACCCTGGCCAGCAAGATCTCCCGATCTGTCCCCCATTGAGCATGTTTGGGACTGGATGAAGCGTCGTCTCACGCGGTCTGCACGTCCAGCACGAACGCTGGTCCAACTGAGGCGCCAGGTGGAAATGGCATGGCAAGCCGTTCCACAGGACTACATCCAGCATCTCTACGATCGTCTCCATGGGAGAATAGCAGCCTGCATTGCTGCGAAAGGTGGATATACACTGTACTAGTGCCGACATTGTGCATGCTCTGTTGCCTGTGTCTATGTGCCTGTGGTTCTGTCAGTGTGATCATGTGATGTATCTGACCCCAGGAATATGTCAATAAAGTTTCCCCTTCCTGGGACAATGAATTCACGGTGTTCTTATTTCAATTTCCAGGAGTGTATATATATCATTATTACTGCTATTATCATTATCAGCGGCAGCAGCAGTAGGACAAGTACAGCCGGTAATAACTTCATCAGTTCATAGCATTACGAGGCCTATTCGCAAAGGAGCAGTCATTTTCGTGTACACCGGCGCACAAAATTAAAGCCACAAATGGGTATTTCGCAAGGTTGCGGTACAAAACAGTATAAACAGGTGGCAGTAAAGCTGAAACAACGTAAAGAATAGACTACGTAATCAACGCCAACATGCATAACGGTGGAGAAAAATGTTCTTCGTTAACAGATTTGCAGGCACATTCCGACAACTGGTTAACGCGCCCAGTATGGGGTGTGGCCACGTCTGGCAGGAATACGCGCCTGACAACGGTGGGACATGCTGTGAGTGATGTCGTCAGTCTGATGTTGAGGCAATAACGCCCGTTCTTCCTGCAGAGCTATTCGCAAATGTCGGCGAGTGGTTGGTGGATGCTGACGTGATGCAACCCGACTCCCTAGTGCATCCCAGACGTGCTCTATGGGAGAGCGAGCAGGCCACGTCATGCGTGCAGTATCTTCCGTTTCCAAGAAAACCAACTACCTGTGCTCCACCAATACGAAGCCTGGGCCCACAGCACCTCGCAACAACCCACATGAGGTCCCAAGATCTCGTCACAATACCCGACAGCAGTCAAACCTTGCCAATTCACCTGCATAGTTGTATGAAGAGGTGTTGGAGTAGTCAACATAAGCCCTGCCCACACCATTAGGAGTGCACCTCGATATCGATCTCTTTCCAAAACTTTTGGATCCCGAGATCGTTTTCCACGTTCCCTCCAGATGGGAATCCGTCAAGAATCACTCTCCAGACCGAATGGCGACTCATCTGCGAAAAGAACGCTTGGCCACTGTTAGACCATCCAAGTGACGTGTTGACAGCTCCACTCTAGAGTGGTGTCATGAATATATTGACGCAGTGGCGCCCATTCTTCTTGCACAGCCGCTCACAAGTTTTTGACAGTGGTTCGTGGATCTTGACGTGATGCGACCCGTCTCCCTAGTGCATCCCAGACGTGCTCTGCGGGATTCAAATAGGGAGAGCCACGAAGCCACGCCATGCGTACAGCATCTTCCGTTTCCAAGAAAACATCAACCATCTGCAGTCTATGAGGTCGAGCATTACCGTCCATCTGTACCAAGTCTGGGTCCACAGCACCTCGCAACAACCGCACATGAGTTCCCAAGATCTCGCCTACATCTACATCTACATTTATACTCCGCAAGCCACACAACGGTGTGTGGCGGAGGGCACTTTACGTGCCACTGTCATTACCTCCCTTTCCTGTTCCAGTCGCGTATGGTTCGCGGGAAGAGCGACTGTCGGAAAGACTCCGTGCGCCCTCGAATCTCTCTAATTTTACATTCGTGATCTCCTCGGGAGGTATAAGTAGGGGGAAGCAGTATATTCGATACCTCATCCAGAAACGCACCCTCTCGAAACCTGCCGAGCAAGCTACACCGCGATGCAGAGCGCCTCTCTTGCAGAGTCTGCCACTCGAGTTTGCTAAACATCTCCGTAACGCTATCGCGGTTACCAAATAACCCTGTGACGAAACGCGCAGCTCTTCTTTGGATCTTCTCTACCTCCTCTGTCAACCCGACGTGGTACGGATCCCACACTGACGAGCAATACTCAAGTATAGGTCGAACGAGTGTTTCGTAAGGCACCTCGTTTGTTGATGGACTGTATTTTCAAAGGACTCTCCGAATGAATATCAACCTGGCATCCGCCTTACCGACAATTAATTTTATATGATCATTCCAGTTCAAATCGTTCCGCACGCATATTCCCAGATATTTTACAGAAGTAACTGCTACCAGTGTTTGTTCCGCTACCATAATCATGCAATAAAGTATCCTTCTTTGTATGTATTCGCAATACATTACATTTGTCTATGTTAAGCGTCAGTTGCCACTCCCTGCACCAAGTGCCTATCCGCTGCAGATCTTCCTGCATTTCGCTACAATTTTCTAATGCTGCAACTTCTCTGTATACTACAGCATCATCCGCGGAAAGCCGCACGGAACTTCCGACACTATCTACTAGGTCATTTATATATATTGTGAAAAGCAATGGTCCCATAACACTCCCCTGTGGCGCGCCAGAGGTTACTTTAACGTCTGTAGACGTCTCTCCATTGATAACAACATGCTGTGTTCTGTTTGCTAAAAACTCTTCAATCCAGCCACACAGCTGGTCTGATATTCCGTAGGCTCTTACTTTATCAGGCGACAGTGCGGAACTGTATCGAACGCCTTCCGGAAGTCAAGAAAAATAGCATCTACCTGGGAGCCTGTATCTAATATTTTCTGGGTCTCATCAACAAATAAAGCGAGTTGGGTCTCACACGATCGCTGTTTCCGGAATCCATGTTGATTCCTACAGAGTAGATTCTGGGTTTCCAGAAACGACACACCGAGTGAGGTGGCGCAGTGGTTAGCACACGGGACTCGCATTCGGGAGGACGACGGTTCAATCCCGCGTCCGTCCATCCTGATTTGGGTTTTCCATGATTTCCCTAAATCGCTCCAGGCAAATGCTGGGATGGTTCCTTTGAAAGGGCACGGCCGACTTCCTTCTCCGTCCTTCCATAATCCGATGAGACCGATGACCTCGCAGTTTGGTCTCTTCCCCCAAATAACCCAACCCCTACCCAACCCAGAAACGACATTATACGCGAGCAGAAAACATGTTCTAAAATTCTACAACAGATCGACGTCAGAGATGTAGGTCTATACGAGGTGCGGCTAGAAAAAAACCGGACTGATGCTGGAAAAAACATTTATTTACAATTATTTACAATTTCATGTTATCTCCTTCAATATACTCTCCTCCTCGGTCTCTACACCGCTCCATACGAATTTTCCACTGTTCATAGCAATGCTGCAGATCATTTTCGGTAAGTCCATACATTACTTCCGTCGCTTTTTCTTTTACTGCTTCAACAGTCTCAAATCTAGTTCCTTTCAAAGCTGACTTGACTTTAGGGAAAAGAAAAAAGTCACAGGGGGCCAAATCAGGTGAGTATGGTGGATGATCTAAGATGGGAATGTTGTGTTTTGCCAAAAACGTCTTCACTGACAACGCACTGTGAGCTGGGGCATTGTCTTGGTGAAGGATCCATGACTTTTTTCTGCACAAATCGTTCCGTTTTCTCCGTCCTCGCTCACGTAGGGTAGCCAGGACACTAATGTAGTAATGCTGATTCACTGTTTGTCCCTCTGGTACCCAATCAATGTGCAGAATCCCTTTGATGTCAAAAAAAAAAACAATCATCATTGCCTTGAATTTCGATTTTGACATTCGTGCATTTTTTTGTCGTGGAGAACCAGGAGTTTTCCAATGCATCGATTGGCGTTTAGTTTCGGGATCGTAAGTAAAAAACCACGATTCGTCGCAAGTAATAACATTTTGTAAGAAGGTGGGATCACTTTCAATGTTTCCCAGGATGTCAGAACAAATCATTCTTCGGCGTTCCTTCTGTTCAATTGTGAGACACTTTGGAACCATTTTTGAACACACTTTGTTCATGTTGAAACTTTCACGAAGAATCTGCCTGACACTTTCCTTGTCAACTCCTGTTAACTCAGACACTGCTCTGATTGTTAAACGGCGATCTTGTCGAACAAGTTTACCGATTTTTTCAATGTTTGCATCAGTTTTTGCTGACAATGGTCTGCCAGTGCGAGTGTCATCACTGGTGTCTTCGCGGCCATCTTTAAATCGTTTAAACCACTCAAACACTTGTGTTCGCGATAAACAATCATCGCCGTACACTTGTTGTAACATTACAAACGTTTCACTTGCACATTTTCCTAGTTTGAAACAAAATTTGATGTTAACACGCTGTTCTTTCTGTACACTCAACATTTTCCGACGCACAGACAAAACGTCAACTACTTAAAACAGACGCCACGGGCAGACTGAGTGCAGGAGGCAGATGAAACTCGAGCAGTAGGCGGAGCGAGAGTCACGTGACAGGCCACGCGACTTTCAGCCTTATTGCATTCGTTTTATTGTTTCACCAGTACTAGTCCGGTTTTTTTTCTAGCCACACCTCGTATGAAGGTCAACATAACCCCTGCCCACACAAGCATACTCCTTGCTGGTGTTTCTCCACAATGTTTGAGTCCCGAAATCGCGTTTCACGTGACCTCCAAGTGCGAATCGGTCCAGAGTCGCTGTTCACACCAAATCTGGACTCATCTGTGAAAAGAACATCGGCCCACCGTTCGACCGTCCAGGGGGCGTGTTGATGGCTCCACTCCGTGGAGACACTCCAGAGGTAGACATACAGCAGGTCTCCCCTCCACACCGTTCGCCACGAGGTCAGAGGTCACTTGTCGTGCAGCACTGAGGCGGTGCCCTTACAGGCAAATAACGGACCACTCTGATTTCGTAGACTTTGCCGGCGTAGTAACTGCTGATATTCTTCACGGGTTTGCAGCCGGGTCATGTCGTCGTCCAGACACAATATTTCGGCGCACCAGCTGGCCACCATCTTCAGGTGACTTAATGCTCGTGCACTGCCCCGCCGGAACTGAATTCCAGCCTTTATTTTGTTATATACGGTGCGCTACAGCATCACCAGCCTGCCTCGGTGTGACTGTGTTGGTGACCCATTATGAATTGCAGCCACAACGACGGAAACCTCTATACACCACGGACAGAGCACCGCGCGGCAAGTAGACACGCCGGTGGGGGAAGACGGCAGAGACGATAAATCGCAACAGCACTAGTTGGAAGAATCCAGTGATCGAAAAGAAGGCCGTTGTTGTTTAATGTCGGACAAAATCGGATTCCATATCTTACTTAGAGGAAAACCTTTATCCCTGTTAATCCTATTACTGGACAATCTAATTTGAATGGATTCTTCAAGAACACATTCCCAATAGCGAGAAGCAGCAGAGATCAATTGTGTCTTGTCATTCTTTGTCCTTCGTTAAGGCAATGTTCCGCCACTTCTCAGGCTGGAACAACCAAGTGTGCCGATGATGTTCCACACACCGGTCCTCATTAGTTTGACCAATATACAGGGTTATTACAAATGATTGAAGCGACTTCACAGCTCTACAATAACTTTATTATTTGAGATATTTTCACAATGCTTTGCACACACATACAAAAACTCAAAACGTTTTTTTAGCCATTCACAAATGTTCGATATGTGCCCCTTTAGTGATTCGGCAGACATCAAGCCGATAATCAAGTTCCTCCCACACTCGGCGCAGTATGCCCCCATCAATGAGTTCGAAAGCATCGTTGATGCGAGCTCGCAGTTCTGGCACGTTTCTTGGTAGAGGAGGTTTAAACACTGAATCTTTCACATAACCCCACAGAAAGAAATCGCACGCGGTTAAGTCGGGAGAGTGTGGAGGCCATGACACGAATTGCTGATCGTGATCTCCACCACGACCGATCCATCGGTTTCCCAATCTCCTGTTTACGAAATGCCGAACATCGTGATGGAAGTGCGGTGGAGCGCCATCCTGTTGAAAGATGAAGTCGGCGCTGTCGGTCTCCAGTTGTGGCACGAGCCAATTTCCCAGCATGTCCAGATACACGTGTCCTGTAACGTTTTTTTCGTAGAAGAAAAAGGAGCCGTAAACTTTAAACCGTGAGATTGCACAAAATACGTTAACTTTTGCTGAATTGCGAATTTGCTGCACGAATGCGTGAGGATTCTCTACCGCCCAGATTCGCACATTGTGTCTGTTCACTTCAGCATTAAGAAAAAATGTTGCTTCATCACTGAAAACAAGTTTCGCACTGAACGCATCCTCTTCCATGAGCTGTTGCAACCGCGCCGAAAATTCAAAGCGTTTGACTTTGTCTTCGGGTGTCAGGGCTTGTAGCAATTGTAAACGGTAAGGCTTCTGCTTTAGCCTTTTCCGTAAGATTTTCCAAACCGTCGGCTGTGGTACGTTTAGCTCCCTGCTTGCTTTATTCGTCGACTTCCGCGGGCTACGCGTGAAACTTGCCCGCACGCGTTCAACCGTTTCTTCGCTCACTGCAGGTCGACCCGTTCATTTCCCCTTACAGTGGCATCCAGAAGCTTTAAACTACGCACACCATCGCCGAATGGAGTTAGCAGTTGGTGGATCTTTGTTGAACTTCGTCCTGAAGTGTCGTTGCACTGTTATGACTGACTGATGTGAGTGCATGTCAAGCACGACATACGCTTTCTCGGCTCCTGTCGCCATTTTGTCTCACTGCGCTCTCGAGCGCTCTGGCGGCAGAAACCTGAAGTGCGGCTTCAGCGGAACAAAACTTTGTGAGTTTTTCTACGTATCGTGACCATATGTCAATGAATGGAGCTACATTGAATTTATGAAATCGCTTCAATCATTTGTAATAGCCCTGTACTTATTTCCACAGTGACACGGAATTTCATAAACCCCGGGCCTCCTCAAGCCCAAATCTTTAACTGAGCCAAGAAGGGCTCTAGTCCTGGCCACCGGCGTAAAAGCACTTTCAATATTATGTTTTCTTAAAAGTCTTGAAATTTTGGATGATATACTTCCCGCAAAAGCTAAATAAAAAAATGGCTCTGAGCACTATGGGACTTAACATCTATGGTCATCAGTCCCCTAGAACTTAGAACTACTTAAACCTAAATAACCTAAGGACATCACACAACACCCAGTCATCACGAGGCAGAGAAAATCCCTGACCCCGCCGGGAATCGAACCCGGGCGCGGGAAGCGAGAACGCTACCGCGCGACCACGAGCTGCGGACAAGGCTAAATAAGCAGCAGCTTCAAAACTATCCACTAGTGGGCTCGCATGACGGACCAAACTGAAGAGCACGGCATATTTGTTGTTCCGTATATCCATTCTGTTTAAAAACAATCTTCAAATGTTGCAAGTTCTTCTTTCAAATGTTCGTCGCCAGAAATGGCATAAGCTCTTTTGACCAAAGTCCGCAAAACTCCACTACGTTGGTGTGGTGGATGACAGCTGGACGCATGAAGATAGCGGTCAATATGAGTGGGTTTCCTATACACACTATGTCCAAAAGTCCCATCATCCTTTCTTTGCACTAAAGCATCAAGAAATGGAAGTTTACCACATATTTCAGTTTCCATAGTAAAATTAATACTTGGTTGTTGAAGTTGTTGTCTTCAGTGCAGAGACTAGTTTGATGCAGCTCCCCATGCTACTCTATCCTGTGCAAGCTTCTCCCAGTACTTACTGCAACCTACATTCTTCTGAATCTGTTTAGCGTATTCATCTCTTGGTCTCCCTCTACGATTTTTACCCTCCACGCTGCCCTCCAATAGTATATTGGTGATCCCTTGATGTCTCAGAACATGTCCTACCAACCGATCCCTTCTTCTAGTTAAGTTGTGCCACAAACTCCTCCTCCCCAATTCTATTCAGTACCTCCTCATTAGTTATGTGATCTACCCATCTAATCTTCAGCATTCTTCTGTAGCATCACATTTCAAGAGCTTCTATTCTCTTCTTGTCCAAACTATTTATCGTTCATGTTTCACTTCCATACATGGCTACACTCCATACAAATACTTCCAGAAACGACTTCCTGACATTTAAATGTATACTAGATGTTAACAAATTTCTCTTCTTTAGAAATGCTTTCCTTGCGATTGCCAGTCTACATTTTATATCTTCTCTACTTCGACCATCATCAGTTATTTTGCTCCCCAAATAGCAAAACTCGTTTACTACTTTAAGTGTCTCATTTCCTAATCTAATTCCCTCAGCATCAGCCGACTTAATTCGACTACATTCCATTATCCTCGTTTTGATGTTCATCTGATACCCTCCTTTCAAGACTCTCTCCATTCCGTTCAACTGCTCTTCCAAGTCCTTTGCTGTCTCTGACAGAATTACGATGTCATCGGCGAACCTCAAAGTTTTTACTTCTTCTCCATGAGTTTTAATACCTACTCCGATTTTTTCTTTTGTATCCTTTACTGCTTGCTCAATATACAGATTGAATAACATCAGGGAGAGGCTACAACCCTGTCACACTCCTTTCCCAACCGCTGCTTCGCTTTCATACCCCTCGACTCTTATAACTGCCATCTGGTTTCTGTACAAATTGTAAAAAGCCTTTCGCTCCCTGTATTTTACCCCTGCCACCTTCAGAATTTGAAAGAGAGTATTCCAGTTGACATTGTCAAAAGCTTTCTCTAAGTCTACAAATGCTAGAAACGTAGGTTTGCCTTTTCTTAATCTTTCTTCTAAGATAAGTCGTAAGGTTAGTATTGCCTCACGTGTTCCAGTGTTTCTACGGAATCCAAACTGTTCTTCCCCGAGGTCCGCTTCTACCAGTTTTTCCATTCGTATGTTAAGAATTCGCGTTAGTATTTTGCAGCTGTGACTTATTAAACTGATAGTTCGGTAATTTTCACATATGTAAACACCTGCTTTCTTTGGGATTGGAATTATTATATTCTTCTTGAAGTCTGTGGGTATTTCGCCTGTCTCATACTTGGATGTAGACAAATAAAATGATCTAAGAAACGATTCAAAGCATCAATTCCATGTAGCCAAACAATAAAAATGTCAAAAAACACTTTAGTTTAAGAAAGGAAGTTTTGAGTGCCATGTCCTCAAAGTCTTCCATAAAAAGGTTGGCGACTATTAGGGGAGAGTGGACAGCCCACAGCCACCCCGTCAGTTTGCTCAAAATATACATCATTAAAAAGAAAATACGTTGAAGTCAACACATGACGACATAACTTGGTGGTTTCTTCATCTAACGTCTCACCGATAAGTAACAGGGTCTCTTCAAGAGGAACCTGAGTGAAGAGAGAAATAACATAAAAGCTAACGAGCAAGTGAGAAGGACCACAGTACAGACGTTTTAATCGTCGAATTTGATATGTAGTGTTCACTGGACTTTGCATCCAAAGATTTATATTATTTGCACTTAGAAATTTCTTGAAGACTGTCTGCCACATCGTGGGAATGGGTGGATAGCGCTACATGGGCTTTTGCTACTAGTCTGTGGCAGGAATTCAGTTCCGGCCAGCTGGTCCGCCGAAATATTGTGGACGACGACATGATCCGGCTGAAAACCCGTAAAGAACTTCTGAACTCACACTTCTCGGCCCTGCCCTCGTCTGCAGCATACAGTTTCAGTCTCGACACATCCGAGGAGCAACAGAACGACTAATATTAATCCTTCGGTCCACATCAGTCTGCGACTGTCCTTGTTCCATTCTTCCTATGGCCCCCCCACTGCAGAGAGTCTGCTAGGCGTCTCCTTTGTGCCGTACTGCACCGTGACTGTGTACCACAGCCATTATCGATGCGATCAGGTTTCTGTTGGCAAAAAATTGCGAAGCAGTTGAAATTTATCACGGCCGCTGCGATGTCTACGGGAAACGAACGATCAGTGAAAGCCGAATGTCGCAATGGTGCAATTGATTTTAAAAATGGCCTTACCAATGTTCACCATGAGGTCCACAGTGGCAGGTCTAGCCTTATGACGGACGAACTGGTGACTAAAACCGATGATGAAATTCGTGCAAATCTTCGTTTCACGATTATGGAACTTTTGCACTATTTTCGCCAAATTTCACGGAGTTTAGTGTATAAAACTGTGACAGAGAAGCTGGGTTACCAACAATTTTGTGCTAAGTCGGTAAACAAAATCCTAACGAAAGATCGCAAAAAACACATACGGTATGCGGCGCTGACCTTCTTCGGAGATCAGGAGAAAACTGGTGGCTGGCTCTGAGCACTATGCGACTTAACTTCTGAGGTCATCAGTCGCCTAGAACTTAGAACTAATTAAACCTAAGGACATCACACACATCCATGCCCTAGGCAGGATTCGAACCTGCGACCGTAGCGGTCACGCGGTTCCAGACTGAAGCGCCTTTAACCGCACGGCCACACCGGCCGGCGAGAAAACTGGTAACAAAGTCATGGATCGTATTGTAAATGGGGACGAGACTTGGGTGAAGTATGTCACTTGTGGCACAAGACGGCAGTCGATGGGATGGGGACACAAAAATTCTCCAAAGAAACCAAGGAAGTGTTTGCAAACGCTGTCAGCAAGAAAGACTAATGGCTACTGTGTTTTGGGACTCTTAAGATGTTGTCGTCGATTTCCTCGAACGTGGCACAACAATTAACCCAGAGAGGTATTGTCGAACACTGACAAAGTTAATGCGGGTGATACAATACAAGCATCGGGGAAAACTTGGCACCAAAACTTTGTTTTTTCGCGACAACGCACGACCACACACACGGCCAACCGCACCCGAGGGCTGCTGCGGGGTTTTGTGTGGTGTCACCGCCAGACACCACACTTTCTAGGTGGTAGCCTTTAAATCGGCCGCGGTCCGCTAGTATACGTCGGACCCGCGTGTCGCCACTATCAATGATTGCAGACCCAGCGCCGCCACACGGCAGGTCTAGCGAGACTTCCTAGCACTCGCCCCAGTTGTACAGCCGACTTTGCTAGCGATGGTTCACTGACAAAATACGCTCTCATTTGCCGAGACGATAGTTAGCATAGCCGTCAGCTACGTCATTTGCTACGACCTAGCAAGGCGCCATTATCATTTGCTATTTATCTTGTGATGCATGTACCGTCAGACAGATGTTCACCAATTATGGATTAAAGTGAAGTATTCCAGAAGATACGTACTATTTTTGCTACTATAAAGACCTTGAATGAGATTTTCACTCTGCAGCAGAGTGTGCGCTGATATGAAATTTCCTGGCAGATTAAAACTGTGTGCCCGACCGAGACTCGAACTCGGGACCTTTGCCTTTTGCGGGCAAGTGCTCTACCAACTGAGCTACTCAACCACGACTCACGCCCCGTCCTCAAAGCTTTACTTCTACCAGTATCTCGTCTCCTACCTTCCAAACTTTACGGAAGCTCTCTTGCGAACCTTGCAGAACTAGCACTCCTGAAAGAAAGGTCCCGAGTTCGAGTCTCGGTCGGGCACACAGTTTTAATCTGCCAGGAAGTTTTATAAAGACCTTGTCATTTTCCAGACCTCACGCCAGCCTGCGTGAGCTTTAACGCGTGCCTTTCGGCTTCACCTCATACTGGCTTGGCTGTCCTGCCAAGTCAACAACATTTTGGATGCGAGGTGGTTGATCATCCGGTATACCGGTTTGACGACAATCGACTGCCACCTCTTCCCAGCAGTGAACACACGGCTCCCTACACAACGCTTCGATACTGACGCCGAACTGCATGCCGGTATAAATCAGTGGTGGCAACCGCACGTGGCAGCTTTGTACAGAGATGGTTTTGAAAACTTAACAATGTATATTTAAAATAATCAAAATATCCACGGGTGTACTGCCGGTCTACAGTGTCCAACGGGCACAATATTTCGGCGATCATACATGTCGCCATCTTCAGGTGAACTGACGGACTGAGCTCCTGTGAACGTGCCGGCACGGAGATCCGTACACTATGGCTGCTCAGGGGGAACTGGGTTCGGTCGCGGCGGCGGCCGATTTAAATACCCTCCGCCCGCGGCGCGCTCCCTCCGCCGTCCGCGCCCCGCGCCACGGTCGCGCCGTGGAACAGATTGCGACGGCGTCTGAGATGACGTCGGTGTGATGGCTCTGTCCGCCGTGGTCGTCACAACTATACATTTGCTCGATTTACTCTCGATTAACCCAATCGCCGGTTCCCAAGTCTTGCTAAGATTATAGCCACAGTCACGGTTTATGAGGTCGTCATTGGTGCGAATTTCGATGGCCTCTCTAACAACGCTGTCCCAGTATCTCGACGTCTGTACCAGAATCCTCGTGCGTTCATACTCCATAGCGTGATTTTCCGACAAACAATGTTCAGCGACCGCCGACTTGCTCGGATACATCAGTCGAGTGTGCCTCTGGTGTTCACGGCATCGATCCTCGACGGTACGCATCGTCTGACCGATATACGACTTGCCACATTGACACGGAATCTGGTACACGCCGGCCTTCCTCAAACCGAGCTCATCTTTGGCGCTCCCCACCAGTGCACGAGTTTTATTCGGAGGACAAAACACAGTTCCGACCCGATGTTTCTTAAAAATGCGGGCGATTTTCCCCGGGAGTGCGCCTGTTTATGGGATAAACGCAGTGCCTACCTGCTCCCTCGTGATTTCATCCATCTCAACAGGTTGTGCTGCAGTGGTTGGGCGGAGAGCACGTTGAATCTGCCACTCTGAGTACCCATTTTTTCGAAATACAGTTCTCAGATGTTCCAATTCCTGGGGTAGACTCTCTGCGTCAGAGATAGTGCGCGCCCTATGTACTAGAGTTTTAAGTACCCCATTCCTCTGTGACGGGTGGTGGCAGCTGTCTGCGTCCAAATACAGATCAGTGTGCGTTGTCTTCCGATACACCCCATGGCCTAGGGTGCCGTCAGCCCTTCTCTTGACCAAGACGTCAAGGAAAGGTAGTTTACCCTCCGTTTCAGTCTCCATAGTGAATTTGATGTTGGGGTGTATGGAGTTTAGATGTGTAAGGAAGTGAAGGAGTTTATCCATACCATGTGGCCAGATGACGAACGTGTCGTCCACGTAACGGAAAAAGCAAGTAGATTTCCAAACGGATGACGACAGGGCTTCCTCCTCCAAATTCTCGCCGCCGCCACCGAACCCAATTCCCCCTGAGCAGCCATAGCGTACGGATCTCCGTGCGGGCACGTTCACAGGAGCTCAGTCCGTCAGTTCACCTGATGATGGCGACATGTATGATCGCCGAAATATTGTGCCCGTTGGACACTGTAGACCGGCAGTACACCCGTGGATATTTTGATTATCAAATACGCCGGGAGAAAATCAAGAATCATATCTTTAAAATGTTTATAATAAAATCTGGTTTTACCATATTCATATACACTGAACGGCTAAACAAACTGGTACGCCTGCCTAATATCTTGTACGGCCCCCCGCGAGCGCGCAGAAGTGCCGCAACACGACGTGGCATGGACTCGACTAATGTCTGAAGGAGTGCTGGAGGGAACTGACACCATCAATCCTCCAGGACTGTCCATAAATCCGCAACAGGACGAGGGTGTGGAGATCTCTGCTGAGGAGCACGTAGCAAGGCATCCCAGATATGCTCAATAATGTTCATGACTGTGGAGTCTGGTGGCCAGCGGAAGTGTTTAAACTCACAAGAGTGTTCCTGCAGCCACTCTGTAGCAATTCTGGACGTGTGGGGTGTCGCATTGTCCTGCTGGAATCGCCCAAGTCCGTCGGAATGCCCAATGGACAGGAATGGATTTAGGTGATCAGACAGGATGCTTTCGTATGTTTCAACTGTCACAGTCGTATCTTGACGTATCAGCGGTCTCATGTTACTCCAACTGCACACGCCCCACACCATTACCAGCTTGAACAGTACGCAGCTGAAATGCAGGGTCCATGGATTCATGAGGTTGTCTCCATACCCGTACACGTCCATGCGCTCGATACAAATTGAAACTACACTTGTCTGACCACGCAGAAGGCTCTACGAGTGGGCCTTCGGCTTCGAAAGCTCATATCGATGATGTATCGCTCAATGTTTTTCACGGTGACACTTACTGATGTCCCAGAAATGAAATTTTTCGGGCCGCAGCGATGTCAGAGATTTGATATTTTACCGAATTCCTGATATTGACGGTATACTCGTGAAATGGTCGTGCGGTGAAATCCCCACTTCATCACTACCTCGGAGACGCTGTGCCCCATCGCTCGTGCGCCGACCATGATACCACGTTCAAACTGACTCAGATCTTGATAACTTGACGTTGCAGGAGCAGTAACCGATCTAACAACTGCCCCAGACCAACACCGACTCAAAGGAAGGCGTCGGCACTTGTTCGTGACGTCACGTCAGCTAGGCACGGCGAACGCCAGGTCTGGTGCAGGCATACTCATAATGGCGGGCCCGCATCTCGTGGTCGTGCGGTAGCGTTCTCGCTTCCCACGCCCGGGTTCCCGGGTTCGATTCCCGGCGGGGTCAGGGATTTTCTCTGCCTCGTGATGGCTGCGTGTTGTCTTATGTCCTTAGGTTAGTTAGGTTTAAGTAGTTCTAAGTTATAGGGGACTGATGACCATAGATGTTAAGTCCCATAGTGCTCAGAGCCATAATGGCGGTGTCTGACACAGGAAAACGTGAAACTATTGGCGGTACTTGTCCAACACACATTGTTCTGAGAGATTTCTGCAATCAATTAATTGTGCAATTCATTACACTTCTTATCAAATAGTGTAGTCCTGACCTTAAATTTCAACCTGTTTTAAGGATTGACATACAAAAACAACTTCATGGTCAAGCAGCAACGGAATTCGTGCTTCTTTACCTTATTTGTAAATCTCAGGAAGTTACGTTTGTACTGGGTTGCTTTTACAAGAAACTGTGAACATATTGGTGCTCTTCTTTAGGTATCTTGGTTGCCTATGGGGTGAGGAGCACTGAATGTTAACGAAATATCTTGCGATTGTACACGTTGCGGGAGGGGGTGGGGGACAGAAGAAGAGGCAAAAGAGAGATACTTGTTTTATCAAATAAAATTCTTTTATCTTATAAAGCCGGCCGGTGTGGCCGTGCGGTTAAAGGCGCTTCAGTCTGGAACCGCGTGACCGCTACGGTCGCAGGTTCGAATCCTGCCTCGGGCATGGATGTGTGTGATGTCCTTAGGTTGGTTAGGTTTAATTAGTTCTAAGTTCTAGGCGACTGATGACCTCAGAAGTTAACTCGCATAGTGCTCAGAGCCATTTGAACCATTTTTTTATCTTATAAAGTTTCTCCTTTCAATTGCAAGAGGGGAATATTTATCGTTTCTACTGTGCATGTTTAAAAAAGTTTAATCTCAGCAGCATTTTCGATGTATGAAGCTATTTTGTTTCCTGTTTAGAATTCCTTTCGTTGAAAACGACTGTAATCTAGTGACTGGCAACAGTTGGACATTTACACATGTAAATTAGTTCACATTTCCACTGACGATGTCAAACGAAAATAAATAAATAAATAAATAAAAGAAAAGAGTTAATTGTAAGGGGTTGGGGTAAGTTTCGATAACAAAATGGATCAAGTAAATATACACTCCTGGAAATGGAAAAAAGAACACATTGACACCTGTGTGTCAGACCCACCATACTTGCTCCGGACACTGCGAGAGGGCTGTACAAGCAATGATCAGACGCACGGCACAGCGGACACACCAGGAACCGCGGTGTTGGCCGTCGAATGGCGCTAGTTGCGCAGCATTTGTGCACCGCCGCCGTCAGTGTCAGCCAGTTTGCCGTGGCATACGGAGCTCCATCGCAGTCTTTAACAGTGGTAGCATGCCGCGACAGCGTGGACGTGAACCGTATGTGCAGTTGACGGACTTTGAGCGAGGGCGTATAGTGGGCATGCGGGAGGCCGGGTGGACGTACCGCCGAATTGCTCAACACGTGGGGCGTGAGGTCTCCACAGTACATCGATGTTGTCGCCAGTGGTCGGCGGAAGGTGCACGTGCCCGTCGACCTGGGACCGGACCGCAGCGACGCACGGATGCACGCCAAGACCGTAGGATCCTACACAGTGCCGTAGGGGACCGCACCGCCACTTCCCAGCAAATTAGGGACACTGTTGCTCCTGGGGTATCGGCGAGGACCATTCGCAGCCGTCTCCATGAAGCTGGGCTACGGTCCCGCACACCGTTAGGCCGTCTTCCGCTCACGCCACAACATCGTGCAGCCCGCCTCCAGTGGTGTCGCGACAGGCGTGAATGGAGGGACGAATGGAGACGTGTCGTCTTCAGCGATGAGAGTCGCTTCTGCCTTGGTGCCAATGATGGTCGTATGCGTGTTTGGCGCCGTGCAGGTGAGCGCCACAATCAGGACTGCATACGACCGAGGCACACAGGGCCAACACCCGGCATCATGGTGTGGGGAGCGATCTCCTACACTGGCCGTACACCACTGGTGATCGTCGAGGGGACACTGAATAGTGCACGGTACATCCAAACCGTCATCGAACCCATCGTTCTACCATTCGTAGACCGGCAAGGGAACTTGCTGTTCCAACAGGACAATGCACGTCCGCATGTATCCCGTGCCACCCAACGTGCTCTAGAAGGTGTAAGTCAACTACCCTGGCCAGCAAGAGCTCCGGATCTGTCCCCCATTGAGCATGTTTGGGACTGGATGAAGCGTCGTCTCACGCGGTCTGCACGTCCAGCACGAACGCTGGTCCAACTGAGGCGCCAGGTGGAAATGGCATGGCAAGCCGTTCCTCAGGACTACATCCAGCATCTCTACGATCGTCTCCATGGGATAATAGCAGCCTGCATTGCTGCGAAAGGTGGATATACACTATACTAGTGCCGACATTGTGCATGCTCTGTTGCCTGTGTCTATGTGCCTGTGGTTCTGTCAGTGTGATCATGTGATGTATCTGACCCCAGGAATGTGTCAATAAAGTTTCCCCTTCCTGGGACAATGAATTCACGGTGTTCTTATTTCAATTTCCAGGAGTGTAGTTACTTGAATGTAAAATTTCCAAAGCTTGCAATGGGGCAAAGCATCTTCTCATATTGATATATGTTTGTTTCGACAGGATTCTGTAATACAGAACTGTGATCTTCATTTGTAGCTGTACGATAGCAAGAAAATCTTTCACCGAAATAAAACTGCAGAGTCCAAAACAATACCAAACATTTTGTCCAAAAATAAGAGATTTATAGTGATAAGCACGTCCAGGCGTTTCTGCCTGCAACAGACCTGGCGTTCGCCGTGCCTTGCTGACGTGACGTCACCAACAAGCGCCGAGGCCTTCCTTTGAGTCGGTGTCGCCCAGACACTTGTTGTCTTACACAGGCGTTGCTAACCGCAGCGCCGTATTCCGCCTGTTTACATATCTCTGTATTTGAATACGCGTGCCTATATCAGTTCTTTGGTGCTTCAGTGTATTTCAAAACGTCTGTTACTTTCTGAATAGCCCTCGTTATACTCTCATCACTACAATCACATTAATACTATTTGTCATATGAAAACTGTTATTTCTCAAGCAACTATGATGTAAAAAAGGTGCTGTACGTGCCAAATCCTGATCTGATGTAAGGGAGGACCTTATGGTCCTAATCATATCGGATAAATAAATAAACAAGAAACAAATAAATAATTAGTTGTAGGTTATTAAATGAGAAAAACAGAGTCGTAACATTAAATTACATTATGGAGTGCAGACATTGCCAGGACGCACTGTATTGATGTCAGAAATATGGTCTTTACACACACACACATAAACAATATATATATATATATATATATATATATATATATATATATATATATATATATATATAGGGTGAGTCACCTAACATTACCGCTGGATATATTTCGTAAACCACATCAAATACTGACGAATCGATTCCACAGACCGAACGTGTAATCGGTTAATACAAAAATGCACGGAAGTATGTTTTTTAAAACAAACCTACGTTTTTTTAAATGGAACCCCATTAGTTTTGTTAGCACATCTAAACATATAAACAAATACGTAATCAGTGCCGTTTGTTGCATTGTAAAATGTTAATTACATCCGGAGATATTGTAACCTAAAGTTGACGCTTGAGTACCACTCCTCCGCTGTTCGATCGTGTGTATCGGGGAGCACCGAATTACGTAGGGATCCAAAGGGAACGGTGATGGACCTTAGGTACAGAAGAGACTGGAACAGCACATTGCGTCCACATGCTAACGCCTTTTTATTGGTCTTTTTCACTGACGCACATGCACATTACCATGAGGGGTGAGGTACACGTACACACGTGGTTTCCATGTTCAATTACGGAGTGGAATAGAGTGTGTCCCGACACGTGAGGCCAATAGATGTTCAGTGTGGTGGCCATCATTTGCTGCACACAATTCCAATCTCTGGCGTAATGAATGTCGTACACGCCGCAGTACATCTGGTGTAATGTCGCCGCAGGCTGCCACAATACGTTGTTTCATATCCTCTGGGGTTGTAGGCACATCACGGTACACATTCTCCTTTAACGTACCCCACAGAAAGAAGTCCATAGGTGTAAGATCAGGAGAACGGGCTGGCCAATTTATGCGTCCTCCACGTCCTATGAAACGCCCGTCGAACATCCTGTCAAGGGTCAGCCTAGTGTTAATTGCGGAATGTGCAGGTGCACCATCATGCTGATACCACATACGTCGACGCGTTTCCAGTGGGACATTTTCGAGCAACGTTGGCAGATCATTCTGTAGAAACGCGATGTATGTTGCAGCTGTTTGGGCCCCTGCAATGAAGTGAGGACCAATGAGGTAGTCGCCAATGATTCCGCACCATACATTTACAGTCCACGGTCGCTGTCGCTCTACCTGTCTGAGCCAGCGAGGATTGTCCACAGGCCAGTAATACATGTTCCGTAGATTCACTGCCCCGTGGTTTGTGAAACCCGCTTTATTGGGAAACAGGTAGAACCGCAACGCATTCTCTGTTAATGCCCATTGACAGAATTGTACTCGATGATTAAAGTCATCACCATGTAATTGCTGATGTAGCGACACATGAAACGGGTGAAAGCGGTGACGATGCAGTATGCGCATGACACTACTTTGACTCAGTCCACCGGCTCTCGCAATGTCCCGTGTACTCATGTGTGGGTTCATGGCAACAGCAGCTAACACACCAACTGCACCCGCTTCTCCTGTGACGGGCCTGTTACGGACCCGTTTGCGTGCTACGACCATACCTGTTGCATACAGTTGGCGGTAGATGTTTTGCAATGTGCGGCACGTTGGATGCTCTCTGTCCGGGTACCGTTCTGCATACACCCTGCAGGCTTCAGCTGCATTTCGACGACACTCGCCATAGATGAGTATCATCTCCGCCTTTTCAGAGTTCGAATACACCATGGTCACAGTTCCTACAACACTACACTATCACAGACGTCTGGTAACACGGTGTACTACAGTTAGTCTGCGTGCGGAGACGAATGCAGAATAACAATAGCAGCAAGCGTTACATGCGGACACTGCGACAGCTAGACCAAACCATAACAGTGCACTACAGCCACACTCGTAAACACGGTCGTCATCGTAAACATGTCCCTGCAGATGCTGCTCGCCGACCGTGGCCCGTGTTTGTTACAACACGCAACTGAACGACGGAGGTTTCAAGCGTCAACTTTAGGTTACAATATCTCCGGATGCAATTAACATTTTACAATGCAACAAACGGCACTGATTACGTATCTGTTTAAACGTTCAGATGTGCTAACAAAACTAACGGGGTTCCATTTTAAAAAGACGTAGGTTTGTGTTAAAAAACATACTTCCGTGCATTTTTGTATGGTTTGTATTAACCAATTACACTAGCCCCTCTCCTCACGTTCGGTCTGTGGAATCGGTTCGTCAGTATTTGATGTGGTTTACGAAATATATCCAGCGGTAACGTTAGGTGACTCACCCTGTATACTAAGGTATCAGTGATGACAATACCTGCACTTATTTCAAAAATTATTTTACCAACTGCGGGGAGAGATTCCTTACACAAAAAAGGTTCATAGAAATATATGTCCGAAAATACTTCATTGTTCGAGTTATTAATGAAAGTTTACAATTTAGGTGAGTGGAGGTCATCAATACACGAAGTCATAATAAATGCTCTCCATGTGGACCTAATGCACATGTTCATTTTGCTTCCTGGCCTCTACATCTACATGTACATGGTGAACTATAAGAAATAAAATGGTGATAACGTCTGGACGGTTTGTGGTCGGACGTTCAAACTCCACGGCTGGCCGCGGGGCACGGCGGGAATTATTATGTTCATGATGGTGCGGTTTAGCGACGAAGCCCACTTTCATTTGGATGGGTTCGCCAACAAGCAAAGTTGGCGCATTTGGGTGACTGACAATCCTCATTTCGCGATCGAGAAGTCTATTCACCCTCAACTGGTGACTGTGTGGTGTGCAGTGTCCAGTCACGGAATAATCGGTGCTATATTCCTTGATGGCACGGTGACTACCGAACGGTACGTGAAGGTTTTGGAAGGCGATTTCGTCCACATTATTCAAAGTGACCCTTATTTCGACAAGATGTGGTTCATGCAAGACGGATGTCGACCCAACCGAAGCAGAAGAGTGTTGGAGATCCTGAAGGAGCACTGTGGATCTGGGGTACCCAGAGACCGCTGGCATGAGCCTCGCTTGGCCGCCGTATTTTCCCGATCTGGACACATGCGATTCCTTTTTGTGAGGCTATATTACAGATAAGGTGTACAGCAGTAACCCCAAAACCGTTGCTGAGCTAAAAAGAGCCATTCAGGAAGTTATCGACAGCGTCGATGTCGCGACACTTCACCGGATCATGCACAGAATTTCGCTATTCGTCTGCGCCACGTCATCGCAGATCGAACATGTCACAACGTTAAAAACGAATATCTGTAGTGACGTTTTGAATAAACTATGTGCAACCGGTAGTTTGTAGCTAATTTACATGTTTTTCATGTTGTTGTTGTGGTCTTCAGTCCAGAGACTGGTTTGATGTAGTAATTGTCTCCCTGTATGTCAAAACTTGGAACCTTCCTCTGTCCAGTGATTTGCCCAATGTTTTTCTGTCTTTTATAGTTTGTCTGTAATAAACAACTGAAATTTCTTCTTTCTTTTTGAATCACCCTGTATTTTGCACATGGACTTATTTATGAAAGTCACTGATAATTGTTCAAATTTAAATCAAATATCAAACAGATGTTGGTAACTTTAATGTATTACCTCCACCTCTGCTTAATGATCATATTCCACATGAATACAATTTAGCATTCCTGTTTTCAATAGCCCAAGTAACATGATCACAGTGACTGATGTTGATAACCTTAAAAGACTCCATTACAACATTTCAAGTTTGAAATGCTATCTTCGTGTTACGAAAATCCAAACTCGACGTTAACACTAGTGTATGTGTGAGGTGAACGTGTTTTTAAAGAAGAAAACTACCACATACAGAAAACAAAAGCAGAAAAGACAATCCTGTTGAATGAGCAAGTACATCTACCAAATAATTTATTGTTTACACTAATCGATAAAATAATAGATTGACACTAATAATAATAATAATAATAATAATAATAATAATAATAATACCTCCCAACCCCCTTTCCACTCACTTGTCCATGAACCTCTCCACAAAACATTTAAACCAAAACTCAAATAAAATGAAAAACAAAAATCCATGCATGTGAACTCTCTCTCTCTCTCTCTCTCTCTCTCTCTCTCTCTCTCTCTCTCTCTCTCTCCGCTCACATAAATACGTACAGACACAGACACATACACGTGGTCATATAAACATAACAGAAATGAATAGACGTCAGTTTTTAGCATGTACTTCGTTACGTTGGCAACATGTACATGTACGTAAACAAACCAAACAGGACGAGATTCACCTTGAAGTCAAAGTAGTTACGTCTATATTAGTGTTATGTCTACATTAGTGAAACGCGTCTTGGAAAATAAAATACAGCGCAGCAGGAGAAGGCATTTTTTTATTTACAAAAAAAAATATTTCTGTGCTTGCTGCGGAGGATAACCACGCAAACAAACTCGTTCTAATACTCGATTTAAGACGCAATTTACGTATTTAATACTCCAGTTTTGTCCCAGCTTAATACTTTTGGCATAACATAATGTGCACTGTGCTTACTCCGTCATCTAAGCTTTTCGCTGCTATACGAATGATCGAAAGGCAATAACTTCTTAAAATGCTATATACGTTTGACATTATGTGAATTGATGGGGGGCGATTTGAATTGTTGTATAGGTCTTAAAAACCAGGTTCGTCAAGATGGCTCGTAAATCTTATCGATCACCGGTCTCCATGTGGGTTGCAAGTTTGTAAATATGAACTTCTGCTAATGTGTTACAAGATCCGACGATAACAACATAGATTTTTAGAAACGAGTAATCAATAAAAAGATTAAGAAGCAATCTTGGCGGACCTGGTTTTTAAGAATAATATTTCCGTTCTCTGACCTTTCCACCGAGGTATGAAATATCGAATGGTAATACTTTTCATAAACACGTAGTTTTTGTAGTTAATTGTTGTACTACATTACACAATGGTTTATTTGTCCGACTTTTCGTAGCCAAAGTAAGAGTGGGAAATTGACAGATGGGGCATCAAACAGACTATCATGAAGCGTAGTTTTGTAAAATGTATTTAATTGCTTGAAAGTAATCACTTTAATTAAGAAACACTTATTCAGTGATTTGAGGGAACACTGAAATATTTCACGAACAGCTGCTGGTATCTACGTGAATGAAGTCTCAAGACGCCTGCCTCGGTAGATGCGTGGTCTGCACAGTGCATCGCTAACTGACGGGGTCCGGGTTCGATTCCGGCTGTCTCGGAGGAAAATAAATATCGACAGTCGTACTGTTAATAATTATTTTGTTTCACTATCCGTTTCGGTAGTCCATTGGCACCATCTTCAGACACAACTAGACACAATGGTTCAAATGGCTCTAAGCACTATGGGACTTAACATCTGAGGTCATCAGTCCCCTAGAACTTAGAACTACTTAAACCAAACTAACCTAAAGACATCACACACATCCATGCCCGAGGCAGGATTTGAACCTACGACCTTAGCAGCAGCGCGGTTCCGGGCTGAAACGCCTAGAAGCGCACGGCTATATAACTAGACAAAATCAGGCCTACAACAGACAACAAACCTGAAACGTAACATCAGTTGTCATTATTTAAAAAAATAAATTAACTACACATATCGATTAGTAAAAAGTATAAGAACAGAGATCAAAGACGGTAAAATAAAATGCACGATATACAATATTGGTGACATAATTGTCATTTGGCCATTAACGGTGTTAATAAAAACCGTTTAAAAGACAGTGCTAACACAATATTAGGAAATAAAGTGAAAGTTCTCATATTCTAGTAACCAGAAAGGCCCTCACCGAAAAATGCACACAATGGTATTACGCACTGTAAAGAAACTTTCTGAAAACAGAGAATCTGTCTCTATATATAAATATTGAAAAACGAGGAAGGCAAACAATGAAAGCATAAAACATGATAAAGGAATATTTCAGGCTAACCCAGACAGTGTATATGAAATGTCAAGAAATGCAATCACCGTAAAAAGACTAGAAAACCAGAAATGAGCAATGCATTTAGGCCAAACTAAGAGCGTATGATCGAGAGAGTAATTTCCTTTTAGTACGTAGAAATGACTCATACGTCCTATTACACGTAAGTCATATCAAAAAATCGTTCGGATGGCTCTAAGCACTATGGGACTTAACATCTGAGGTCATCAGCCCCTTAGAATTGGAACTACGTAAACCTAAGTAACCTAAGGACATCACACACATCCATGCCCGAGGCAGGATTCGAACCTACGACCGTAGCAGCCACGTGGTTCCGGACTGAAGCACCTAGAACCGCTCGGCCACAGCGGCCGGCTACGTCATATAGACAAAAAGAACAAATTTCAAAGATGTAACAAAATGGATAAGACACGAGAGAATATAACACCAGAAGTCATCAATAAACTAATGTCTCAAGCTGCGTGTGCTGGCGTAGAAGCTTTGAGGAAGTGAAGTCTAAAACTCAGTCACCCCTTACAAAATGGTTCAAATGGCTCTGAGCACTATGGGACTTAACATCTAAGGTCATCAGTCCCCTAGAACTTAGAACTACTTACACCTAACTAACCTAAGGACATCACACACATCCATGCCCGAAGCAGGATTCGAACCTGCGACCGTAGCAGCAGCGCGGTTCCAGACTGTAGCGCCTAGAACCGCTCGGCCACATCGGCCGGCAGTCACCCCTTACAGTAGCTATGACTGTACAAAGTAATACGAGAATTATTGTAACAAAAAAAACCTATTCGATCGGTATAAAATGTAATGGTATAGAATACAACAGTCTGTGAACAAAACTGATACGTTAAAGTAGTGAGAAAAGATCATGAACAAAATATGATAGTAAGAAAAAAGGACCGAGGCAGGATGTGGACCAAGTGTTTGTCAAATCGTAGAAACGCCGCACAGATATGGGAGATGAGGCAAGAACGAGCACATACAAAACGCAAACAGACATATGGATGGTACGTTAAAGTAGTCATTATCTAGGGAAGAATCAGAGAGACCATTAATAAGGCGGGGTGCAAACAATCTCGGGTCAGCTTGTCAAAAGCAACATAAATATTAATGATGAGAATGTATAATGCAATAACGAAACGGCTGAAAGCCAGAAGAGATCGTTAAACTACGAACTGAAGTAACGTACTGACGGCATGCACACCCGAACCACAAAACCCACTGAGAAGCTAAACAAAGACCGAAGAAACGAACTGTCACTTGGCAATAGAACTTATTGCCCTCTGAACGCTTCGCTACATAAATAAAGAAATAGAAGTGAAACATGATGCTAAAAAACTAACTGTCCCAATATCGTGAAAGTTATGCGGTACCGTAACGCCGCACGTTCGCATCGTCGTAACTGGCATTCCACTTTTATGATGGCTGTATGGACGCTTCCTGAAAGTCAATAAATTTTTTAAAAAGGAGTGTCAAGAAATTCAGCTCTTGAAGGACTAGCTATTTTGCACATAAAAAGTTACATTGGTGTGATAAATGACTCTGAATGAACAAAACCTGAAAATAAAAAAAAATACCTGGGGAAAAGACAATCAAGTATTTGTGAAATCATTCGTCTAAAAGTACGAAATAAAACAAATTACAGAAACATTTCACGCACCTTTCAATGGTGATCGAAATCTTGTACAGCAAGTGAGGTGCCAATTGAGAACATATTGTTCAATGTTTAACTCCGAATCTTAGAATTTCGAAGAGTACAAGATGATATTTCTCTGGAGGCTTATGTAGACGGTGCTGTCTGCTGTTCTTTGGCACGTTATTTCCTGTATATGTTTTCGAGCATTGTTCGAAGAGGCGTGAAATGTTTCTGCAACGTGCTTTATTTCGTAGCTTTATAAACATTATTTTACAAAATAGTTGACCTTTTGTAATCAAAAACTTTTGTACTGTACAAGACTTGATCACTGTGTAAGCAAGTCATGCATTAGCCACAATTAAAATAATCATATATATATATATATATATATATATATATATATATATATATATATATATATATATATATATATAGGATGATTGAGCTGGTGCTACCGGGTCTTATGCGACCCAAAACACCGTAAAGAACACCTTGAGTGAGATTTTCATATTCCGTTGCTCGGTACAAGCTAACTATTAGTCCTGCACATTAAAATGCACGGGCCTTTTTGTAGAAAATTTAATGTAGTATATTTCGTACCAGGACACGTTTTCGATGGAGACCACGGTTTTCGAGTTATTGAAGAAAAACGAGTTTGAAGGTCACTTTCTCAAGTTTTTCTCGCAAGGCTCTGAGCACTATGGGACTTAACTTCTAAGGTCATCAGTCCCCTAGAACTTGGGACTACTTAAACCTAACAAACCTAAAGACATCACACACATCCTTGCCCGAGGCAGGATACGAACCTGCGACCGTAGCGGTCGCGCGGTTCCAGACTGTAGCGCCTAGAACCACCCGCTCGGCCACACCGGCCGGCTTTCTCGCAAGGCCCATAATGATTTGAAAACTGAGGCCTATAGCAAAAATTTATCCCAGCGCAAAATTTAACTACATTAAATTTCCTACAAAAACGTCCCGTTCATTTTTTCCGGTAGAACTAATACACTCCTGGAAATTGAAATAAGAACACCGTGAATTCATTGTCCCAGGAAGGGGAAACTTTATTGACACATTCCTGGGGTCATATACATCACATGATCACACTGACAGAACCACAGGCACATAGACACAGGCAACAGAGCATGCACAATGTCGGCACTAGTACAGTGTATATCCACCTTTCGCAGCAATGCAGGCTGCTATTCTCCCATGGAGACGATCGTAGAGATGCTGGATGTAGTCCTGTGGAACGGCTTGCCATGCCATTTCCACCTGGCGCCTCAGTTGGACCAGCGTTCGTGCTGGACGTGCAGACCGCGTGAGACGACGCTTCATCCAGTCCCAAACATGCTCAATGGGGGACAGATCCGGAGATCTTGCTGGCCAGGGTAGTTGACTTACACCTTCTAGAGCACGTTGGGTGGCACGGGATACATGCGGACGTGCATTGTCCTGTTGGAACAGCAAGTTCCCTTGCCGGTCTAGGAATGGTAGAACGATGGGTTCGATGACGGTTTGGATGTACCGTGCACTATTCAGTGTCCCCTCGACGATCACCAGTGGTGTACGGCCAGTGTAGGAGATCGCTCCCCACACCATGATGCCGGGTGTTGGCCCTGTGTGCCTCGGTCGTATGCTGTCCTGATTGTGGCGCTCACCTGCACGGCGCCAAACACGCATACGACCATCATTGGCACCAAGGCAGAAGCGACTCTCATCGCTGAAGACGACACGTCTCCATTCGTCCCTCCATTCACGCCTGTCGCGACACCACTGGAGGCGGGCTGCACGATGTTGGGGCGTGAGCGGAAGACGGCCTAACGGTGTGCGGGACCGTAGCCCAGCTTCATGGAGACGGCTGCGAATGGTCCTCGCCGATACCCCAGGAGCAACAGTGTCCCTAATTTGCTGGGAAGTGGCGGTGCGGTCCCCTACGGCACTGCGTAGGATCCTACGGTCTTGGCGTGCATCCGTGTGTCGCTGCGGTCCGGTCCCAGGTCGACGGGCACGTGCACCTTCCGCCGACCACTGGCGACAACATCGATGTACTGTGGAGACCTCACGCCCCACGTGTTGAGCAATTCGGCGGTACGTCCACCCGGCCTCCCGCATGCCCACTATACGCCCTCGCTCAAAGTCCGTCAACTGCACATACGGTTCACGTCCACGCTGTCGCGGCATGCTACCAGTGTTAAAGACTGCGATGGAGCTCCGTATGCCACAGCAAACTGGCTGACACTGACGGCGGCGGTGCACAAATGCTGCGCAGCTAGCGCCATTCGACGGCCAACACCGCGGTTCCTGGTGTGTCCGCTGTGCCGTGCGTGTGATCATTGCTTGTACAGCCCTCTCGCAGTGTCCGGAGCAAGTATGGTGGGTCTGACACACCGGTGTCTATGTGTTCTTTTTTCCATTTCCAGGAGTGTAGTTTGCGCATAGTCAGGGAGAAAATATGAAAATCTTACTTGTGGTAATTGAAGGCGTTGCAGGTTGCATAAAACCCATATCTAGGGACTGCTGAATCACCTCGTATGAAGGCAGTCGGAAACATTGGTTGTAATAACTGTGCGTCATCAATATGTAAGAATACAGAGTGATATTACGTGACTCTACGAGCATAAATATTAGTGACAATACACTAAAGTGTATCTGTTCATCTAGATACATTTGACTACGCATGAGCGTACACAGCAGTGTTGTAGTATCCGATACACGGCCTATTTCGTTTCGCTACAACGTCCGCACTGATATGCTACGACAAATGATTCATGGTAACGCTACGTTACCGTCTCGTTTACACTGTCAGACACAGTATTCACGTCTGCTGAATATGTTGACGGCTAGAAAGTTTCATGCATTATGAATTTTTTTGAAATGGTTGCTCGTGGGACAACCATTCGGAGGCAAGAGAATATTTTCTGGGTAACAGGTGCAGTTGGAAATTTCTTCCTTTTTTTCACGGCTCTAATGGAGACGGACGCTGGCAGGAAAAATTTTCGCTTTATGGAGGTCTCATATTACGTAGGTCTTCAAATATACATCAGAGAAGTAAATAATGCGCATGTGTGCCCACTACGGCCACAAACACACACACACACACACACACACACACACACACACACACGTACACACGCATACAGACACACGGTACGAGAGCGAGAGATCGTTCGGTCTACGAATGATTTATGCCCGTCGTGAATCACGGCGCTGGGATGGGAACTGCACGGAAAGAACGGAACGTGCGCCTTTTTTTTCGCTCTCCGGGATTTTATGGCTGTTCCCTGGCAGTAACGCTATTAAGGGCTCCACATTACGACTCTCGCCGCAAATGAGAAGTCGACGATGGATCTTTATCGACTGGCCTCACTCCTATATAAAAAAAGGGGCAGAGAAATTTTCGACGCTCTCTAGAAGCCGTACGTCACAATCGTCTGCAATGGGCATAAATAGCGATGTTACAATTAAATAAGCTTTTAATTGAGCCTTATTCGCAAAATAACCACAAATATCGCACACTCTTTCAGGAAATTTATTTCGCATACTGATAAATTAAATCTCCTGCCTCGACTATGTTTTGGTTCGTTATAGACGCACAGTTTTTTTTTATCATCGTTGTGACTCGTTTATTGCGGCCCGCCACGAACTCTTCTCCTGTGCCAACCTCTTCATCTCAGAGGTAGCACCTGCAAATGTAATGTATTGTGAATACATAGAAGGAAGGATCCTTTATTATATGATAGCGGAACAAACACTGGTAGCAGTTACTTCTGTAAAATATCTGGGAGTATGCGTGCGGGACGATTTGAAGTGGAATGATCATATAAAATTAATTGTTGGTAAGGCGGGAAGGTAGTGAGACAGGGTTGTAGCCTATCCGCGATGCTATTCAATCTGTATATTGAGCAAGCAATAAAGGAAACAAAAGAAAAGTTCGGAGTAGGTATTAAAATCCATGGAGAAGAAATAAAAACTTTGACGTTCGCCGATGACATTGTAATTCTGTCAGAGACAGCAAAGGAATTGGAAGAACAGTTGAACGGAATGGACAGTGTCTTGAAAGGAGGGAATAAGATGAACATCAACAAAAGCAAAACGAGGATAATGGAATGTATTCGAATAAAGTCTGGTGATGCTGAGGGAATTAGATTAGGAAATGAGACACATAAAGTAGTAAAGGAGTTTTGCTATTTGGGGAGCAAAATAACTGATGAACGTCGAAGCAAAGAGGATATAAAATGTAGAATGGCAGTGGCAAGGAAACCATTTCTAAAGAAGAGAAATTTGTTAACATCTAGTATACATTTAAATGTCAGGAAGTCGTTTCTGAAAGTATTTGTATGGAGTGTAGCCATGTATGGAAGTGAAACGTGGACGATAAATAGCTTAGACAAGAAGAGAATAGAAGCTTTCGAAATGTGGTGCTACAGAAGAATGCTGAAGAATAGATGGGTAGATCACATAACTAATGACGAGGTATTGTATAGAATTGGGGAGAAGAGGAGTTCGTGGCACAACTTGACTGGAAGAAGGAATCGGTTGGTAGGACATGTTCTGAGACATCAAGGGATCACCAATTTACTATTGGAGGGCAGCGTAAAAATCGTAGAGGGAGACCAAGAGATGAATACGCTAACCAGATTCAGAAGGATGTAGGTTGCAGTAAGTACTGGGAGAAGCTTGCACAGGATAGAGTAGCATGGGGAACTGCATCAAACTAGTCTCTGGACCCCATAACAACAACAAGACGGGTGCCACGTTCAGATTGATTGGGAGAGTCCTTAGAAAATGTAGTCCACCAACAAAGGAATGGCTTACAAAACACTCGTTCGACCTATACTGGAGTATTGCTCATCAGTGTGGGATCCGTACCAGATCGGGTTGACAGAGGAGATAAAGAAGATCCAAAGAAGAGCGGCGCGTTTCGTCACAGGGTTATTTGGTAAGCGTGATAGCGCTACGGAGATGTTTAGCAAACTCAAGTGGCAGACTCTGCAAGAGAGGCGCTCTGCATCGTGCTGTAGCTTGCCCGCCAGGTTTCGAGAGGGTGCGTTTCTGGATGAATATATTGATTCCCCCTACTTATACCTCCCGAGGAGATCACGAATGTGAAATTAGAGAGATTCGAGCGCGGACGAAGTCTTTCCGACAGTCGCTCTTCACGCGAACCGTACGCGACTGGAACAGGAAAGGGAGGTAATGACAGTGGCACGTAAAGTGCCCACCGCCACACACCGTTGGGTGGCTTGCGGAGTATAAATGTAGATGTCGATGAACCTACGTCCTCAATTATTTTCCGAATGTCTCCCTATCTCTGTCTTCCTCTACAATTTTTGCCCTCTACAGCTCCCTCTAGTACCATGGAAGTCATTCCCTCATGTCTTAGCAGATGTCCTATCATCCTGTCCCTTCTCCTTATCAGTGTTTTCCACATATTCCTTTCCTCTCCGATTCTGCGTAGAACCTCCTCATTCCTTACCTTATCAGTCCACCTAATTTTCAACATTCGTCTGTAGCACCACATCTCAGATGCTTCGATTCTCTTCTGTTCCGGTTTTCACACAGTCCACGTTTCACTACCATACAATGCTGTATTCCAGAGGTACATCCTCAGAAATTTCTTCCTCAAATTAAGGCATATGTTTGATATTAGTAGACTTCTCTTGGCCAGAAAGGCCTTTTTTTGCCATAGCGAGTGTGCTTTTGATGTCCTCCTTGCTCCGTCCGTCATTGGTTGTTTTACTGCCTAGGTAGCAGAATTCCTTAACTTCATGTACTTCGTGACCATCAATCCTGCTGTTCAAAAATGGTTCAAATGGCTCTGAGCGCTATGGGACTTAACTTCTGAGGTCATCAGTCCCCTAGAACTTAGAACTACTTAATCCTAACTAACCTAAGGACATCACACACATCCATGCCCGAGGCAGGATTCGAACCTGCGACTGTAGCGCCTTTAACCGCTTGGCCACCACGGCCGGCTATCCTGCTGTTAAGTTTCTTGCTGTTCTCATCTCTGCTACTTCTCATTACTTCCGTATTTCTTCGATTTACTCTCAAACCATACTGTGTACTCATTAGACTGTTCATTCCGTTCAGCAGATCATTTGAGTCTTCTTCACTTTCACTCAGGATAGCAGTGTCATCAGTGAACCGTGTCCTTCATATCCTTTCACCTTGTATTTTAATTCCACTCCTGGACTTTTCTTATATTTCCATCATTGCTTCTTCGTTGCACAAATTGCACAGTAGGGGGGAAAGACAACATCCCTGTCTTAAGCCACTTTTAATCGGACCACTTCGTTCTTGTTCGTCGAGTCTTATTATTTCCTCCTAGTCCGCAGCTCGTGGTCTTGCGGTAGCGTTCTCGCTTCCCGCGCACGGGGTCCCGGGTTCGATTCCCGGCGGGGTCAGGGATTTTCTCTGCCTCGTGATGGCTGGGTGTTGTGTGATGTCCTTAGGTTAGTTAGGTTTAAGTAGTTATAAGTTCTAGGGGACTGATGACCATAGATGTTGAGTCCCATAGTGCTCAGAGCCATTTGAAACAATTTTTCTTAGATCTTGTACATATTGTACGATGGTGAGTCAAATGAAAACCTTAAATATTTTTTAGATATTATTTACTGTGCAGAAGTAGTACAAAGCTGTGTCACTTTTCAACATAATCTCCCCCGCGCTCAATGCAAGTCCTCCAGCGCTTACAGAGTGCATAAATTGCTTTAGAAAAAAATTGTTTGGGTAGTCCGCCCAACCACTCATGCACCGCGTGGCGTACCTCTTCATCACAACGGAACTTCTTCCCTCCCATTGCGTCTCTGAGTGGTCCAAACATATGGAAATCACTTGGAGCAAGGTCTGGTGAGTATGGTGGATGGGGAAGATACTCAAAATGCAGGTCTGTGATTGTCGCAACTGTTGTACGGGCATTGTGGGTCCTTGCATTGTCATGTTGCAAAACGACACCTGCTGACAGAAATCCACGTCGCTTTGATTTGATTGCAGGCCGCAGATGATTTTTTAGGAGATCTGCGTATGATGCACTGGTGACAGTGGTCCCTATAGGCATGTAATGCTCCAAAATGACGCCTTTTTCGTCCCAAAAGAGAGTCAGCATAGCTTTCCCTGCTGATAGTTCTGTTCGAAACTTCTTTGGTTTTGGTGATCTACGATATTCCGAACCTGGGCAGAAATTTGCTAATGGCGCCCCCCAACCCCCGCCCACCCGAGCGTTTGAGATGGGACGATGTTGCAAAACGACACCTGCTGACAGAAATCCACGTCGCTTTGATTTGATTGCAGGCCGCAGATGATTTTTTAGGAGATCTGCGTGTGATGCACTGGTGACAGTGGTCCCTATAGGCATGTAATGCTCCAAAATAACGCCTTTTTCGTCCCAAAAGAGAGTCAGCATAGCTTTCCCTGCTGATAGTTCTGTTCGAAACTTCTTTGGTTTTGGTGATCTACGATATTCCGAACCTGGGCAGAAATTTGCTAATGGCGCCCCCCAACCCCCGCCCACCCGAGCGTTTGAGATGGGACGTCATCAGCGCAATCTCCCTGTGAAACATACATTTCGTGGAGGTGTGTTCCGTCTACGCAACTAAGTGAAGGCATTTTGTTTATTGCATTTCGCTTTTTTTTTTTTTTTTTTTTTTTTTTTTTTTTTTTTTTTTTTTTTTTTTTTAAGCGTCTTCATTGGCCTGTAACAGTTCTTTCGATACATACGAGGTGCATTCAAGGCTTAAGTTTATCATGTGGTAGTTACCCCGCCTGGCTAGCCGCGCGGTCTAACGCGCTGCTTCCAGAGCGAGAAGGCGTGTCGGTCCCCGGCACGAATCCGCCCGGCGGATTACGGTCAGCCTATGGTTGCTTTTTAACGCGATTTTCCATCTGCGTCAGCGAATGCGGGTTGGTTCCTCTTACTCCGCCTCAGTTACACTACGTCAGCGATTGCTGCACAAACACTGTCTCCACGTACATACCGGCCGGAGTGGCCGAGCGGTTCTAGGCGCTTCAGTCTGGAACCGCGCGACTGCTGCGGTCGCAGGTTCGATTCCTGCCTCGGGCATGGGTGTGTGTGCTGTCCTTAGTTAGGTTTAAGTAGTTCTAAGTTCTAGGGGACTGATGACCTCAGATGTTAAGATGTCAAGTCCCATAGTGCTCAGAGCCATTTGAACCATTTTTTTCCACATACACGTGCACTACAACAACTCTACCACACAAACATCTGGAGCTACACTCGTGTGGTATGAGACATTCTCGCGGAAGAGGGGTCCACTGGGGGCCGAACCGCACAATAACCCTGGATTCGGTGTGGGGCGGCGGCGGGGTGGGTGGACTGCTGTGGTCTGTTATGGGGTTGTGAACCACTGAGGGCTACGGCGGACGAAGCCTCTCCGTCGTTTCTAAGTCCCCGGTTCAGTACACACACACACACACACACACACACACACACACACACACACTGTGGTAGTTACAATATGTTCATATGTTACATTTTGTCGTGTTTTTCTCTTGTTTTTTTTTTTTAGGTTAGAATCAACTTTTGTAGCACAAATGTCGTGATGTGAAATTATCGTTCGGTGTTACGTTTTCCAGCACTATTAGCCCATGTGTGTGGTCCTGGAGATGTATTCGTTAGTTTCCGTGCTCCATTTGGCCGATTTCCAGTGATGCATGCGATATGTTCAAACAAATGTGGGTAAAAAAACGACGTAAATCGGCCAGCTGGAGCATGGAAACTAACGAATACAGCTCCAGGACGACACGCATGACCTAACCGCGCTGGAAAACGTAACATCGAACGATAATCTCCCATCAAGAAATTTGTGCTACAAAAGTTCATTCTAACATTAAAAAAAAAAAACAAGAGAAAAAAAAGACAAAATCTAACATAGCAACGTATTGTAACTAGCACTTAATATGTTTATTATATGTATAAAATGAAAAATGTATTATAAGCTACTGAAAATGATTCGCAACTAAAAGAAGCGAAACGCGTATGTCAGTAGACAAACTGCCTTCAATTAGTTGCATAGACGGAACATAAAATTTGGATATTTGTGGTAAGTTCTTATGGGACCAAACTGCTGAGGTCATCGGTCCCTAAGCCTACACGCTACTTAATCCAACTTAAACTAACTTACGCTATGGACAACACAAACACCCATGTTCGAGGAAGGACTCAAACCTCCTAGACCGCGCGTCTACCCTGCGTGGTACGGAACATACCTCCACGAATTTTAAAGCAACTAAGGAAAGACGGAAAACAGAAAATATGAGGAAATTTATGACATGTTATTTGGTCTTGAGTGTGTCAAAGTGCAGTGCCACGTCTCTTCACACAGCATTCTTCTATCGCACGCCACTTCATTTGGTCTGTGGAATTCAAAGGTGTATATTTTGTAATGGAAGCCATGAAACCTATATTCAGGACAGTGGAAACCATAATGTCTTGTGGTGCCTCTCCTGCTCCCAGTCGGCCGCTTTGACATCCTATTCCCCTCAGAACTAATACTAGGTGGGATTATTTATGTGCAGGAGAATAATTTGCACTCTTTATTGATTATTAGCTAGTAACGTGTAAGAGGTCCATGATTAAGGAATTTGTTGCTGCGCGCTCGAGCAGATGTAATTTCGATGGATTGCTCACGCGCTGCCTGCGATATATGAGCTGTAAGAGAATCTCAGACCAGAGAGCAGTGTTGACTGCAGTACGAACTGTGTAGCTGTAGGAGTAAGTAGTAGCTATCAGTCGTGTGTGTTGAGTTGACTGGGCCGGTCGTGTGCAGCGATGGCGGAGCCTTAGCGATATAATATAAGGTGCACTGCACTGTTCGAGAGTGGAATGGTAGAGGGTTGGGTTGGGTTGTTTGGGGAAGGAGACAAGACAGCGAGGTCATCGGTCTCATCGGATTAGGGAAGGACGGGGAAGGAAGTCGGCCGTGCCCTTTGAAAGGAACCATCTCGGCATTTGCCTGGAGCGATTTAGGGAAATCACGGAAAACCTAAATCACGGAAAACCTAAATCAGGATGGCCGGACGCGGGATTGAACCGTCGTCCTCCCGAATGCGAGTCCAGTGTCTAACCACTGCGCCACCTCGCTCGGTAATATAAGGTAAAAGCAGCCTCGCGCATATATCAAGTCGCATGTAAATGTTTAAAAAATCTCTTTTTTTATAAAAGTTAACTTTTGACAATCATTCACCTCAATTTAAAGAATTTACTAATTTCTCCAATCCATGGTCATCCCGATGATAAAGAAAATCAGTTGTTTCTTTTTATACATGACAAATCTATCGGCCAGCATTGCACAGGCCTGTGCCAGAAAAATTTCTTATAGGAGCAGATATATACAGGGTGTTACAAAAAGGTACGGCCAAACTTTCAGGAAACATTCCTCACACACAAATAAAGAAAAGATTTTATGTGGACATGTGTCCGGAAACGCTTAATTTCCATGTTAGCGATCATTTTAGTTTCTTCCACTTATGCTCAATGGAGCACGTTATCATGATTTCATGCGGGATACTCTACCTGTGCTGCTAGAACATGTGCCTTTACAAGTACGACACAACATGTGGTTCGTGCACGATGGAGCTCCTGCACATTTCAGTCGAAGTGTTCGTACGGTTCTCAACAACAGATTCGGTGACCGACGGATTGGTAGAGGCGGACCAATTCCGTGGCCTCCACGCTCTCCTGACCTCAACCCTCTCGACTTTCATTTATGGGGGCATTTGAAAGCTCTTGTCTGCGCAACCCCGGTACCAAATGTAGAGACTCTTCGTGCTCGTATTGTGGACGGCTGTGATACAATACGCCATTCTCCAGGGCTGCATCAGCGCATCAGGGATTCCATGCGACGGAGGGTGGATGCACGTATCCTCGCTAACGGACGACATTTTGAACATTTCCTGTAACAAAGTGTTTGAAGTCACGCTGGTACGTTCTGTTGCTGTGTGTTTCCATTCCACGATTAATGTGATTTGAAGAGAAGTAATAAAATGAGCTCTAACATGGAAAGTAAGCGTTTCCGGACACATGTCCACATAACATATTTTCTTTCTTTGTGTGTGAGGAATGTTTCCTGAAAGTTTGGCCGTACCTTTTTGTAACACCCTGTATATGCCTTATCCGGCGACCTTAGTGAGGTAACAGAACCAATTTATTCAGAATGATCTTTCAGGGCCATGACGCAGCACTACTAACGTCCAAATTTACCAGTTTAAATTCACAGTCAATTATTGAAAGGTTATATGTGAGCCACAATTTCATTGAGAGATTAGTCACATTATATTATTGGTAGGTTACGGAAATATTTTTATTGGGAGGTTACGCTAAATGTCAATGTTGTAATTATATTGTTTATCTGTTGGGAAGTAACAGTAAATGCGAATGTTATACATATTTTTTCTGTTGGGAGGTTACAAACTTTCTCCTCTGTGTCACATAAAAATAAGTATAGGAAACATAAAGCCAGTAAAGATAAGAGACAAGCAAGACAGTAGACATATCTTCAATCCTTAGGTTCCAGCATTTTTGTAACTCTCAACTTGCTTTCCTTTCTGCGAAAGAATCTCCTACGTCATAAAAGTTCGTCAAACGTTTTTCTACATGAACAATAAAAAGGTCTTTGCCTAGTACTGAAAATACTGTTAATACGAATAGTAAGGAAGACTGGTGTTCTTTCTCGAATTGATTACGTCTATTTTGTCACTGTCTGCTAGATAAAACGAAATAGGACTTTCTAATATTGCAACAGTTCTAACACACGGCAAATAGGCGTGGCTGTTTTGGCACAAATGGTCATTTTTCTCTACGTCATTTACATAAGTAACACCACAGAATTCGGGAGGACGACGGTTCAATCCCGCGTCCGGCCATCCTCATTCAGGTTTTCCGTGATTTCCCTAAATCACTCCAGGTAAATGCCGGGATGGTTCCTCTGAAAGGGCACGAACGACTTCCTTCCCCGTCCTTCCCTAATCCCATGAGACCGATGAACTCACTGTTTGGTCCCCTCCCGAATCAACCCAACCCCAACACGAGAGAATATAATTCACAAAGTACCAATATCAAATGATTAGGCCTGTTACAAACAAAAAGTTTAATGTCAGGAAACCGTCTAACATTTCATTCATATGCTCCAATTCTCAAGCATGATATCGAAAATTGGTAGTACAAAAATTTTTTTGTAAATTTGGAATCGTCGTATTCTTCGTGTGACGGCCCCGTTTTTCCTCCTTCCTCGTTCTAACAAACAGTGTTGTCATCACTAATTCTCTAATTATTCCTACCATTGTCGAAACTTATTCTCCAGCTATCGTCACTAAGCTTGCCAGAATCATCGCTTCAGTTATGCCGCGTTTATTCTCCGATTAGGCGTTATTACGCGTCCGTACAACGGGTTATCCGCGCTATTGCGAGAACAGCACTTAAGTGTCTGCTAACCGGAGACTGTACAACTGGCCCTTAGTAGTGTAGCGATCTGAAAAAAATTTGTGTCAAAATTTCGTTTTCTTGGATACAAGGAGAAGATAATACGTAACCTTTCTTAACTGTTTATTTCCTCTCTGGTTGCCGGAATGTATGGATCTCACTAATAATTATAACAAGGCTGATCGTTTGCACACCATCTCAAACACTTAAGCAAACAGCGACCGGCATTCACTCGTTCGGATTTATTCGGCTCAGCTTGTGCAGCCGCGTCCCCTTTTGTCGGCAGAAAAGTTTTTTATTTCTAGATGCAACGTGGATTCCCTTGGCAGAGACATCACGTACGCTATACACGCATCCAAAACGCAACTTACAATTCCTTCAGAAATCAGATTGTGTTCAAAAATGTTCAAAAACTAACAGGGACGCTTTCAAAATCGTATGAACAATGGATAGACCAACGTGCGTTGGATGCTAGGCGCTTTGTGAAACACGATTTTTTTTTTTTTTCAAGAATATGAATGGGTGCCCCATGAAATTGCCGCCCAGAGCGGATACCCCAGTTTGCCTTCCCCCTAGATCCGGGCCTCTCACGTTAGAACTTACTGAGCTCTCAACACCGACTCTGCTGTTAACTGCTTGTCTACTGACAGTACGACACTCCACGCCTCCTTTTACGAGGGTGAATCAAATGAAAATCTTAAATTTGTAATAACAAATCGAAATTTCGCCGCTGGCCGAGCGGTTCAAGGCGCTTCAGCCCGGAACCGCGCTGCTGCTAGGGTCGCAGGTTCCAATCTTGCCTCGGGAATGGATGTGTGCGATGTCCTTAGGTAGGTTTAAGTAGTTCTAAGTTTAGGGGACTGATGACCTCAGATATTAAGTCCCATAGCGCTTAGAACCATTTTTTTTTTTATTTCGCTCCGTTATCCTGTAAGTTGGTAAGCGTGCTACAAACAGCGTTCAGAATGGCCTGTAGGTGGCAGCTTAGTGCAGATGCACACATACCGTCGGAGTACCAGTATAAAGATGGCTGCCCCACTTGAGACTTGCAACAGGGAAGAACAGCGTTCTGTTATTCGCTTTTTGCGTAGGGGTGGTGTGAAACCTATTGAAATACATCGACGAATGAAGGTTCAGTACGGTGATGCACGTTTGTCACAGCAGCAAGTCTACGAATGGAGTAGGAAGATCGCAAATGGTGCGACTTCAGTGGATGACGCTCCTCGTCCAGGTCAGGCACAACGAGTTGTGACTCCACAGAACATTGCAGCAGTTGAAACCACAGTGAAGGAAAACCGCCGAGTGACACTGAATTACTTCGCACCATGTTTACAGATTGTGCACGATGTGCTCCAGTTTCTCAAAGTGTCTGCAAGATGGGTGCCACGGCAGCTGACTCCTGAAATGAGAGAACGGCGTGTTGACGCTCGTGAAGAACTTCTTCGACACTTTGAACGAGAAGGTGATGGCTTCCTTGCAAGAATCGTTGCTGGGGACGAAACCTGGGTTCACTTCCACAAACCGGAAACGAAGAGAGCGAGCAAGGAATGGCGCCATTCCTCATCACCAAAACCAAACAAGTTTAGAACGGAACCATCAGCAGGGAAGGTTATGCTGACTCTCTTTTGGGACGAAAAAGGCGTAATTTTGGAGCATTACGTGCCTAGAGGGACCAGTGCATCATACACAGATCTCCTAAAAAATCATCTGCGGCCTGCAATGAAATCAAAGCGACGTGGATTGCTGTCAACATGTGTCCTTTTCCAACATGACAATGCAAGGCCCCACACTACCCGTACAACAGTTGCAACAATCACAGACCTGCGTTTTGAGTATCTTCCCCATCCACCATAGTCACCAGACCTTGCTCCAAGTGATTTCCATGTGTCTGGACCACTCAAAGACGCAATGGGAGGAAAGAAGTTCCGTTCTGATGAAGAGGTACGCCACGCGGTGCATGAGTGGTTGCGCGGACTACCAAAAGAATTTTTTTCTAAAGGAATTTATGCACTTTGTAAGCGCTGGAGGACTTGCACTAAGCGTCGGGGAGATGATGTTGAAAAGTAATACAGCTTTGTACCACTTCTGCGCAATACATAATATTTAAAAAAATATTTAAGGTTTTCATTTGACTCACCCTCGTAGACTGGCTCAGGTTCGCATATGGTCGAACCTACCGCTCAGTTCCGCAGTACACAGAAGTGTCCGGATAATTCTGATCAGAAGGCGTGTATGATAAAATGGGGATTGACTGGAAGTGTGTAAGTAGGCTGTTTAGGTTTTTATGTTGGTAACGCCACGTAGCGCTCTGTATGAAAATCACTGACGTGCTCTGTGCAGTCTGTGGCTCGTTTGCATTGTTGGAATTTGCTGTTGTAGTGTTGGGCAGCTGGATGTGAACAGCGCGTAGCGTTGCGCAGTTGGGAGGTGAGCCGCCAGCAGTGGTGGATGTGGGGAGAGAGATGGCGGAGTTTTGAGAGCAGACGATCTGGACGTGTGTCCATCAGAGACACTAAATTTGTAAGACTGGATGCCATGAACTGATATATATATTATGACTTTTGAACACTATTAAGGTAAATACATTGCTTGTTCTCTATCAAAATCTTTCATTTGCTAACTATGCCTATCAGTAGTTAGTGCCTTCAGTAGTTTGAATCTTTTATTTAGCTGGCAGTAGTGGCGCTCGCTGTATTGCAGTAGTTCGAGTAACGAAGATTATTGTGAGGTAAGTGGTTTGTGAAAGGTATAGGTTAATGTTAGTCAGGGCCATTCTTTTCTAGGGATTATTGAAAGATTGCGTTGCGCTAAAAATACTGTGTGTCAGTTTAAGCACAGTCATTTATAAGTTTTTTCCAAGGGGACGTTTCAAGTGCATCAGTGTAATAGCGAAAGTGAATTCCTTCCACAAATCTAAAGAGGCGACTGTATAATTACAAATTAAGATACTAAATTACTTAAATAATAACTGCTTAATGCTAGCAGCGTAGAAAGCTTGTACAGAAATGTCAATTCCCTTGACATCCGGGCCGTTACATCAGTGTAATCGCCAGGCGGCCTCTCTGCTGTGGATTCCTCCTAGGCGGGTGTTGACAGGCTGAAAGCACCCTCCGCCACCTACTGCTGACCTCTGTGCCTGATAAGCGCTATCTGTCTATCGCGGCGGCAGCAGCTCGGGGAATCACCGAGCTCCGAGGTCGATATGGCGTGTCCTGCGACCCGCGACCGCCCAGGTCGATATTGGCGGCGGCGCCCGCTCCTTGTTTGCTCTCCGGCCGGCCGCCCGCCCCCCTCCACCCACTCACCCTCCTTTAACGCCCTCAGCCACCCCCACACACGCCAGGCACCGCCCGTACCGAGCGATCACCTGTCATCTCACACGCGGCCTCTCCTCCCCAATCCCACCCTCCACCACCCACCATTACCTCCCCCACCCTCACTCCACGCTGACGTCACCTCTCAACAGTTACCTGTCCCAGACGGCCCCCAGCTCTCCTGCGCAGCGTCCTTCAGCCGTAAAATCTGGGAACCTCTGTTAGGGGGTGCGGCTGGTCCCGGCGGAGGTTCGAGTCCTCCGTTGGGCATGGGTGTGTCTGTTTGTCCTTACAAGGGAACCTCCCCATCGCACCCCCCTCAGATTTATTTATACACTCCTGGAAATTGAAATAAGAACACCGTGAATTCATTGTCCCAGGAAGGGGAAACTTCATTGACACATTCCTGGGGTCAGATACATCACATGACCACACTGACAGAACCACAGGCACATAGACACAGGCAACAGAGCATGCACAATGTCGGCACTAGTACAGTGTATATCCACCTTTCGCAGCAATGCAGGCTGCTATTCTCCCATGGAGACGATCGTAGAGCTGTTGGATGTAGTCCTGTGGAACGGCTTGCCATGCCATTTCCACCTGGCGCCTCAGTTGGACCAGCGTTCGTGCTGGACGTGCAGACCGCGTGAGACGACGCTTCATCCAGTCCCAAACATGCTCGATGGGGGACTGATCCGGAGATCTTGCTGGCCAGGGTAGTTGACTTACACCTTCTAGAGCACGTTGGGTGGCACGGGATACATGCGGACGTGCATTGTCCTGTTGGAACAGCAAGTTCCCTTGCCGGTCTAGGAATGGTAGAACGATGGGTTCGATGACGGTTTGGATGTACCGTGCACTATTCAGTGTCCCCTCAACGATCACCAGTGGTGTACGGCCAGTGTAGGAGATCGCTCCCCACACCATGATGCCGGGTGTTGGCCCTGTGTGCCTCGGTCGTATGCAGTCCTGATTGTGGCGCTCACCTGCACGGCGCCAAACACGCATACGACCATCATTGGCACCAAGGCAGAATCGACTCTCATCGCTGAAGACGACACGTCTCCATTCGTCCCTCCATTCACGCCTGTCGCGACACCACTGGAGGTGGGCTGCACGATGTTGGGGCGTGAGCGGAAGACGGCCTAACGGTGTGCGGGACCGTAGCCCAGCTTCATGGAGACGGTTGCGAATGGTCCTCGCCGATACCCCAGGAGCAACAGTGTCCCTAATTTGCTGGGAAGTGGCGGTGCGGTCCCCTACGGCACTGCGTAGGATCCTACGGTCTTGGCGTGCATCCGTGCGTCGCTGCGGTCCGGTCCCAGGTCGACGGGCACCTGCACCTTCCGCCGACCACTGGCGACAACATCGATGTACTGTGCAGACCTCACGCCCCACGTGTTGAGCAATTCGGCGGTACGTCCACCCGGCCTCCCGCATGCCCACTATACGCCCTCGCTCAAAGTCCGTCAACTGCACATACGGTTCACGTCCACGCTGTCGCGGCATGCTACCAGTATTAAAGACTGCGACGGAGCTCCGTATGCCACGGCAAACTGGCTGACACTGACGGCGGCTGTGCACAAATGCTGCGCAGCTAGCGCCATTCGACGGCCAACACCGCGGTTCCTGGTGTGTCCGCTGTGCCGTGCGTGTGATCATTGCTTGTACAGCCCTCTCGCAGTGTCCGGAGCAAGTATGGTGGGTCTGACACACCGGTGTCAATGTGTTCTTTTTTTCATTTCCAGGAGTGTACACTGGCACAGTGGATAGGCCTCGAAAAACTGAACACAGATCAATCGAGAAAACAGGAAGAAGTTGTGTGGAACTATGGAAAAAATAAGCAAAATATACAAACTTAATAGTCCATGCGCAAGATAGGCAACATCAAGGACAGTGTGAGCTAAGGAGCGCCGTGGTCCCATGGTTAGCGTGAGCAGCTGCGGAACGAGAGATCCTTGGTTCAAGTCTTCCCTCGAGTGAAAGGTTTACTTTATTTATTTTCCCAAAATTATAATGTGTCCGTTCGTTCATTGACGTCTCTGTTCACTGTAATAAGTTTAGTGTCTGTGTTTTGCGACCGCACCGCAAAACCGTGCGATTAGTAGACGAAAGGACGTGCCTCTCCAATGGAAACCGAAAACATTTCATCGCAAGGTCATAGGTCAACCGATTCCCCCACAGGAAAACACGTCTGATATATTCTACACGACACTGGTGACGGCATGTGCGTCACATGACAGGAATATGTTGTCGACCCACCTAACTTGTACACTTGGGTAAAAAGATTCTTCTACCTTGGCCGATTTAGGTTTTCTTGTGGATGTGATAATCAATCCCAAAAAATGGCAAAAACATAAGAGTTTGTCACATAAACTGCAACAAATGAATGCAACAGTTTCACAGTCGCACAGTTTTCCCTGTGCTCTGTCAAAACATATGTTTTTAACGTTTTCAAATTTTTCCGAGTGTAGACCGTCAAATCCTGCATATGTCCAAGCAAATCTGAACATGTCCTGGAATTTCGGAGAGCGAAGTTGATTCTGTGTGTGTGCCTGAACTTTGATAATTGTCTGAAAATAAAAAATTAAAATTATCACATGAGGGAAGACTTGAACCAAAAACTTCCCATTCGACAGCTCCTCACGCTAACCACAAGACCACGGCGCTACTGTGCTGTTATTTTCCTTAATGTTCCCTATCTTGAGCATGGACTACTCAGTTTGTATATTTTGCTTATTTTTTTCACAGTTCCACACAACCTCTTCCTGTTTTCTCGATTGATCTGTGTTCAGTTTTTCGAGGCCTATCCACTGTGCCAACTTATAAATAAATCTGAGGGGTGTGCGATGGGGAGGTTCCCTTGTTAGAATAATTTAGGTTAAGTAGTGTGTAAGCTTAGGGACTGATGACCTTAGCAGTTAAGTCCCATAAGATTTCACACACATACAATGAAGGCTTTCACGACCGGATGGTACTGTTGTTGATAATTCTTCCGGGGTATATGGCCGTGGTCCACGGAATTCTTCTATTCCTAACGTTTCGTCCAATAGTACGTTGGACATCTTCAGAGGTATGGCTGGTCCGGCTGAGTCCTGCCGGCTGACGAGTCGGGCTTCGGAGAGCGGCCTAAATACCGACGAAAGTGGGCGAAGGGATAGTCGTTCTTCCATCTGATGAAGGCAATGCCACTGTGGTGATGAACAAAGAGGACTACAGAAGTAAGATTTTGGATCTATTAGTGGCGTTACAATAAACGTAGAAGAGACCCGACGTCTGTTATTTTGAGGACAACTAATACATTGATAAAGTCTTCTACTTCCATTCCACAGAAGGATAAAAAAGTTTAGCTAAGGAGTGAAGCTAAGTGTCCCAGACTTTATGGTTTACCTAAAGTTCACAAAATAAATCTCCCTCTGAGACCCACTATTAGTGCGATTGACCCCCCTACTTATCAAATATCTAGGTATCTAGCTACTCTTCTACAACCATACATTGGTAAGACTGATTCTGATGTGAGGGATTCACGTCATTTTATTAAGAAAATTGAACGTCTAACCTTGGCTCCTCAAGACATTCTGGTCAGTTTTGATATTGTATCTCTGTTTACTACGATTCCGGTCAATGAAGCTATGGTTTACATAACGGAAGTTTTCCCTGAAGATTTGACCGCTCTGTTTAGACACTGTCTCACATCTAGCCAGTTTCAGTGGGATGAGGAGTTTTGTGAGCACGTGGATGGTGTTGCCATGGCTAACCCGTTGAGCCCTGGGATTGCCAATTTTTACGTGGAGAAATTTGAACAATTAGCGTTGAATAAAGCAAATAAGAAACCATGTTGTTGGTATCGTTATGTAGACGACACATCCGTGGTTTGGACACACGGTAAAAAAAGCTTCAGACGAATTTTTTGATTATCTTAATAGCATAAACCCTAAAATTCAGTTTACCATTGAAGTTGAAAAAGACCAGGCTATTTCGTTTCTCGATGTGTTAATCATGAGACAGACCGACGGCAGTGTAAAACAAAGTTTTTCGGAAGAACACACATACTGATAGATACTTACATAAGAACTCCAATCACCACCCACAACAAAAAGGGAGGTGTAATCAAAAGTTTAGTGGGCAGGGCAAAACGGATTTGTACGCCGGAACATCTGGATTCGGAACTGAATCATCTGAAACAGGCCTTCGAAAAGAATGGGTACTCAAACAAAGAAATTAATAGAGTTTTAAGACCTAATTACCGCAGGGCAAAGGACAAGGATGGTACACAGCAATGGAAGAACACGATGTCTTTACCTTTCATTAGTAAGGTTACAGATCGAATTGGCAAAATCTTACTGAAACAAAGTTGAAAGGGTACAGTACCGCCCGACATTGAAAATAGGTACAACATACTTCATTATTTTTGTCAGAACAACACATTTTTTTTGTAAAATAACTCAATTTCAATTAATACAGCGAAGCCGGATACCAGTGTGGCAAAGAATGACAATTTATTTATTTAATTGATCACATGTGCACTCCCACAAAGTAAATCCCTACATCCAGTTTGGTGAGATCTGTGAAATGAATGAATGTATGGTCGTCTGCTAACCGCAGATAGTGAATGTGAATATTTGATCATCTTTGAGACGATCCTTTGGCCACCTTTGGTGGGACCAAAGAGATGAAATTTACCTGAGCTTTGAGCGCCTGAAATTTGGCTGACCAATGCGGTAGAAAGGTGCTCCCCCCACTTCAGCAGAGGTGCGAGAGGACCTGAAGAACGGCCATGTTTCAGCTCTCTGCCGCTGGATCTTGTGCTGTTAAGACCTGTTTTAGCTGTGCTACGTAATGACGAAAGAGTGGAGACATGGTATGCATGTGGAATATTTAAGAGTAGTTTGAAATATTAATTTCTCTATTTCAGGAACTTTTGTGGGGAGAATTAAATGTCAGGCAGGTAATATTAATGGGACTGTAGTAATCTTCGGAAGTGACCAATGGTCACAATGAAACCACGTGTAGCAATAAGTTGAAATACTTCCCTGTGCTTAAGTTAAGCTGAATTACTAGCGTGTGTACAATAAGTTGAAATATTTAAGAAATAGCGTGTGTACCATAAGTTGAAATATTTAAGAAATGGCGTGTGCAGGACTTGAAATTAGAGACGAGTACTTCCACGTGGTGAGTACTGTGTGAGTCTCAATCTGTGTATGAGACAAAGGATAAAGAGAAGTACTCGTCCAGGCTATCAGTTGAGGACTTGCATGTGTGGTGAATATGTTCTTAATGTTACTTTGCGTGATATGATTCCGTGTGACGCTAGATTCAAACTCTGAGAGAGAATCAAGGTGAGTCGGCCGTCTATCCAGCATCGCCATTTGGCTTGCATTGCACAGGAAGACGTGCATATATCTCCAGAGTTCATAGTAGGAAAGTGGAATTACGAAGTGGGGCAGTGTCGTGTGAAACTGGGATAAATATTAATTGAAGTGGGAAAGCTGAAAGTGATAATGTTGTGACTATTCTCTGTGTAGTATTTCATGTCGTAGTGTGGTGTATCATGTAATTTGGGTATGTGTGGTTTGCACGGGAGAGTAGCGTGGTAGTTTCGAAAGATCAGTGGGTTATGCTTGTCCCTTCGGTACCGCTCGGTCTGGAGGAAAGTTTAGTGATGATGATTGTGAGAGTCGAAGTGTGAGGTATAATAAAAGATCCATCATCCTATCCAGAAAGTGCACTGTAGCATTAAAAATAATTACGAGACCATAATATAGAGATTCACCATTGTAAAGCCATGCCCACTGGGCGGAATTTCTCGTGTGTTATTGTTGTAGGTTGTAGAATTTGTGTGTTTAGGTTAGAGAATTTATCGGAATAAATAAGATAGTGAAAAGAAAAAGATTGGTGGACTTTTCCTTCGAATTGTATGTTGTCATAATGTCCCGAATTTATAATGTGTGCGCCATTCATATTCAGTGCGGTGGCCACGTGTTGACAAAAGCCGTTAAATAAAAGACAAAAAGAAACTGTGGTATTGCCAGTGCGTAGTGTACAGTCAGAGTTCTGTAAATTACTGATAGCCAGATGCGTGTTTCCGTTGCGTATTAATCATATAGGAGGTTAACTTGTAACTTAAGTGTGAGTACAAGAGTTCATGTTACTCGATAAATAAGACTGAATCCACTCGCTTGGCAGACCACTCATCTTGCAGGCCTGACTGCTTGATGCCACAGTACGAGCAAGGCATGTGGGTGCCTCTCAAAGTGAAACCGGTATTCAAGCCTACCAGAAAAATAGGACAAGTATTTCGTTCTGTTAAAGATAGAAGGCCACCATTATCATCTAGCGGTGTGTATAAAATTCCGTGTACTTGTGGCAAGGTCTATATTGGTACTACAAAAAGAAGTGTGAATAGGAGGGCTACGGAGCACTAAAGTCTTTGCCGACTGGGAAAAATAAATAAATCGGCCGTTGCGGAACACACACTTCAGTCAGGTGACCATGTAGTTAAGTTTTCTGAAACTACAGTTTTAAGTGCTACCACGAACTATTATCCACGACTTATAGGGAGGCTAATGAAATTTATAAACATGAAGATAATTTTAATAGAAAAGAAGAGGCCTTGAAATTAAGCGAGATATGCACAGTGGCGTTACAGAATCGATAAGTGATTTTTATCTATGACGGACTATTACCGATAGTTACATTTTATCTTTGACTAGTTTTCTCTCTGCTACTATGTGCAAGGTAGACCACGCCCACTTTCCTCGGTATTTAGGCCGCTCTCCGACGCCCGACTCGTCTCACCTACCTTGGCCTCACCATTGACTGTGACCTCACCTGGATCCCTCATCTCCGCACCATCCAATCCAAAGCCCACAACCGCCTCCGACTCCTCAAACTCCTCTCTGGCCGGACATGGGGGTTGCACCCCTCTACCATCCTCCACACCTACACATCCTTAATCTGTCCCATCCTCTGTTATGCCAGTCCTGCCTGGATACCCTCCAGATCCTCGAGCGTCATGCACTCCGCCTCGCCTTCCGTATACGCCTCCCCCGCGCGGATCCTCTATGACCTCATTCCTTTGCCCATCTGCTCCTATCCCTCGAACATATCCACATCCTCTACACCTCCCGCCGCCTTGATCCCCCTCATCCCCTGGTTACTCCTCTCCTCTCCAACACCCCACCCCCTGCCACGTCTTCACTGTTGTGTCCCCCCTACCCTCCACCTCTACACCCTTCATCTCCTTTCCCAAGGTGGCTTCCATCTACTCCCCCTCTCGGATGATGGTCTCTCTCCCTCCATTTATCCCTCATATCAACTCTGATCCTCCCCCTCCTTTCCCGGGCTCCCTCTACCACCCCTTCCATCTTTTTTCCCCACCTCCCCTCCCTCTGCCCCCTTCTCTCCCCCGAGTCCTTTTGCATTTCCCTCCTCTGCCTCCTCTCATTCCCTCTCGCGTCTGCCCTGCCCCTCTCCCCCCTTATGAGTCCTCTCCCTCCTTGGTTCCCCCCCTCCTTTCTCGTTTTTTTCCTTCCTCTCTCCTTGTTCTTCCCCCTCCTCCAGGTCCCCCCCCCCCCCATCTGCCTTTGGCTCGGGAGTGTCATCTTTGTGCCACCCTTTTCGTGCAGTGTTTTACAGTGAGTGTCCCGTGTTGTGTTTTTTGGGAAGTGTTGCGAACGGCCATCATACTGTCGCTGGGTGTGCTTTTTATCTCTTGCAAACAGAAACCAGACTGTCGCCGTGTTTTTTAATTGTGTGTCTACTATGTTAATTGTCTGATTCCTGTGTCTTTTATTAACATTGCCAACCCCTTTTGCTTTCTGTTTTAACTTTTCGCATTTTTCCGCCATTTTACACTTTATGTCACCGCTTTATCGCATGTTTTTCTTGTTTCTTTTCTTCTTCCGTTTTTAAAATAAAAGTCTATAGGCTGTAGAGCAGCGTACTAAGCTGCTGCCAGACCACCCCCTTTGGGGGGAAGTGAAAATCAATAAAGGAAAAAAGCCCGACTCGTCAGTCGGCAGGACTCAGCAGGACCAGCCATACCTCTGAGGATGTCCAACGTAGTATTGGACGAAACGTTAGGAATAGAAGAATTCCGTGGACCACGGCCATATAACCTGGAAGAAGTATCAACAACATTTCACACACATTTGAACATTTTTGTCAGGGGGTACTGTCGAGTAGCGACAGCCTAGGGACTAGGTCCCAGTGCTTGGGTCCTACATAAATTACGTGATCAGAAGTATCCGGACACCTGGCTGAAAATGACTTACAATTTCGTCACACCCTTCCTCGGTAATGCTGGAATACAGTATGGCGTTGGCCCACCTGTAACCTTGATGACAGCTTCAACTGTCGCAGGCATAGGTTCAATCTGGTGCTGGAATGTTTTTTCAGGAATGGCAGCCCATTCACCACGGAGTGATGCACTGAGGAGAGGTATCGATATCAGTCAGTGAGGCCTGGCACGAAATCGAATCAAAACTTCCCAAAGGTTGTTCTACACGATTCAGATCAGGACTCTGTGCAGGCCAGTCCATTACAGGGATGTTATTGTCGTGTAACCACGCCGCCACAGGCCGAGCATTATGAGCAGATCGTGATGAAGGATGCAATCGCCATCGCCATATTGCTCTTCAGCAGTAGGAACCCAGGAGGTGCTTAGAACATCAAAGTAGGCCTGTGCTGTGATGGTGCCACGTTAAACCACAAAGTGTGCAATCCCCGAGAAACACGACTACACCATAACACCACCGACTCCGAATTTTACTGTTGGCACACTGGCAGATGACGCCCACCGACGAATTTGTAGCAGTTCGGAAGCGAATGCTGTGAAGTGTTTCCTTCAGTTTAGAAATCGAGTTGAACTCACGAGGGCTTAATTCAGGGGAGTGCAGTAGGTGGTATAGCACTTAGCAGCCCCATCAGTCAAACAAATCAGTAACAAACTTCCTGGCAAATTAAAACTGTATGCCGGGCCGAGACTCGAACTCGGGACCTTTGCCTTTCGCGGGCAAGTGCTCTACCAACTGAGCTACCGAAGCACGACTCACGCCCTCTCCTCACAGCTTTACTTCCGCCAGTACACACAGTTTTAACTTGGCAGGAAGTTTCATATCAGCGCACACTCCGCTACAGAGAGAAAATCTCATTCTGGAAATCAGTAACAGCTTGCACTGTACGCGCTTGAGCATTGTCCTGCAAAATGATGGTCAGGTCCTGCAGAAAGTGTCATCACTTCTGTCTCTAACAAGGGGAGGCCGCCAATTGTGACATTCAGATTCGATTCATACTGCGCATAATAAAAGCTCATGGCCAGAGGTGTAATGTGGCAAAGCACCAAGATGCACTTCTCAGCCGTTGTCGAGAAAATCGACAGTTAAAGATTAGATTAGATTTACTTTCATTCCAATTGATCCGTAGTGAGGAGGTCCTCCAGGATGTGGAACATGTCAGAAAAACAACAATACATGACAAATATTTAAACTAAAACAAATAAGCTAATGTACCATTCCACAGGTCCCAAGTGGAATGATCGTCATTTTTTAATGAACACTAAGAGTCATTTTACAAATACTATTGCACTGAATTTAAAATAAAAAAGTTTTATATTTATTTATAAGGTAAGAAACATGTAATACAACTACTGTAATACTTATTTACAATGAACACATTACTGCACTGAAATGGTGCAGAAGTTAGATTATACTTACACACACACACACACACACACACACACACACACACACACACACACACACAAATTTTCAGTGAACACATTACTGCACTGAAATTGTGCAGAAGTTATGTTGTACTTATATACAAATCAGTTGGTTTTCCTCAGAAATTCATCAATGGAGTAGAAGGAGTTGGCCACCAATAAATCCTTTAGGCTTCTCTTAAACTGAATTTCATTGGTTGTTAAGCTTTTTATGGCTGCTGGCAAGTTATTGAAAATGTGTGTTCCTGAATAATGCACACCTTTTTGTACAAGACTAAGTGACTTTAAATCCTTGTGAAGATTATTCTTATTTCTAGTATTGATTCCATGAATTGAGCTGTTGGTTTGAAAAAGTGATATATTTTTAATGACAAATTTCATTAAGGAATAAATATATTGGGAAGCTGTAGTTAGTATCCCTAGTTCCCTAAACAGGCTTCTGCAGGATGTTCTTGAGTTCACACCACATATAATTCTTACTGCACGTTTTTGTGCCCGGAAAACTTTAGCTTGGCTTGATGAATTACCCCAGAAAATAATCCCATATGACATTATGGAATGAAAGTAAGCATAGTATGCCAGCTTTTTCATTTTTATATCCCCTATGTCTGACAAAATTCGCATTGCAAACAGAGATTTGTTAAGACGCTTCAGCAGTTCTGTGGTGTGCTCCTCCCAGTTGAATTTATTATCAAGCTGTAATCCCAAGAATTTAACACCGTCCACTTCTTCTATCTTCTTGTCATCATATGTTAGACTTATACTCTTGGGACACCCCTTACAAGTTCTGAACTGCATGTAGTGTGTTTTTTCAAAGTTTAGTGACAAAGAATTGGCTAGGAACCAGTGATTAATGTCTACAAATATTTTATTGGCTGATCTTTCTAAGACTACACTTGATTTGCTATTTATTGCAATGTTTGTATCATCAGCAAACAAAACAAACTTGGCATCTGGTAATGTTACTGATGAAAGGTCATTGATATACACAAGAAAAAGTAAGGGCCCCAAAATGGAACCTTGTGGGACCCCACATGTAATTAGTTCCCAGTTGGATGATGCCTGATAGCTTGATACATGTCTCTTTCCTAATAACACCCTTTGTTTCCTGCCAGAGATATAAGATTTGAACCATTTTGCAGCATTTCCTGTTACACTATAATATTCTAGTTTACTTAAAAGGATATTGTGATTTACACAGTCAAATGCCTTTGACAGATCACAAAATATACCAGTTGCCTGCAATTTTTTGTCTAATGAATTAAGTACATTTTCACTGTAAGTGTAGATAGCCTTCTCAATATCAGAACCTTTTAGAAATCCAAACTGTGACTTTGACAGTATGTTATTTGAGATAAGATGGTTATAAAGACGACTGTACATTACTTTTTCGAAAATTTTTGAGAATGCTGGCAACAGTGAAATTGGACGGAAATTTGATGCTATTTCTTTATCTCCCTTCTTAAACAGTGGCTTAACTTCAGCATATTTCAGCCATTCGGGAAATATTCCACTGATAAACGACTGGTTACACAGATAGCTTAATATGTTACTTAGCTCAGAATCACATTCTTTAATTAACTTTGTTGATATTTCATCATACCCACTAGATGTTTTTGATTTTAAAGATTTTATGATGGACATTATTTCTGTTGGGGTAGTGAGGGTCAAATTCATATTATGGAAGTTACTTGAAATGTCTGGTCTAAGGTAATCCATAGCAGCATCTACCGAACCTGACAACCCCATCTTTTCAGTAACAGTTATAAAATGTTTGTTAAAAAGTTCTGCAACACTATACACATCTGTCACCAATGCATCATTTACTCTTAATGCTATTTGTTCCTCTTCATGTCTGGTTCTACCGGTCTCCTCCTTCACTATATCCCATATTGTCTTTATTTTGTTATCTGATATGACTATCTTTTCCTTGTAATATATTTGCTTTGACATCCGTATTACAGTCTTTAATATTTTGCAGTATTTCTTATAATGTGCTATAGCATCAACATTGGAAATGTTTCGGATTGACAGATACAGTTTTCTTTTTGTTTTACAAGATACCCCTATTCCTCGAGTAATCCATGGCTTCTTTGTAGACTTTGCTCTAACCTTGGTAAGTTTTGGGGGAAAGCAGTGTTCAAATAAGGTAAGCACTTTATTAGCAAAAATGTTATATTTTTCATTCATGCCATGAGCACTGTAAACATCAGTCCAGTGAATGTCTCTGAGGAGTGTCCTAAAATAATCAATTTTTGGCTTACTGATTACCCTCTTGAGCTCAGATTTAACAGATTTTATATCCTGTTCAGTATTAACATTTAACAGAAGGAACTGCATGTCATGGTCTGAGAGGCCATTGACTATTGGTTTTGTAATATAATTTTGTTCATTTGACTTTTCTATAAAGATATTATCAATGGCTGTTTGTGAGCAAGTGGTTATCCTAGTGGGGAACTTTACTGTGGGAATTAAGTTGAATGATAGTGTTACTAACTCAAATAGGTTCTTATTGGGAGAGTCTTTAAGGAAATCTACATTGAAATCACCAGCAACCACTATTTCTTTGTTTTTGGTTGTTAAATGGGCCAGTACAGCTTCAAGGTGGTTTACAAACAGATTAAAGTTACCTGCAGGTGCTCGATATACACTTAATATTATGAAAGATTTTTTGTGAAAATCTAATTCTGTTGCACATGCTTCCATATGCTGTTCTAGGCAAAATTTATGAATGTCTATGTTCTTAAAAGAAACCGTTGCGGTGAAATACTCTCGACGATTAACAATTTTCTACAGCGTCGTGGCGCAGCGGTAAGCGCTCGGGTTAGTAATCCGAAGGTCGCCGGATCGAATCTCGCGCTATGCAACCTTTTTTTATTATTAGTTTTTTCTAATTCAAATATATATATATATATATATATATATATATATATATATATATATATATAAAGTATTAATGAATTGCTTATGCGTGTTGGTGAAGGCGGATCGCTCTCCAATTGTACCGCCTCCATTTTTCCGTTTTTTTTAACACGGTGTACCAAAGCTCTCCCGTCCGCACTGATTTTCGACAATGTTATAAGTTGCGCTAGGGACCGTATCTGCCTTCTTTCGAAGTTAGCAGGCAACTACGCTGTTATGCGGCGGCTCGTTTCGGTCCATTCAACATCTGTCCTTCAAGTGTAACGAGCGAGAAACGGAGTTTATATTTCATACCTGCCACAGCGAATTTGTGTTCGTGGGGTCTCTGTTCTAATTCGAACGTTTGACTTACGCTATACGTATTCGTTTCGGAATATCGTTTCTACGTCTTCCGTTAACTATACGTGGTTAACATTATGAAGACAATTAATAACATTTGTGAAATACAACTTTGTTTGCGGAAAACATAATGATGTTCGAAGTCGCCAGTTTTTCCACGACAAACGACTTTCAACAACTTATTATATGCATAATTGTTGCAACTGATTGCCGGGAATTTTATATATATATATATATATATATATATATATATATATATATATATATATATATATATATATATATATTTGAATTATGAAAAACAAATACTAAAAAAAAGGTTGCATGGCGCGAGATTCGATCCGGCGATCTTCGGACTACGAACCCGAGCGCTTACCGCTGCGCCACGACGCTGTAAAAAACTACTAATCGTAGAGAGTATTTCACCGCAACGGTTTCTTTTAACCGTCGATTTTCTCGACAACGGCTGAGAAGTGCATCTTGGTGCTTTGCCACATTACACCTCTGGCCATGAACTTTTATTATGCGCAGTATGAATCGAATCTGAATTTCACAATTGGCGGCCTCCCCTTATAAGCTGGTAGTAGGTTTTGTTCCACAAATGAACAGCATAGGGACAGAAGTGGTGGCACTTTCTGCAGGACCTGACCATCATTTTGCAGGACAATGCTCAACCACGTAGAGTGCAAGCTGTTACTGATCTGTTTGACTGATGGGGCTGTTAAGTGATATACCACCTACTGCACTCCCATGACTTAAGCCCGCGTGAGTTCAACTCGATTTGTAAATTGAAAGAAGCACCACAGCATTCGCTTCTGAACTGCTACAAATTCGTCGGGCAATAGACCGCGCCGCTCGAACTGTCAACACAACTGGCACTGCTAAGAGTATCCTACGACCTACACATCGCTGGCAACGGGTTATACACAATGCTGGTGACTACTCTGAAGGTTAGTAAAACTTTGAAACACGTATCTATCTACATCTATTACATCTACATGCGTACTCCGCAAGCCACCTGACGGTGTGTGGCGGAGGGTACCCTGAGTACCTCTATCGGTTCTCCCTTCTATTCACGTCTCGTATTGTTCGTGGAAAGAAGGATTGTCGGTATGCCTCTGTGTGGGCTCTAATCTCTCTGATTTTATCCTCACGGTCTCTTCGCGAGATATACGTAGGACGGAGCAATATATTGCTTGACTCTTCGGTGAAGGTATGTTCTCGAAACTTCAACAAAAGCCCGTACCGAGCTACTGAGCGTCTCTCTTGCAGAGTCTTCCACTGGAGTTTATCTATCGTCTCCGTAATGCTTTTGCGATTACTAAATGATCCTGTAACGAAGCGCGCTGCTCTCCGTTGGATCTTCTCTATCTCTTCTATCAACCCTACCTGGTACGGATCCCACACTGCTCAGCAGTATTCAAGCAGTGGGCGAACAAGCGCACTGTAACCTACTTCCTTTGTTTTCGGATTGCATTTCCTTAGGATTCTTCCAATGAATCTCAGTCTGGCATCTGATTTACCGACGATCAACTTTATATGATCATTCAATTTTAAATCACTCCTAATGCGTACTCCCAGATAATTTATGGAATTAACTGCTTCCAGTTGCTGACCTGCTATTTTGTAGCTAAATGATAAGGGATCTATCTTTCTATGTATTCGCAGCACATTACACTTGCCTACATTGAGATTCAATTGTCATTCCCTGCACCATGCGTCAGTTCGCTGCAGATCCTCCTGCATTTCAGTACAATTTTCCATTGTTACAACCTCTCGATATACTGCAGCGTCATCCGCAAAAAGCCTCAGTGAACTTCCGATGTTATTCACAAGGTCATTTATATATATTGTAAATAGCAACGGTCCTACGACACTCCCCTGCGGCACACCTGAAATCACTCTTACTTCGGAGGACTTCTCTCCATTGAGAATGTCATGCTGCGTTCTGTTATCTACGAACTCTTCAATCCAGTCACACAATTGGTCTGATAGTCCATATGCTCTTACTTTGTTCATTAAACGGCTGTGGGGAACTGTATCGAACGCCTTGCGGAAGTCAAGAAACACGGCATCGACCTGGGAACCCGTGTCTATGGCCCTCTGAGTCTCGTGGACGAATAGCGCGAGCTGGGTTTCACACGATCGTCTTTTTCGAAACCCATGCTGATTCCTACAGAGTAGATTTCTAGTCTCCAGAAAAGTCATTATACTCGAACGTAATACGTGTTCCAAAATGCTACAACTGATCGACGTTAGAGATATAGGTCTATAGTTCTGCACACCTGTTCGACGTCCCTTCTTGAAAACGGGGATGACCTGTGCCCTTTTCAAATCCTTTGGAACGCTACGCTCTTCTAGAAACCTACGGTACACCGCTGCAAGAAGGGGGGCAAGTTCCTTCGCGTACTCTATTTTGTACGAGCTGTAAATAAATAGTTGCCACTATTAAGGTTCCAACACTCGTATTTGGAGTTACGTACTACGAACACAGCAATGGAAATACAATCGTTTTCACTGGCTAGCTTTTAAGGCAGCCTTTTGCATGTCGTGGACGAGAATTGTTTCGTGCCACTGCATCCACTAGATTCCAAACCTGTTTTCTGTGTGCCCTCCCCCAATTATGCCATCGAAATAATTTAGAAAGGACGTTGCTAGCCCTACAGAAATGTAATGAACGTGAACGTGGCAAGGATAGTAGCTGGTATTACTCGATTAATGCCTAGTAGGAGCAGGGTCCGCCACGGGCCCTGATAACTTGTTACAAGGGTGATTGCATCGACGTGTATAAAGAGCGAATGGCGCCCTGTGGTACAGCCATCCATGCTGCATTCGCCTGGTTCCAAAGTTGATCTGTGGTGGTCGGCATTGGGCCACAGCACTGCATCCACACCATATCCCACACATTTTCGATTGGCTACATGTCTGGTGATCTGTCAGGACAGGGCAAAATGATGACTTCCTGTGGCACCAAGACGGCAAGTTTTCGTGCAGCAACATGTGGTCGTGCATTGTCATGCTGGAAAATAGTGTCTGGAGTGTTGTGCAGAAAGCGCGTGGCTACGAGTCGCAGGATGTCGTTCACAGTGCCCTGCACACGCGTCAACTGCGATTTGTGGTTTTACCCAACAGCACGCCACACCATAAGGCCTCGAGCTGGCGCCGAATGTCCTGTGCGAATGCAGTCACTGCGATGCCGCTCCCCCTGTCTGCGGCGAACCAAAATGCGTCCATCATTTTCTCGTGCAAGAGCCGAAAAGGTCGCAGATCTGTCCTGGAATGACATTCGGGTGAGGTGTTAATCCTCCCCAGGGGGGAGGGGGGGACCTCGGTGGTACGACCTGACCCATCTCGTGGTGTTATTGTTGAATTTATGTTCGTAACTATAAAAATACCTTTTGCTTCTATTATATTTCAAAGAATTTTGCACTCATGATAAATATTTGTTGACACTCTATATGTCTGTCCAACTGTTGAAGACCCCTTTTTCTCCAAAATGAGTAGAAGTATGAAGTTGAAATTTATGTGATGAGTTGTAGAGTCGCTTAGTGGGTATAAATTTTAACATTCTATGCCTATGCAGCCAAAAGATACAACAGTTTTTAACATAAACTGACTCATCAAAACCTATAGGGTACTCCCAATTGACCAAAAACCGCGAAATTTGGCAGAAAGCGGGGTTTCACAGCACGAGCAAAGGAAATAAATCCCTACATTATTAATATGTAATTACATCAGATAAAAAATATTTTTTATCATTAAAAATTTACACTGTCCCAGTAATCTGTCAAAAATTTCAGGAACTCCCGTGGGTATTTCGGCTCATATGACTCTGAGCACTATGGGACTTAACTGCTGAGGTCATCAGTCCCCTAGAACTACTTAAACCTAACTAACCTGAGGACAACACACACATCCATGCCCGAGGCAGGATTCGAACCTGCGAACGCAGCGGTCACGCGGTTCCAGACTGTAGCGCCTAGAACCGCTCGGCCACCGTGGGTATTTTGATCTGGTTTTCCGCAATAGGTAGAACGCTTGAGGAGCGAGGTCAGTGTAGATAATTTACAAATGTTTCGTGCTAGGTGGCTGAGATGCAATGAAGTAAAGTCACCTGCTATTGTGAAAACGATGCAATTGCCATGTAGTGGTGATCGGCGTAAGACCACACACCTACTGTGGCACACAGGCACTAGCACTGCAAACTTGTACCCCACATACAGCCGTTCCCTTACTCTATGCCTATGACACGTACAACTTCTATAATATTTCATAACAAAGTACACTACTAGCCATTAAAATTGCTACACCGAGAAGAAATGCAGATGATAAACGGGTATTCATTGGACAAATATATTATACTACAACTGACATGTGATTACATTTTCACGCAATTTGGCTACATAGATCCTGAGAAATCAGTACCCAGAACAACCACCTCTGGCCATAATAACGGCCTTGATACGCCTGGGCATTGAGTGAGAGCTTGGATGGCGTGTACAGGTACAGCTGCCCATGCAGCTTCAACACGATACCACAGTTTATCAAGAGTAGTGACTGGCGTATTGTGACGAGCCAGTTGCTCGGCCACCATTGACCAGACGTTTTCAATTGGTGAGAGATCTGGAGAACGTGCTGGCCAGGACAGCAGTCGAAGACTTTCTGTATCCAGAAAGGCCTGCACAGGTCCTGCAACATTCGGTCGTGCATTATCCTGCTGAAATGTAGGGTTTCGCAGGGATCGAATGGAGGGTAGAGTGTCGTGTCGTAACACATTTGAAATGTAACGTCCACTGTCCAAAGTGACGACAATGCGAACAAGAGGTGACCGAGACGTGTAACCAATGGCACCCCATACCATCACGCTGGGTCACACGCCAGTATGGCGATGACGAATACACGCTTCCAATGTGCGTTCATCGTGATGTCGCCAAACACGGATGCGACACTCGTGATGCTGTAAACAGAACCTAGATTCGTCCGAAATAATGACGTTTTGCCATTCGTGCACCCAGGTTCGTCGTCGAGTACACCATCGCAGGCGCTCCTGTCTGTCATGCAGCGTCAAGAGTAACCGCAGCCACGGTCTCCGAGCTGATAGTCCATGCTGCTGCAAACGTCGTCGAACTGTTCGTGCAGATGGTTGTCGTCTTGCAAACGTCCCCATCTGTTGACTCAGGGATCGAGACGTGGCTGCACGATCCGTTACAGCCATGCGGAAAAGATGCCTGCCATCTCGACTGCTAGTGATACGAGGCCGTTGGGATACAGCACGGCGTTCCGTATTACCCTCCTGAACCCACCGATTCCATATTCTGCTAACAGTCGTTGGATCTCGACCGACGCGAGCAGCAATGTCGCGATACGGTAAACCGCAATCGCGACAGGCTACAATCCGACCTTTATCAACGTCGGAAACGTGACGGTAGGCATTTCTCCTCCTTACACGAGGCATCACAACAACGTTTCACCAGGCAACGCCGGTCAACTGCTGTTTGTGTATGAGAAATCGGTGGGAAACTTTCCTCATGTCAGCACGTTGGTGTCGCCACCGGCGCCAACCTTGTGTGAATGCTCTGAAAAGCTAATCATTTGCATATCATAGCATCTTCTTCCTGTCGGTTAAATTTCGCGCCTGTAGCACGTCATCTTCGTGGTGTAGCAATTTTAATGGACAGTAGCGTATTTCTGGATAAAGCAACAGGAAATCCGTGTAATAGGCAGGGGTTGTAACGCAGGCCAGAGACGCTTTGTCTAGGAACGGGCCGCAGGTGGCGTTACGGAACGCCGCAGCGTTGGCCGACCGCCAGGGGTTCGCGGGCGTCCCTTTGTTTCAACGAGTCGAATCCGTGCTCCGTTCAATTGTGTTCCGTTACGCTTCTCCCTGCAAATACTCCGGCCAAGCGGCTGCTTGTAGGAGCTGGCGACGCGGAAACTGAAAGTGAATGTGGAAACACACACACACACACACACACAAACACACACACGTACAATGAGCACTGCCTGACTTCAAAGTAGCGCTGTGGAGGGGCGGGACACGGGGTACGGGATAGCAGATAAAAGCAGAGAGTTCGAAACAGTGCATGCTGCTGGGCTGATCGGGGTAAACGGTGCGGCGAATAGAAAGTGTGCGCATGCGCCGAACAATCGAGGCTTTCAGGGCTCACAGCTGGATACTGTCTCTGTATAAGAGTAAATGTCGTGTGACTAGGGCCTCCAGTCGGGTAGACCGTTCGCCGGGTGCAAGTCTTCCGATTTGACGCCACTTCGGCGAGTTGCGCGACGATGGGGATGAGATGATGATGATGGTTAGGACAACACAAAACCCAGACCCGGAGCGTAGAAAAATCTCCGACCCAGCCAGGAATCGAACCCGGGCGCTTAGGATTGACATTCACTCAGCTACCGGGGGCAGCCACTTTGTATAGGTGCGAGAGATAGAAATAGAGAGAGAGGAGAGAGTGAGAGAGCGGGGGGGGGGGGGGGGGGGAGAGAGCCTCAGACTTTAACTACTGCTCCCCCAGTATAGAGTATTTATACCCGATTTTTTCCAAAAATCAAAAATTTGGTTTTTGTCATCAATTTCACTTTAGAATAATTGAAATAACACTATGCAGCAACCAGTCACATTTATGTGATGTAATATACATACAGAGTATCCCATTTATCTTGACCAACCTAGCCGGCCGAGGTGGCCGAGCGGTTCTAGGCGCTACAGTCTGGAACAGCGCGACCGCTACGGTCACAGGTTCGAATCCTGCCTCGGGCATGGATGTCTGTGATTTCCTTAGGTTAGTTAGCTTTAAGTAGTTCTCAGTTGTAGGGGACTGATGACCTCAGATGTTAAGTCCCATAGTGCTCAGAGCCATTTGAACCACTTTGACCACCCTAAATAACTGTTTGCCCAGATGCAACTTACAAAATGTTTCAAGCAAATGTTCTTTAGCCGTCAGGGGGACATCAATCGGTATGACTGCCTTCGTTGTAGCTTTGTTTATTACGAAGATATGAACACCGGTATGGCACCCTGTAATTTTTTATTAGCTAATTCATTTCCTCTCCTAAAGAGCTTTTCTAAAATATATCACAGTGTACCATTCACTGAAACGCAGCGTTATGAATTACATAACACAACATCAACTTCGACCCCGGGATAACAAATTCGTCCACTTGCTGGAGTTGTCGCAGACGTGGTGGATTTTTCGTTGCCCAATAGTGCATATTATGCCGGTTTACGTTACCGCTGTTGGTGAATGACGCTTCGTCGCTAAATAGAACGCGTCCAAAAAATCTGTCATCGTCCCGTAATTTCTCTTGTGCCCAGTGGCAGAACTGTACATGACGTTCAAAGTCGTCGCCATGCAATTCCTGGTCCATAGAAATACGGTACGGGTGCAATCGATGTTGATGCAGCATTCTCAACACCGACGTTTTTGAGATTTCCGATTCTCGCGCAATTTGTCTGCTACTGATGTGCAGATTAGCCGCGACAGCAGCTAAAACACCTACTTGGGCATCATCATTTGTTGCAGGTCGTGGTTGACGTTTCACACGTGGCTGAACAGTTCCTGTTTCCTTAAATAACGTAGCTATCCGGCGAACGGTCCGGACACTTGGATGGTGTCGTCCAGGATACCGAGCAGCATACATAGCACACGCCCGTTGGGCATTTTGATCACAATAGCCATACATCAACACGATATCGACCTTTTCCGCAATTGGTAAACTGTCCGTTTGTATCACGATACAAATACCGTCCGCACCGGCAAAATGTTACGTGATACCACGTACTTATACGTTTGTGACTATTACAGCGCCATCTATCACAAAGCGAAAAAAGTGGTCCAACTAAAACATTCATATTTCTTTACTTACTACATGAACATGTAATAAAAAATAGGGGTTCCTACTTAAAATAACGCAGTTAATATCCGTTTCACCTATGGCAGCGCCACCTAGCGGGCCAAGCCCCAGCAGTCGAACATTTTCTGTATCCAGAAAGGCCCGTACAGGACCTGCAACATGCGGTCGTGCATTATCCTGCCGAGATGGAGGGTTTTGCAGGGATCGAATGAAGGGTAGAGCCACGGGTCGTAACACACCTGAAATGTAACGTCCACTGTTGAAAATGCCGTCAATGCGAACAAGAGGTGATCGAGACGTGTAACCAATGGCACCCCATACCATCACGCCGGGTGATATGCCAGTATGGCGATGACGAATACACGCTCCCAATGTGCGTTCACCGCAATGTCGCCAAACACGGATGCGACCATCGTGATGCTGTAAACAGACCCTGGATTCATCCGAAAAAATGACGATTTGCCTTTCGTGCACCCAGGTTCGTCGTCGAGTACACCATTGCAGGCGCTCCTGTCTGTGATGCAGCGTCAAGGGTAACCGCAGCCACGGTCTCCGAGCTGATAGTCCGTACTGCTGCAAACGTCGTCGAACTGTTCGTGCAGATGGTTGTTGTCTTGCAAACGTCCCCATCTGTTGACTCAGGGATCGAGACGTGGCTGCACGATCCGTTACAGCACTGCGGATAAGATGCCTGTCATCTCGACTGCTAGTGATACGAGGCCGTTGGCATCCAGCACGGCGTCCCGTATTACCCTCCTGAACCCACCGATTCCATATTCTGCTAACAGTCATTGGATCTCGACCGACGCGAGCAGCAATGTCGCGATACAATAAACCGCAATCGCGATAGGCTACAATCCGACCTTTATCAAAGTCGGAAACGTGATGGTACGCATTTCTCCTCCTTACACGAGGCATCACAACAACGTTTCACCAGGCAACGCCGCTCAACTGCTGTTTGTGTGTGAGAAATTGGTTGGAAACTTTCGTCATGTTAGCACGTTGTAGGTGTCGCCACCGGCGCCAACCTTGTGTGAATGGTCCGAAAAGCTAATCATTTGCATATCACAGCGTCGGTTAAATTTCGCGTCTGTAGCGCGTCATCTTGGTGGTACAGCAATTGTAATGGCCAGTAGTGTATGAAAAGCAAAGAGCTCCCAGTTAAAGAGATTTAGTTTGTACACGCGACACGTTTGCGGGAGGTGGTGCCGTGTCGACAGCTGACGGGGCGGGGCTTACGCGAGAGAGAATTATTCCCGCCCAGAAGCGGAGGGTTTTGCTCCGCCGCGGAAGGCGGTTAGCCGGCCGCCTTGTTAGCGGTGACTGGGGGTTGGCCGCGCGCCAGGGGCTGTTCCACCCCCGCACAATTATTTAAGGCGGGGCGCGGGGGAGCGGGCCAGGCGGCCTCCGCCGCATCTGTGCCGCCGCCCGGCTTTCTGTCTCCGGCCGCGGTGCTCAATTCGGCGACTCAACTGCTCGTCCCCTCTCCGTTCCGGCTCTTAAATTAAATGCTGGAGGACGGGCAGCCAGGCGGCGGAGTTGGGGAGGAACTGTTCCCCACTGCGGTAGGAAGCTAGGAGGGGGCCGGGTATTGTGTGCTTACGTGCCGTACAGAAGTCTGAACATTGCACTAAAGCTAATGAGGTACTACGGAAATGTTAAGTATAAAACCCAAAAAGAGGTCTGAAAATATGGAACACAGGAATAGCTGCTCCCGCCAGGGGTTCGAGTCCTCCCTCGGGTATGGGTGTGTGTGTGTGTGTGTGTGTGTGTGTGTGTGTTGTTCAAAATGGTTCAAATGGCTCTGAGCACTGTGGAACTTAACGTCTGAGGTCATCAGTCCTCTAGAACTTAGAACTACTTAAACCTGACTAACCTAAGGACATCACACACATCCATGCCCGGGGCAGGATTCGAACCTGCGGCCGTAGCAGCCGCGTGGTTCCGGACGGAGGTGCCTACAACCGCTCGGCCACCGCGGCCGGCTATGTGTGTTGTTCTTGGCATAAGATAGTGTAAGTAGTGTGTAAGTGTAGGGACCGATGACCTCAGCAGTTTCGTCCCTTACGAATTCACTTCACATCTGAACATTTGAATAAGCAGGAAAATGTCCGCCCCCGGTAGCTTAGTGGTCAGCATGACAGAATGTCAATCGTAATGGCCCGGGTTCCATTCTCGGCTGTGTCGGAGGTTTTCTCCGCTCAGGGACTGGGTGTTATGTTGTCCTAATCGTCATCATTTCATCCCCGTCGACAAGGAAGTCGCCGAAGTGGCGCCAGTTCGTAAGACTTGCACCAGACGAACGGTCTACCCGACGGGAGGCCCTAGTCACCCGACATTTACAGTTTCACTAGGAAAATTAAACAAAATCAAAATGCTTATAACGGCAGTTTACAATCACGAACAAATGAAGATTGTGAAATACACACGGTGGTTCAGATAAAAGTAGCCCGTATGAGTATAAAGGAGATGCAGTGAAACTACAGAAACGAACAGCTGAAATGGACTTACCATTTATTTACAAAGAAAAATACAGTGGAAAATACGTTTACAGGAAGTGTTGTTAGTGACCCCCCCCCCCCCCCCCCCCGCCCGAAACATCAGTACGCAGTTTTGCACCTTTAACCATATTAAGATAACACAACGTAAAGTTTGGATATCGATGGTGGCAACTTCACGACTGACATTGTCGCTCAGTTCCTGTATTGCATGTCGATTTGCTTCATAGACCTTGCTCTTCAAGTGTCCCCGCAGCAAAATACCACACGTTAGATTCGGCGAACTTGGTGGTCATAAATGTTTGCTGACAATTCGTTCCTCAGTGAAGACAACGTGGGCTCATTCCGGAGTTAGCTTAGATGTGTGGCATGTTCCCAGTCTTGCTGGAACAAACAGTACTGTCTTTCATATTCAGTGAGTTGAGCCTCAAAAATGTCTGTATACGCAACTGTGTCGAGAGTACCGTCAAAACATATGAGTCCAAAGATGTGCATTTCCGTTACACTGCAACAAACGCACATTTTTTTCATCGCTGAGTGCTTGCTGACACACGACGTTAGAGTTCTCCGTTGCCCAGTACCTCGTGTTCTGTGAATTCACGTGACCAGAAAGACGAAACCGTGCTTCACCACTCGTGATGTAATGCAAAGGGCCTAACAAACCATCGCTAGCGTTATTCAAAACGCACCTGCAGTAATCTACACGTTTCTGACAGCCATCCTCCCGTAACTGCTGCACAACCATCACACGATATGGCTTCAGATTAAGACTTTTCAGTATCTGCTGCCAAATTTTCCTACTTTCATGCGGCTGTTGCGCCAGATTGCGTGCTGATTTCCTTGGGCTCCGAATAATTCTTCGGTGAATGTCTCCAATAACTTGTAATGGTACTTTGACTACCGCGCCTCCGCCAATACAAAGACATAATTTACGATCGCGCACGCAGAAGAGCGCTCCGCCAGCGACCGATTTTTATAAATAATTTTGTTCGTCTTTTTACTTTTTGCGTAGTTTTTTGTCTTTAACAACTCTCTCTCTCTTGTCTTCATACGAAAGACGTGTATTTTTCGGCGGTTTGTTGAATGTGCTTTTGGGTGGAAATTAAAATTATATTAAAAACCGACGTTGTTTCAATAGTGATTCGAGGTGGTTATCGCCAAATTTGTAAATTGAACATGACAGTGACAACTTGAAGAAGTTTCCAACAGACGGAGAAGAAAGACGGGTCGTCCTACAAGAGAAATTAGGAGGACAGCCATGAAGACTATATTGTAATTAATATTGCGTATGTAACAAGATTATAAGGTAAATCTCAATTAGTTTCTGATGCTATTTCCGTACCGTCGCTTTTTGTAGTGTTGCCGACCCGAAACCACCAAAATTTTAAAACCCAATCAGATTTTCTATTTTATATTTTTCACGGCAGAACCCCGAGGAAAAGGTAACACTACAAACTTACGGTGTGCGAACTGAAGCAATTCTTTTGTCATTTTGCATTTTGCAAAGATCAGTAGAAGCGCCTGTTTTTATACAGACTCTCTACTGCTCTCACTGCGTGTTTCCTTAATCAAACCTTTTTTCACAAATGCTTCCACTATTTCAATTCTTTCTTCTATCGAGAAAACCATCTTGCGGACCACAAACACAAACGTCTACGTTCACTGATGAAATAAACTGAAATGCCGACAGGAGAATGCTAACAGTCGATTATTGCGTAAAACTGTCCATTGCTGTAGCCTGGTTATTCTGCTTCAGAAGGGGAGGGGCGCTACTTTTTAACTGCATCACCCCTAACAAACACAAAAGGATTAAAACAAAGATTTTAATAAACAGATACCATAATGAATCCTGGGAACGATTCATTGCTAATGTTGAACATAACATCCACAGAAGACAGCACATTCCGTTTAAACTTATGAAGTACGAGAATCAAATGGAGAAAGATACTGCGGACATTCACATAATAACAGAGACACAATGCATACATCGTAACAGAAATGTATGGTACGATGAACATTGTGAAGAAAGTTATTCTACAAAAATTGATAATGATTCTGTAGATCAAACAGACGTAAAACAATTAAAAGTAGCCTTAAGTGTAACGAAAAGTATAAAAGGTATTGGCGTAGGTGGCATTAATGCTGAATTAAAATGGTTGAAATGGCTCTCAGCACTATGGGACTTAACATCTGAGGTCATCAGTCCCCTAGACGTAGAACTACTTAAACCTAACTGACTTATGGACATCACACACATCCATATCCCAGGCAGGATGCGAACCTGCGATCGCAGCGGTCGCGCGGTTCCAGACTGAAGCGCCTAGAACCGCTCGGTCACACCAGCTGAATTAAACAAATATGGAAGAACCACTTTACAATTTCGCTTCCTCCATATTTTTAAGCATGGAGAGCTGCATCAAACCAGTCTCAGGACTGAAGACCACAACAACAACAACCATATTTTTAAATATGTGCTGGAGAAAGTGTTCTGTATCTGAAGAATGGAAAAAGCTTATGTTGATTCCATATTTTTAAAAAAGCAATAGGATAGACTTCGAATATAGAGGAATAAGTTTACTACATGCAGAATATAAAATTTATGGGAAAATTCTTAATCAAAGGCTCCAAATTATCGCTGATGCAATGATCCCAGAAGAACAATCACGCTTTAGAAAGGGAGGATCGTGTAATGTCATTTTAACCTGGCGTCGGGAATTTAGCATTTGTCGATTTCGAGAAAGCCTTTGATAAGGTAAAACACCCCTTTCGTGAAAATATTGAAAAATGGGTTATCCCAAACATCTTCTTTATAGTAATAAGTTCAGGTTCGAAAATGTTACATGAAATTTTAATAAACCAAGGTGTTCGGCACTGGTGCAGTCTATCACGCACTTGATTTAATTTATATATTGGCAACTTAGTTATGAAGTGGATAGATAAAATGCGCTTAGGAGTTACAATAGAATCTAGCATACCATAAATACTATGTTATATGCTGATGACCACATTATTATACAAGAAACGGAAGATAATTTTCAAAGTGCAGTACACAGATTGAGCTTGACTATATCTGCAAATAAGACAGAAATAATGGCTTAGAAAGGAAAGAACGCAGATATATCGTAAATACTAATGAATGAGAAACTTTTGGAACACGTATTCCACTTCACTTATATGGGATGTGATACTACTTTTACCGATGACAAAGACATTGAGAAGAAATTTAACATACAGTGCGACAATGATTGAACTGTACGAAATAAAATCGTCATAACTTCTGAACGTTTTGCGGTACGACGTTCAAACTGCACTGAGGGTCGCAGGGCATGATGGGAATTAGTATGCGCACGGTTTGGTTTGGTTTAGCGGCGAATCCCACTTTAATTTGGATGGGTTCATCAATCAGCAAACTGGCGCATTTGGGGGACTGAGAACCTGCATTTCGCGATCGAGAAGTCTCTTCAGCGTCAACAGGTGACTGTGTGGCGTGCAGTGTCCAGTCACGGAATAATCGGTGCGATATTCCTCGATGGCACGGTGACTACCGAAAGGTACGTGAACGTTTTGGAAGATGATTTTGTCCCCCATTATGCGAAGTGACCCTGATTTCTACAAGATCTGTAAATCCATTAAAAAGCCAAAAAAAAAACTGTTACACCTACCTAATACCGTGTAGGCCCCCGCGAGCACGCAGAAGTGCCGCAACAGGACGTGGCGTGGACTCGACTAATGTCTGAAGTAGTGCTGGAGGGAACTGACACCTCGAATCCTGCAGGGCTGTCTATAAATAAGTAAGAATACGGGGAGGTGCAGATCTCTTCCGAATAGCACGTTGCAAGGCATCCCAGATGTGCTCAATAATGTACATGTCTGGGGAGTTTGTTGGCCGGCGAGTGTTTAAACTCAGAAGAGTGTTCCTGGAACCACTCTGTAGCAATTCTGGACGTGAGGGGTGTCGCATTGTCCTGCTGGAAATGCCCAAGTCCGTCGGAATGCACAATGGACATGAATGGATGCAGGTGGTCAGACAGGATGCTTACGTACGTGTCACCTGTCAGAGTCGTATCTAGACGTATCAGGGGTCCCATATAACTCAAACACCACACCACCGAGACCATTATAGAGTCTCCACTAGGTTGAAGATTACCTTGCTACATGCAGGGTCCATGGATTCATGAGGTTGTCTATCTACTCGATACAATGTGAATCGAGACTCGTCCGACCAGGCAACAAGTTTCCAGTCATGAACAGTTCAATGACAGTGTTGACGGACCCAGGCGAGGCGTAAAGCTTTATGTCGTGCAGTCATCAAGTGTACACGAGTGAGACTTGAACTCCAAAAGTCCATATCGATGATGTTTCGTTGAATGGTTCGCACGCTGACACTTGTTGATGGCCCAGCATAGAAACCCGCAGCAATCTGCGGAAGGGGTGCACTTCTGTCACGTGGAACGATTCGTCGTTGCTCCCATTCTTGCAGGATCTTCTTCCGGCCGCAGCGATGTCGGAGATTTGATTTTTTAGCAGATTCCTGATATTCACGGTACACTCGTGAAATGGTCATACGGGAAAATCCCCACTTCATCGCTTCCTCGGAGATTCAGTCTCGCATCGCTTGTGCGGCGACTGTAACACCACCTTCAAACTCACTTAAATCTTGATGACTTGCCATTGTAGCAGCAGTAACCTAACCTAACCACAGCACACTAGTCACTTGTTGTGTTATATAGGCAACGCCGCCCGCAGCGCCGTAGTCTGCCCGTTTACATACCTCTCTATTTGAATACGCATGCCTATACCAGTTTCTTTGACGCTTCAGTGTAAAAATCGCCCTATTTTGCTACGCTACCAGACGCGTTATGCCTCTTTCAGTTTTAAGCACCATCAGTGCGATACGTCTTTGCATTTTTGGTTGGCATTTGCGTTTCCTCTCATCCGGTCACATGCTGTAGGTCACACTCCTGTTCTATTCCCAGTGACGGTTAGCAGAATACGGAATCGGTGGGTTCAGGAGGGTAATACGGAACGCCGTGCTGGATCCCAACGGCCTCGCATCACTAGCAGTCGATGTGACAGGCATCTTATCCGCATGGCTGTAACGGATCGTGCAGCCACGTCTCGATCCCTGAGTCAACAGATGGGGACGTTTGCAAGACAACAACCATCTGCACGAACAGTTCGACGACGTTTGCAGCAGCACGGACTATCAGCTCGGAGACCACGGCTGCAGTTATCCTTGACAGACAGGAGCGCCTGCGATGGTGTACTCGACGACGAACCTGGGTGCACGAATGGCAAAACGTCATTTTTTCGGATGAATCCAGGTTCTGTTTACAGCATCATGCTGGTCGCATCCGTGTTTGGCGACATCGCGGTGAACGCACATTGGAAGCGTGTATTCGTCATCGCCATACTGGCGCATCACCCGGCGTGATGGTATGGGGTGTGTTTGGTTACACGTCTCGGTCACCTCTTGTTCGCATTGACGGCACTTTGAACAGTGGACGTTACATTTCAGATGTGTTACGACCCGTGGCTCTACCCTCCATTCGATCCCTGCGAAACGTTACATTTCAGCAGGATAATGCACGACCGCATGTTGCAGGTCCTGTACGGGCCTTTCTGGATGCAGAAAATGTTTGACTGCTGCCCTGGCCAGCACATTCTCCAGATCACTCACCAATTGAAAACGTCTGGTCAATGGTGGCCGAGCAACTGGCTCGTTACAATACGCCAGTATTGCGGTATCGTGTTGAAGCTGCATGGGCAGCTGTACCCGTACACGCCATCCAAGCTCTGTTTGACTCAATGCCTAGGCGTATCAAGGCCGTTATTACGGCCAGAGGTGGTAGATCTGGGTACTGATTTCTCAGAATCTATGCACCCACATTGCGTGAAAATGTAATCACATGTCAGTTCTAGTATAATATATTTGTCCAATGAATACCTGTTTATCAACTGCATTTCTTCTTGGTGTAGGAATTTTAATGGCCAGTAGTGTAACTACTGCGAGTACACTATTGGAGCCCCATTTTGTACCTGATGAAAGTTTGTAATCAGGGATAGGCTTCTGCGATACACAGTACAGCTCTACAATGGCGTGAGCCGTGGTAAAATTTGCTGTTTTGAAGCGCGCGCCGCAGCGCGTAGTGTGAAGCGGTCGCCCTCCGTTTCTGGCGGCGGCGCCGCTGTGGCAATCGCAGCTTTGGTGTCTCCCTCTGGTGGGAAAGGGGAAAGGTTGCCTGCTCACGTGCATTTAAGGGGCGTTATGAGCTCGCCAGTCGGTCAGTTGGTCAGCCGGGTCAGTGTGGGGCAGTCAGTGTCTGTCTGTCGTCCGGAGTGCCAGTATGTGTTAGGCCGCCAGTCTGCCCGAGTTTGCTCAGGCAATGGACATCGGCGGTTGGATCGGTTGGTCGGTCGGTCGCGCACTGAGACACGAGATGCCTTGTCCGCCTGGAGCGTCGGCGCATGTGAGGTCGCCATGTGAGTCCAGTGGGCCGCGCCGTATAGCGAGGGGTAGTGGCTTCGCGGCCGACACGAGAGCAACAGGAGTCAACCCACGACGTCGGTCTGGCCGGCGCGAGCTGCGACGCCGTGAGACGGGAGATCGGCGCGCCTTCCTGCGTCCGTTGAAGCGGCTGGCAGCGGACGGTCCGGGAGAGCGATTTGGGGGTGCTGCGCCAGGTCTTCACCAGAAATCGCAGTTTATTATAAGTTAAGTGGTTGATGATATGTTGTGTGATTACTCTTGTTAAATTCTACTTGTTTTCTTGGTCAGTCTCTCGTCCCCAGCTTGCTCGTCTGTCCCCCGTCCGCATTTGTTAGGCAGTTAGTCTGTCGTTCGGAGCTGCCTCTGTCATGTTTGTCGGATTCAGTGTGATAACGAATTTATTGCTTGGAGTGTAACACCGTAATGCCTGAAATATACTTTTATCTTGCCTGTCATCTTGAGAGGCGGTATATGTGTACTGTAGAGCATGTTTGGCCAACCTTGTATAATTTTATGTAAGATTGCATTTCATGGGCTTTTATTTAAATGGTCATTTTAGTATATAAAGTAGCCACTGTTCCATCGTAAGACTTTTGTTAGAAGTTAAAATCAAGTTGCACCTTCAGTGGCAAGTTAATCTTTTAATTTTTGGTGTTTTGTACCATTTCCATCCCTCCTACGGGGTGCACAGTTTGTGAGCTTCTGTGAACTGTTAAAACTTTTACTTTAAGGTAATCTGGTGTGTTGCAGATTTGCATCAGTGTCGTGACTACGGCCGTGTCAAAAGGGAGCAGCAAGGTTCTCAGCCCGAAAGGTCATACACTCAACAATTTGTTTCTTTCTGCCTCTGAATAAATTGTAACTTGATATTTAGAGGGTGCTTTCTGCTTATAATTCTAAACCTGTTTCTTAAAAAAAAGGTTTTTAGGAATAAAATTGCCATTTGTTAAAAGCAATTTCATTTTGATTTCATCAGCTACTCCCTTGCAACTACTTCCACGCTCACATAGTGTGGCTAAATGTGTTAATGTTCTCGATGAATCGCTAGTAAATAAAATAAATTCTTAAGAATGAAGTTTTGAAAGTAAAACCACGGTTCATGGCGTAAGCATCACACTTGAGTCAAAAATCCACTATCTGTTTAATTGTTTAGGTTTTTTAGTACACTTATATATAACTTGTAACAAGAATAGAAATGGCCCTAGAACGCATCCTTGGGGGACGCCGGAATTTTTCATCGTCCCCGTGGGCAAGTACTCTGAGCAGAGTCAAACATGGCACGTCTTTAGAGAGGGCAGGTAAGGCAGGAGATGTATGGCCCGTCGGGATGCGTGTTTGTCCAGCGAGCGGGTCCCTATTGGAGAGTATTGGGGCGGTGTGTGGCGTGTATCGCTTGGCAGTGGGGCAGAGTGGCGGCTGAATATTTCATCGCGACAGCGACAAATGGCCGCAAGGCTTTCTGCCCCCCTCCCTCGCTGCCCAGAGGGGATATTGCGTCCGGCACAACACGATTACACGAGGCCGCTCCATCCGTTTGCCGGCTTCTTTCCTTCTCTGCCAGTGTCCTCTACTGGACATACCCTGAAATGTGTAAGTATACAAGGGCTTGTTTGGCGTGCTGTGCACTCTAGCATTTCTAACAAGGGAACCTCCCCATCGCACCCCCCTCAGATTTAGTTAGTCCACGAGACTCAGAAGGCCATAGTCACGGGTTCACAGGTAGATGCCGTGTTTCTTGACTTCCGCAAGGCGTTCGATACAGTTCCCCACAGTCGTTTAATGAACAAAGTAACAGCATATGGACTATCAGACCAATTGTGTGATTGGATTGAAGAGTTGCTAGATAACAGAACGCAGCATGTCATTCTCAATGGAGAGAAGTCCTCCGAAGTAAGAGTGATTTCAGGTGTGCCGCAGGGGAGTGTCGTAGGACCGTTGCTATTCACAATATACATAAATGACCTTGTGGATGACATCGGAAGTTCACTGAGGCTTTTTGTGGATGATGCTGTGTTATATCGAGAGGTTGTAACAATGGAAAATTGTACTGAAATGCAGGAGGATCTGCAGCGAATTGACGCATGGTGCAGGGAATGGCAACTGAATCTCAATGTAGACAAGTGTAATGTGCTGCGAATACATAGAAAGAAAGATCCCTTATCATTTAGCTACAATATAGCAGGTCAGCAACTGGAAGCAGTTAATTCCATAAAATATCTGGGAGTACGCATTAGGAGTGATTTAAAATGGAATGATCATACAAAGTTGACCGTTGGTAAAGCAGATGCCAGACTGAGATTCATTGGAAGAATCCTAAGGAAATACAATCCGAAAACAAAGGAAGTAGGTTACAGTACGCTTGTTCGCCCACTGCTTGAATACTCCTCGGCAGTGTGGGATCCGTACGAGATAGGGTTGATAGAGAAGATCCAACGGAGAGCAGCGCGCTTCGTTACAGGATCATTTAGTAATCGCGAAAGCGTTACGGAGATGATAGATAAACTCCAGTGGAAGACTCTGCAGGAGATACGCTCAGTAGCTCGGTACGGGGTTTTGTTGAAGTTTCGAGAACATACCTTCATCGAAGAGTCAAGCAGTATATTGCTTCCTCCAACGTATATCTCGCGAAGAGACCATGAGGATAAAATCAGAGAGATTAGAGCCCACACAGAGGCATTCCGACAGTCTTTTTTTTTCACGAACAATACGAGACTGGAATAGAAGGGAGAGGTACTCAAGGTACCCTCCGCCACACACCGTCAGGTGGCTTGCGGAGTATGGAGGTAGATGTAGATTTAGAAGCTGGCACAGTAGATAGGCCTTGAAAAACTGAACACAGATCACTCGAGAAAACAGGAAGAAGTTGTGTGGAAATATGAAAAGAATAAGCAAAAATACAAACTGAGTAGTCCATGCGCAGGACAGACAACATCAAGGACACTGTAAGCTCAGGGGCGCCGTGGTCCCGTGGTTAGCGTGAGCAGCTGCGAAACGAGAGGTCCTCGGTTCAAGTCCTCCCTCGAGTGAAAAGTTTAATTTATTTTTTTTTTTTTTTTTTTTTTTTTTTTTTTTTTTTTTTTTTTTTGAGACAATTATCAAAGTTCAGGCACTCACACATAATCAACTTCGCTCTCCAAAATTCCAGGACATGTTGAGATTTGCTTGGACATATGCAGGATTTGACGGTCTACACACGGAAAAATTTGAAATCGTTAAAAACATATGTTTTGACAGAGCACAGAGAAAACTGTGGGACTGTGAAACTGTTGCATTAATTTGTTGCAAAATGGTTCAAATAGCTCTGAGCACTACGCGACTTAACTTCCGAGGTCATCAGTCGCCTAGAACTTAGAACTAATTAAACCTAAGTAACCTAAGGACATGACACACACCCATGCCCGAGGCAGGATTCGAACCTGCCACCGTAGCGGTCGCTCGGTTCCAGACTGAAGCGCCTAGAACCGCTCGGCCATTCCCACCGGCCTCATTTGTTGCAGTTTATATGACAAACTCTTATGTCTTATCACTTTTTGGGAGTAATTATCACATCCACAAGAAAACCTAAATCGGGCAAGGTAGAAGAATCTTTTTACCCATTCGCCAAGTGTACAAGTTAGGTGGGTCGACAACATATTCCTGTCGTGTGACGCATATGCCGTCATCAGTGTCGTATACAATATATCACACGTGTTTTCCTGTGGAGGAATCGGTTGACCTATGACCTTGCGATCAAATGTTTTCGGTTCCCATTGGAGAGGCACGTCCTTTCGTCTACTAATCGCACTGTTTTGCGGTGCGGTCGCAAAACAGAGACACTAAACTTATTGCCGGCCTGTGTGGCCGAACGGTTCTGGACGTTATAGCCCGGAACCGCGCGACCGCTACGGTCGCAGGTTCGAATCCTGCCTCGGGAATGGATGTGTGTGGTCTCCTTAGGTTAGCTAGGTTTAAGTAGTTCTAAGTTCTAGGGGACTGATGACCTTAGAAGCTAAGTCCCATAGTGCTCAGAGCCATTTGAACATTAAACTTGTTACAGTGAACAGAGATGTCAATGAACGGACAGATCATAATTTTGTGAAAATAAAGAAAGTAAACTTTTCACTCGAGGGAACACTTACACCAAGGACCTGTCGTGCCGCAACTGCTAACGCTAACCACGGGACCACGGCGCTCCTGAGCTCATACTATCCTTGATGTTGCCTATCTTGCGCATGCACTACTCAGTTTGCATATTTTGCTTATTTTTTTCTATCCACACAACTTCTTCCTGTTTTCTCGATTGATCTGTGTTCAGTTTATCAAGGCCTATCCACTGTGCCTTCATTCAACACTGCAAATCGCTGTGAAACTGTAAGTGAGTAAAAATTTCTCGGTGTACATGCCGCGTCAAATCAGGATAAATCTCCGAGCTTTCGACCACTACCTCCATGGTCGTCGTCAGGGCTAAAACTGACTGTCGTGAACTAGCGAGGTTCCCACTTTTATATCCAAAGGACGGCTTCTTATTGGCTGAAATACGTCAGCGATATGGCGCGTAGCGAAGTGGTGCCCTCTACTTCCATAGATGTAGTTGCTATCCTGCGTTGCTTGCAGCGCCATCCCTTAAATCAGGAGGTAAAGTGCGAGAAGTTTTTCTCAGCGATTTTTCTTTATCCAGTGCACTCTTCCAAGTGTTGCTAAGTGCGTAGCCATTGTCTCTATTAAAGTTATTATCGCTAAGCCTAATTTCGACTGCTTCCCGGATCACAGAGTCCCAGTAATTCGGTGTGTGGGCTATTACTCTGGTTTCTTCAAATAAATACTGGAGGACAGCACATACCGGGTTCTCAGACGGGATCCCACATCGGCGCTCAGCAGGAAGACAAGGGAGCTACTAAAAAACTCTGGCCTCTCCGACGAACTGGTGAAGAACTTACGGCCGAGAGCACCTAGGCCACCAAGACTGTACGGTTTGCCAAAGATTCATAAGGAGAACGTCCCGTTGAGACCGATTGTTAGCGCTATTGGCTCTCCTACGTACAAGCTTGCAAAGCACTTAACTAAACTGTTGGCGCCTATAGTTGGTCACTGCCCACATCATATTAAAAATTCAAAAATGTTTGTTGATATCATAAAACAGATGAAGATAGGCCCAAGTGATATCATGGTCAGCCTCGACGTGGTTTCTCTGTTCACCAAAGTACCTGTGGATGACACATTACAATTGTTGTCTGCTCATTTCTCCTCAGAAATTTTGAAGTTGTTCCGGCATACCTTGACGACCACTTATTTTTTATACAGTGGAAATTATTATGAAATGACGGATGGAACAGCCATGGGTTCGCCACTGTCACCAGCAATAGCGAATTTTTTCATGGAGGACTTTGAAGAACGAGCCCTGAGCAGTGCTCACCTCCGCCCATCATGCTTCTACAGATACGTCGACGATACTTTTTTAATCTGGCCACACGGCAGCGACACGCTGCAGCAGTTCGTCGAACATCTGAATGGTGTACATCCAAACATAAAATTTACATTGGAGGTAGAGAAGGAAGGGAAGTTACCCTTTTTTAGATGTGTTGGTAGAGCGAAAGCCGGATGGACGACTGGGCCATTCTGTGTACAGGAAGCCAACTCATACAGACTTATATCTGCATAGCCATAGCTTCCATCATCCGTCTCAGAAGAGAGCTATGCTGAATACTTTAGTACACAGAGCCAGGACTATTTCCGACAAGGACCACCTCGGTCCCGAGATCAACCATTTGACGACTGTTTTCAAGAGGAATGGTTATTCTGCCGGTGAAATTAAATCAGTATTGTCCAAGAAAGTAAGACACGATGCCGGCCACATACAAGAAGAGGACCAACACTTAGCGCGGCTTCCTTTTTGCGGTGCTACAACGAGCAAGATAGCCAGAGTCCTGAAGAGGCAAGGAATAAAACCAGTTTTCCGACCACCTAGGAAAATTAAGGAAATGTTGAGACCAGTCAAAGATAGTCTCGGCTTAAGAGTGCCGGGAATTTATACTATTCCTTGCGAATGCGGCAAGAATTACGTGGGCCAGTCTGTAAGAACCGTTGCCGACCGCTGCATCGAGCACCAGCGTCACCTGAAATACAGGTATTTGGAAAAATCAGCGGTGGCTGAACATAGCCTGCTTAACAAGCACAAGATTTTATTTGAAGAAACCAGAGTAATAGCCCACACACCGAATTACTGGGACTCTGTGATCCGGGAAGCAGTCGAAATTAGGCTTAGCGATAATAACTTTAATAGAGACAATGGCTACGCACTTAGCAACACTTGGAAGAGTGCACTGGATAAAGAAAAATCGCTGAGAAAAACTTCTCGCACTTTACCTCCTGATTTAAGGGATGGCGCTGCAAGCAACGCAGGATAGCAACTACATCTATGGAAGTAGAGGGCACCACTTCGCTACGCGCCATATCGCTGACGTATTTCAGCCAATAAGAAGCCGTCCTTTGGATATAAAAGTGGGAACCTCGCTAGTTCACGACAGTCAGTTTTAGCCCTGACGACGACCATGGAGGTAGTGGTCGAAAGCTCGGAGATTTATCCTGATTTGACGCGGCATGTACACCGAGAAATTTTTACTCAGGAAATACGTCGCGAAAGACTTCGTAGCCAAACTGTAAGTGAGCTGCTTCTGTGTTTGCAGCGCTGTGTAGCACTTTGCATTGGATCTCTGACTGCTCTTTCTTTGTAAGAGACTCTGTGGCTGGTTGGATTCGTTGTTGGAAGTTAATCGCCAGTAGTGCTGGGCAGTTGGAAGTTTGTCGCCAGCAGTGGTGGATGTACTGTTAGGCACTTGGAGGTGAACGGCCGGTAGTGATGGATGTTAAATGTGAGAAGGTAGCATTGATGGAGGGTAGAGGTCTGAAGTGTTAACGCAGGCTAACGATCTGGAAGTATCCGATTTGGAGATTGATTATTATTCATGATTATATATTTTTGTACTGGATATCAATGACGATTCATATTCGTGTTTGAACTGGATGTCACATTATTGAGCTAAAAAATTTGGTTTGGAACAAATGCTTTCCTTTGCTAACCACATGCCTATTAGTGGCTTTAGTGGTTAGAATCTTTTATTTATCTGGCAGTACTGACGCTCGCTGTTTTGCAATAGTTCGCGTAATGAAGATCTTTGTGAGGTAAGTGGTTAATGAAATGTATAGATTATTGTCAGGATTGCTTCTTATTCAGGGCCATTCTTTTGTATTAATTATTTGAAGTAAGGTTATTTTTTTTTTTTTTTTTGAACAGTCAGATTGCGTTGTGCTAGAATATTGTTGGTCAGTGTCGACACGATAAGAAAAAGTAAAAAGGAAGTCGTCTCAGCCGGCGGCGGTGGCCGAGCGGTTCTAGGCGCTTCAGGCTGGAACCACGCGACTGCTACGGTCGCAGGTTCGAATCCTGCCTCGGGCATGGATGTGTTTGATGTCCTTAGGTTAGTTATGTTTAAGTAGTTCTAAGTTCTAGGGGACTGATGATCTCAGATGTTAAGTCCCATAGTGCTCAGAGCCTCCATCGGTAATGCTGGAATTCAGTTTTGTGTTGGCCGACCCTTAGCCTTGATGACAGCTTCCACTCTCGCAGGCATACGTTCAATCAGGGGCTGGAAGGTTTCTTGGGGAACGGCAGCCCATTCTTCACGGAGTGCTGCACTGAGGAGAGGTATCGATGTCGGTCGGTGAGGTCTGGCACGAAGTCGACGTTCCAAAACATCGCAAAGGTGTTCTGTAGGATTCAAATCGAGACTCTGTGCACGCCGGTGCATTACAGGGATGTCATTGTCGTGTAACCACTCCGCCACAGGCCGTATATTATGAACAGGTGCTCGATCGTGTTGAAAGATGCAGTCGCCATCCCCGAATTGCTCTTCAACATTGGGAAGCAAGAAGGTGCTTAAAACATTAATGTAGACCTGTGCCATGATAGTGCCACACAAAACAACGAGGGATGCAAGCCCCCTCCGTGAAAAACACCACTACACCATGACACCACCGAATTTTACTGTTGGCACTACACAGGCTGGCAGATGACGTTCACCGGGCATTCGCCACACCCACACCCTGCCATCGCATCGCCACATTGTGTACCGTGATTCGTCACACTTCACAATGTTTTTCCACTGTTCAATCGTCCAATGTTTACACTCCTCACACCAAGCGAGGCGTCGTTTGGCATTTACGGGCGTGATGTGTGGCTTATGAGCAGCCGCTCGATCGTGAAATCCAAGTTTTCTCACCTCCCACCTAACTGTCATAGCGCTTGCAGTGGATCCTGATGCAGTTTGTAATTCCTGGGTGATGGGCTGCATAGATGTCTGCCTATTACACATTACGATCCTCTTCAGCTGTCGGCGGTGTCTGTCAGTCAACAGACGAGGTCGGCCTGTACGCTTTTGTGCTGTACGTGTCCCTTCACGTTTCCACTTCACTATCACATCGGAAACAGTGGACCTAGGGTTGTTTAGGAGGTTGGAAATCTCTCGTACAGACGTATGACACCAGTGACACCCAATCACCTGACAACGTTCGAAATCCATGAGTTCTGCGTAGCGCCCCATCCTGCTCTCTCACGATCTCTAATGACTACTGAGGTCGCTGACATGGAGTACCTGGCAGTAGGTGGCAGCACAATATACCTAATATGAAAGAGTATGTTTTTGGAGGTGTCCGGATACTTCTGATCACGTAGTGTATATCTTCTCTCTCTCTCTCTCTCTGTCTCTCTCTCTCCCTCTCCCTCTCTCAGTTTTTTTGGTATCAAAATGCTTTTTTTTTTAATTTAACATGTGGTTGCGATCATTGGGCAAAAAAGATGAAGGATATTTAATACACTCCTGGAAATGGAAAAAAGAACACATTGACACCGGTGTGTCAGACCCACCATACTTGCTCCGGACACTGCGAGAGGGCTGTACAAGCAATGATCACACGCACGGCACAGCGGACACACCAGGAACCGCGGTGTTGGCCGTCGAATGGCGCTAGCTGCGCAGCATTTGTGCACCGCCGCCGTCAGTGTCAGCCAGTTTGCCGTGGCATACGGAGCTCCATCGCAGTCTTTAACACTGGTAGCATGCCGCGACAGCGTGGACGTGAACCGTATGTGCAGTTGACGGACTTTGAGCGAGGGTGTATAGTGGACATGCGGGGGCCGAGTGGACGTACCGCCGAATTGCTCAACACGTGGGGCGTGAGGTCTCCACAGTACATCGATGTTGTCGCCAGTGGTCGGCGGAAGGTGCACGTGCCCGTCGGCCTGGGACCGGACCGCAGCGACGCACGGATGCACGCCAAGACCGTAGGATCCTACGCAGTGCCGTAGGGGACCGCACCGCCACTTTCCAGCAAATTAGGGACACTGTTGCTTCTGGGGTGTCAGCGAGGACCATTCGCAACCGTCTCCATGAAGCTGGGCTACGGTCCCGCACACCGTTAGGCCGTCTTCCGCTCACGCCCCAACATCGTGCAGCCCGCCTCCAGTGGTGTCGCGACAGGCGTGAATGGAGGGACGAATGGAGACGTGTCGTCTTCAGCGATGAGAGTCGCTTCTGCCTTGGTGCCAATGATGGTCGTATGCGTGTTTGGCGCCGTGCAGGTGAGCGCCACAATCAGGACTGCATACGACCGAGGCACACAGGGCCAACACCCGGCATCATGGTGTGGGGAGCGATCTCCTACACTGGCCGTACACCACTGGTGATCGTCGAGGGGACACTGAATAGTGCACGGTACATCCAAACCGTCATCGAACCCATCGTTCTACCATTCCTAGACCGGCAAGGGAACTTGCTGTTCCAACAGGACAATGCACGTCCGCATGTATCCCGTGCCACCCAACGTGCTCTAGAAGGTGTAAGTCAACTACCCTGGCCAGCAAGATCTCCGGATCTGTCCCCCATTGAGCATGTTTGGGACTGGATGAAGCATCGTCTCACGCGGTCTGCACGTCCAGTACGAACGCTGGTCCAACTGAGGCGCCAGGTGGAAATGGCATGGCAAGCCGTTCCACAGGACTACATCCAGCATCTCTACGATCGTCTCCATGGGAGAATAGCAGCCTGCATTGCTGCGAAAGGTGGATATACACTGTACTAGTGCCGACATTGTGCATGCTCTGTTGCCTGTGTCTATGTGCCTGTGGTTCTGTCAGTGTGATCATGTGATGTATCTGACCCCAGGAATGTGTCAATAAAGTTTTCCCTTCCTGGGACAATGAATTCACGGTGTTCTTATTTCAATTTCCAGGAGTGTATATTGTTGGGCCGACTACATTTTGCACGCGTGTAAATGCCGTTTATATAAAGGGTGTTACAGAAAGGTACGGACAAACTTTCAGGAAACATTCATCACACACAAAGGAAGATAATCTGTTATGTGGACATGTGTCCGGAAACGCTTACTTTCGATGTTAGAGCTCATTTTATTATTTCTCTTCAAATCACATTAATCATGGAACGGAAACACACAGCAACAGAACGTACCAGCGTGCCTTCAAACACTTTGCTACAGGAAATGTTCAAAATGTCCTCCGTTAGCGAGGATACATGCATCCACCCTCCGTCGCATGGAATCCCTGATGCGCTGATGCAGCCCTGGAGAATGGCGTATTGTATCACAGCCGTCCACAATACGAGCACGAAGAGTCCCTACATTTGGTACCGGGGTTGCGTAGACAAGAGCTTTCAAATGCCCCCATAAATGAAAGTCAAGAGGGTTGAGGTCAGGAGAGCGTGGAGGCCATGGAATTGGTCCGCCTCTACCAATCCATCGCTCACCGAATCTGTTGTCGAGATGCGTACGAACAATTCGACTGAAATGTGCAGGAGCTCCATCGTGCATGAACCACGTGTTGTGTCGTACTTGTAAAGGCACATGCTCTAGCAGCACAGGTAGAGTATCCCGTATGAAATCATGATAACGTGCTCCATTGAGCGTAGGTGGAAGAAACTAAAATGAGCTCTAACATGGAAATTAAGCGTTTCCGGACACATGTCCACATAACATCTTTTCTTTATTTGTGTGTGAGGAATGTTTCCTGAAAGTTTGGCCGTACCTTTTTGTAACACCCTGTGTACGCCGACGATAATCAAGGTTGCTACGCAGGCACAAATGTTAGTAAAAATGGGGAACAGTTTTGCCTGTAATGGTTTAATTACGATATTTAAACTCACGGCTAGCTCAAAGACAGTCAGAAGCAGCTTGAAAGTATTACTGTTTTTGCCCGTTACATTAACTGTTGCGAAGAGAGTAGCAATATAACCACCTACGTAGCGTGCAGATTTTTTCTCACTTTAAATAATTTTCATTGAAAACAAGTTGGCTTCATTTTAGGTTAGGTATTTCCTTGACAGAAATAAATTTAATTGCAAACTCAAAGATGCGGTAAGGCAAACCTAATGCTTGCTAGCCACTGCAGTTAAATCTATTTATGCAGTTCCTAAAAACGGTTCAAATGGCTCTGAGCACTATGGGACTTAACATCTGTGGTCATCAGTCCCCTAGAACTTAGAACTACTTAAACCTAACTAACCTAAGGACATCACACAACACCCTGTCATCACGAGGCAGGGAAAATCCCTGACCCCGCCGGGAATCGAACCCCGGAACCCGGGCGCGGGAAGAGAGAACGCTACCGCACGGCCACGAGCTGCGGACTATGCAGTTCCATAATATAGACTAGCACATATTAATATCTAAATTACTTTATAATGTTAACATGACGGTGAAGCTGAATATTAATATTTAATTAAATGTTGCGTAATGGCCACCCGTGCGCCATTACGAGAAAAGAAAGGCAGAGGGGGAATCTTCTGCTCAACTCACTTCAAATAATTATTTTTTTACTTAAATATTTCCACGGGGAGGGAGAGGTTTTGAGTAACAAGCGGAGAAATTCACTTTTACCGTGTATTATAAAATGTAATACGTACATCAAATACTTTGTGCGTCGGAACAGCTAAGCGACTTAATTCCTCAACAGCAGAGGCAAAAGTAGTATTCAATCTTTGAATGAAGTCTTTTTAACCTGGATGAGATAAGATGTGCATGTTTACAAATAATGTTTTTACATTGTATAGTTACTCTTTGGTACTAATATACACATTTTATTTGTTTATTTAAAACACAAAGTATCATCTTGACGGCTTGTAGGTTTTATAGCTATCTGTCTTATTAGCAACGATTTTTATCGACGTAAATCTGTACATCGAGGAAGCAATGATGGAAATAAAAGAAAGGTTCAGGAGTGGAATTAAAATACAAGGTGAAAGGATATCAATGATACGATTCGCTGATAACATTGCTATCCTGAGTGAAAGTGAAGAAGAATTAAATGATCTGCTGAACGGGATGAACAGTCTAATGAGTACACAGTACGGTTTGAGAGTAAATCGGAGAAAGACGAAGGTAATGACAAGTAGTAGAAATGACAACAGCGAGAAACTAAACATCAGGATTGATGGTCACGAAGTCAATGAAGTTAAGGAATTCTGCTACCTAGGCAGTAAAATAACCAATGACGGACGGAGCAAGGAGGACATCAAAAGCAGACTCGCTATGGCAAGAAAAGCATTTCTGGCCAAGAGAAGTCTACTAATATCAAATACCGGCCTTAATTTGAGGAAGAAATTTCTGAGGATGTACGTCTGGAGTACAGCATTGTATGGTAGTGAAACATGGACTGTGGGAAGACCGGAACAGAACAGAATCGAAGCATTTGAGATATGGTGCTATAGACGAATGTTGAAAATTAGGTGCACTGATAAGGTAAAGAATGAGGAGATTCTACGCAGAATCGGAGAGGAAAGGAATATGTGGAAAACACTGATAAGGAGAAGGGACAGGATGAGAGGACATCTGCTAAGACATGAGGGAATGACTCCCATGGTACTAGAGGGAGCGGTAGAGGGCAAAAACTGTACAGGAAGACAGAGATTGGAATACGCCAATCAAATAATTGAGGACGAAGGTTGCAAGTGCTACTCTGAGATGAAGAGGTTAACAGGAAAGGAATTCGTGGCGGGCCGCATCAAACCAGTCAGTAGACTGATGACCAAAAAAAAAAATACTTACCCTGTGGACCCTTTTTTATATTCCACATTGACTCGTCTGATATAGGTTTAGTTCAATTTTATTGGGCTTTCCGGGAGACGCCACAACACTTGTGATATTCCCAATTCAGCCCACATTAATCACTGTATAACTAAATTAACAATAAAATGGTCTTCGTGTGGCCTGTGAGAATTGTTTCAAAAGTTGCGGATAGAGAACTGAATATTTGTGTAGGTCTATGAGTACTATCTAGACACAACACGAGAACAGTTAACAAGAACGAGAACAGTCTATTACAGTCACACGAATACGTCGGAGGTACAATGAGAGACATATGTTGAGTCTTACAGAGAGGATAACAGCAACCAGCCACTTCGTACGATGCCATTTACTTATTTAAACAGCGCCGTTTTTGGCTTCGAAGCGGCTCATCTTCAGAAGGCTAGTTCACGTTAAGATACATTTTACATTAGCTTTCACTTTTTGTTTTCTCAAATGATGAAATTTCCTTCGGGTGGTGGTGCCAGACAAAAATGCACGCCATTACATCCCAATATCGCCATCTTTGTATACATACTTCATGTGGTGTACCTTCTTCGTGTGTGAGTGGTTTCTAGTCGCTTGAGTCCGGTACCACGCGGCTGCTACGGTCGCAGGTTCGAATCGTGTGTCGGGCATGGATGTGTGTGACGTCCTTAGGTTAGTTAGGTTTAATAAGTTCTAAGTTCTAGGGGACTGGTGACCTCATATGTTAAGTCCCATAGTGCTCAGAGCCATTTCAACCATTTAGTGTGACTGGTGCTTTAGATTATGTGTGTTGTTGTTTGTTGTTGTGGTCTTCAGTCCTGGTTTGATGCAGCTCTCCATGCTACCCTATCCTGTGCAAGCTTCTTCATCTCCCAGCACCTACTGCAGGCTACATCCTTCTGAATCTGCTTAGTGTATTCATCTCTTGGTCTCCCTCTACGATTTTTATCCTCCACGCTGCTAAATTTGTGATCCCTTGATGCCTCAGAACATGTCCTACTAACCGGTCCTTTCTTTTTGTCAAGTTGTGCCACAAACTCCTCTTCTCCCCAATTCTATTCAATGCCTCCTCATTAGTTATGTGATCTACCCATCTAATCTTCAGCATTCTTCTGTAGCACCACATTTCGAAAGCTTCTATTCTCTTCTTGTCTAAACTATTTATCGTCCACGTTTTACTTCGATACATGGCTACACTCCATACAAATACTTTCAGAAACGACTTCCTGATACTTAAATCAATACTCGATGTTAACAAATTACTTTTCTTCTGAAACGCTTTCCTTACCATTGCCAGTCTACATTTTATATCCTCTCTACTTCGACCATCATCAGTTATTTTGTTCCCCAAATAGCAAAACTCCTTTACTACTTTAAGCGTCTCATTTCCTAATCTAAATCCCTGAGCATCACCCGACTTAATTCGACTACATTCCATTATCCTTGTTTTGCTTTTGTTGATGTTCATCTTATACCCTCTTTTCAAGACACTGTCCATTCCGTTCAACTGCTCTTCCAAGTCCTTTGCTGTCTCTGACAGAATTACAATGTCATCAGCGAACCTCAAAGTTTTTATTTCTTCTCCATAGAGTTTAATACCTACTCCGATCTTTTATTTTGTTTCCTTCACTGCTTGCTCAATATACAGATTGAATAACATCGGGGAGAGGCTACAACCCTGTCTCACTCCCTTCTCAACCACTGCTTCCCTTTCATGCCCTTCGACTCTTATAACTGCCATCTGGTTTCTGTACAACTTGTAAATAGCCTTTCGCTCCCTGTATTTTACCCCTGCCTGTATGTAGATATACATAAAAAAGTGCACACAGTCTTCACTGCTGCATGATCACAAGCAGTAATGACGCGGATGTTAAGGAGTTCCGCACATACAGCTACAAGTCGTCGTCGGAGGTCCATCTTTTGCCCCTCAGATCGTTTGACCTGATTCACTTCCTGCAGTACGGGACAACAACGAATGCCCAGCGTTACTCGCAAACCTTGACCATCCTTCACCAAGCGATCAAATCAAAACGACCAGGTAATCTCACCCGTGGGGTCATTCTGCTCCGTCCGCAGCTCGTGGTCGTGCGGTACCGTTCTCGCTTCCCACGCCCGGGTTCCCGGGTTCGATTCCCGGTGGGGTCAGGGATTTTCTCTGCCTCGTGATGACTGGGTGTTGTGTGATGTCCTTAGGTTAGTTAGGTTTAAGTAGTTCTAGGGGACTGACGACCTTAGATGTCAAGTCGCCTAGCGCTCAGAGCCATTTGAACCATTCTGCTCCGTCGTACGGCCAACACAGTCGCGGTGCTACTGCAGAGATTCAAATTGGAGGTTATGGGCCACCCTCCATACAGTCTGGAACTCTGTCCCTGTGATTACGCCAGTTTTGGTCCCCTTAAAATGGCTCTGAGGGGCAAACGATTCACCTCGACGTCCAGCTGTGTGTGCAGAACTGGTTAACATCGGAGCCCAGGGTATTTTATGAGACAGCCGTTCATTGCCTTGTGTCACAGTGGGACAAGTGTCTCAACAGCCAGGGTCAGTACTTCTAACATGCATCTACATCTACATCCATACTCCGCAACCCCTGACGGATGTGGCGGAGGGTACTTTGAGTATCTCTATCGGTTCTCCCTTCTATTCCAGTCTCGTATTGTTCGTGGAAAGAAGGATTGTCGGTATGCCTCTGTGTGGGCTCTAATCTCTCTGATTTTATCCTCACGGTCTCTTCGCGAGATATACGTAGGAGGGAGCAATATACTGCTTGACTCCTCGGTCAAGGTATGTTTTAGAAACTTTAACAAAAGCCGTACCGAGCTACTGAGCGTCTCTCCTGCAGAGTCTTCCACTGGAGTTTATCTATCATCTCCGTAACGCTTTCGCGATTACTAAATCATCCTGTAACGAAGCGCGCTGCTCTCCGTTGGATCTTCTCTATCTCTTCTATCAACCCTATCTGATACGGTGAAACACGTATGTAACGCAGCAGCGATGGCGAGGCATTGTAGCATCTGTGACCAGAGAGTATGCGCTTGACCGCGCGAGTGTTGCGAGCGGTTCTCAGTCTGTCAGTCAGTAGTCGTTGCTCAGTCTGTTAGTAGCTGTAGGCCAGTGCAGTACAGTAGTCGTTGCGAGTCTGTAGCTCTGTCTAGTTGAGAGCAGTACTCAGTCTGTAGTCGTCATGCAGAGCGGTCGGTCAGTAGTAGCAGCCCAGTGCGGTTGTGTGATGTAGGCGGTCGGCAACACTGGTCAAGATGAGGAATAAGGTATACTGTTAATTAATATAATCATTAGATAATGAAAAATTTTATTTATTGTAATTATTCTCCAACAAGTCTCCCAATAATAATTTTTTATTTCAAAAGCATTTTCTCAAAAATTTAATTTTTTATTGAACTCAAGATTTCGTTGCACTTCCCATTTCATTCCACTTCTTTTGAAGAAAAATTCCACTAAAATCACAAAAAAAGAGAATATTATTATTTGCAATGCAGTTCCTCCAAGCGGTGCGCAACAACAAGAGCAGATATGTGACATCCATTTATTCTGAGGTAAGACTTTAATTCTGATTGTTTTACACAGGGCCAAAGACCGATATTTCGGTTTAATTGAATTTTCTTGTCACTGAATGGACTTTAATTTTTTGAAGGATTTATATTTGAGTCAGATTGCGAATTTCACATTTTTGTTGCCATTGTCAGTACATTTCATTGTGGGCAAGTTACAATTAGCGCAATGTCCATTAGCATTCGTAATTAAATATTGTCTTTTCTTTTTCTTATAAAATTGCGGTGGGGAGGTTACACTTGGCGACCCTGCCAGGATCGAATTTCGTTGAGAGTCTTTTGAGCGACAGTCAGATATCTGCTCTTATTTGCTTAGATAATTAGGATTTGGCGCAACGCTTTTAATAATATTGTAACTTTCTTTCTACAGGTCAACGGCAATTTGCTGCTTTGTTGTATTTGTGTGTTGCTTTTGCATTGTGCTTATTTGTTTTGTGAATAATTGTGACTATTGCAAAAATGCCGCGAAAGACTGTGAATAGTGTATCGCGAAGTATTGTGAATGAAATTACCGACTTAAACAACGTGACCGATAGTAATTGTGATACGCAGCGTAATGATGACAATCCTGCGTTCACTAACAATCAGTGCATTCCAACCACTAATGATGACTTTTACCTTAATGATGAGCAAACGAACTCAATTGTCTCGTCTGTTAATTTGACAATTGATGACGCAGAACGCTCTATTGTAATGAGCGCTGCCCAGCTTAACACACCCGATTCGGAAAACTCAAGTAATGTACAGACAAATCTGTCTAATGAAAATGAACAGATCACACAAAGTAGGGCGGATTTATTTAATTCCGGAACAGTGTCTGACAATGTACATCCGACTGACAAACCTTTTTCGAAATTACAGAATGACCAAATGGTCACGGAAAGCGAGAGAGTTCTAGATCCACCACTAAACAGCACAGAGAATATAAACGCTAATTTTGACTTGGTACGAATTATGACAAGATTGCTACAACAACAGAGTGAAGATATCAAACAACAATTCAGTGAACAGGACAAAAAATTTAATAAAAATGATGAAAATTTCAGACAACTAAGGGAAGATAACAAACAAGATAACGAAAATCTCAAACAACAACTCAATGAACAGGTCAAACAACTTAGTGAACAAATTACAGCCGTTGCCGCGCAGTGCCATGACACTAAGGAACAGTTGCGCGTGGAAATTGAGGCTTGTTCTCAAAAAAATAGCGAAGAAATTAAGTCTGTTGCGCAAGAATTAAGGGAAATGCAAACAGCCGCAACAGAAACACTCAGAGACGAAATTAGCGGAGTCGCTAAACAGTGCTCTGAAAAAGCTACACAATTACGGGACGAGTTTAGAGCAATGACGGTAGAACTTTCGCGCACTATGGACGCAAAGATAGACACGAAATTCGAACAGCAGAACACTCAGATTAACGAGCGCTTTAATCAGCACATACAGAACAGTGATACGCGTTTCCGCAGATTTATTCAGGATCAAAACAAAGTAAAACGACAAGTCATGGAAACAATCACTGCACAAAGACAAGAGGACAAACGTAAAATATTCGCGAAAGCGAAGACGTATGTAGACAATAATATTACTACAGTGTCCGACAAAATTAATACCATAGAACATTTGAACGCGGAATTACGGGATGAAATTTCTGATCTTAAAGCAAAAACAGATACACACACAGTAAATATTCAAACAGTGACAGATAGATTCGAACAACTAGATCTAACACAGGATTGCGATGTCATCAAAGCTGATGTTGAAAAACTGAGCGAAACTACGCGCAAGTTGCAAAAACAGATTAATGCGTCTGATTCTAAAACCGATGATCAGGTTAAAATACTGACTGAAAAATGTGATGAATTGGCCAGTCGTATTGATGCTATCGAAAATACTAATGACAATAAATCAGACGATACTGCACCGGTTTCATTTATCCAAACGCCTGAATTTCAAAATTTACAGCAGACAATTAATGAGATCGATTCATCTAACAACACGTTACGTCGGAAGTTATCAAATTTACAACAAGAAGTAACAGAGTTGAAAACTATTTCAGTCACCAATACGTCACAGAATCCGCCACATTGCGAACATTGGTCAGAGTCACGCAGCGTGTATAATGTGAGCAATTTACAGCAACTACGCGAATTAAAATCCCAAAAGACACGCGACTTAAAATCTGAAAAGCTACGTAACTTGAAATCTGAAATGACACAGACAAACAGATACACTCACAAACCCAAACGTGTTTTCAAATTTAACGACGAGAACGTAGATTACGAGCAATTTTTATCCGCCAGAAAATGTAAAGAAAGTAATAATGACAGCGTACAGGCACACGCTTTGCACTGTATACGACAATTTATCTTTGTACATTCACCGCTATTACCTGTAATGCAGAAACTAGCTTTGAACCAGATGCGACAATTTGCTATTGCATTTTCATCAGCATTGCCTGTAATGAGGAAACTTGAATTAACATGGATACAACTATTTGCTTTTGGATTTGTACCGCCATTGCCTATAACACAAAAGCTAAAGATTATTTGCAGTGCGTAATTGACCTCAGGGGATTCATTACGCTTTAATGAATATGTGCCGTAGCGAGCATAGGGCCCCGAGCTGTAGTAGTGCTATTTCATCTTTAGTTTTCTGCACTGCTGCCTTCTCTTCTACTATCCTTTATATCTATCAAAATAGCTCTTTAACTATTGCTCTACCTAGAATTAAGAAAAATGACTAAAGAAAACCCGATGTGACAAATTTTTACTGAAAGTGACAACATTCTTTAGGTACTCCAGAACCGCCGTAAATTTAATAACAGATAAAGTCGTAATCATCAGTATGTGTAAAATTATCAGCAATAGGAACCATATTTTGGTAACAATAGATGTTTTTCGCTACAATAGCATAGAAGTCAACCGCTTAGCATACCTAACCAACAATGCAGTCTACAAGGTTAACCAAACTTTAATGTTTCGCCGCGTGCACGTATAGTCCTAGCTCCAACAAATAGTAACGCATGGCAGCAAAGAAATAACTACGTACAGATAACACACTATTTCAACTCGTATCGCAATGCGCCGTATAGAAATTACTATCATGACAGACGTAAAAAAATGATGAGCACAATTTTCAGCGTACATTTAATAACAGTCGATCTTATGAGCAGCAACAACATCAGCAACAACAAATAATCATGAATGAAACAGACAATAGGTGTCATCCATAGCGTAACACGTCAGTAAGAAATAACAGAACAGTTCATATAGTGGATGTGCCACAACATTCTCCCGTAAATAATAACACATACGATAGATTTTAACCCGATACAGTACAGGTTTCATATTCCAGTAACGTAAGCAATAATTTTGACACGCAGAATCTTCTTCACGAAAATGTTATTAATTTTTGACGCCATCCGACACACGTTTGCATTAAGGACAGAATTACGACGTATGTAGACGACATTCTTATCGCAGAAGCTAACTGGTCAGAACACAATCTGATTCTTGAACAACTGTTACAAACTTTTCATGCACAAGGAATTACTGTTAATCTTAGTAAATCGCACTTTGGCAAAACTTCTATAAAATTTCTTGGACACGTAATTTCAGCAGAAGGCATTGCACCTGATCCGGAAAAACTTCAAGCTCTACGTGACATTAGTGTTCCTACGACGAAGAAGCAATTACGCAGTTTTTTGGGCTTAATTAACTTTTTTCGTAAATTTATTCACCATTCTGCTTTAGACACGCCTAGACTATGCCAATTAACGGGTAAAAACACTATTTGGTCTTGGGATAAGCAAGCACATTTTGAATTCATGAACCTGAAACATGCTCTGTTGAATGCTCCACTGTTATCGCACCCCGATCTTACTAGAAATTTTTCCATTGCTACCGACAGTTCCAACACCGCTTTAGGCGTACATATTTTCCAGGAAATAGAAGAAGATGGCTGTATAGTAATTAAAAACATCGCATTTGCAAGTCGAATTTTGTCACCCGCTGAACGAAATTATTCCGTTACAGAATTAGAAACATTATGTGTTGTATGGGCGTTCACGAGATTTAGGCACTTTCTTTATGGCAGACACACCACCGTCTACACAGACCACAGAGCGATACAATTTTTGCTTTCAGCTAAATTTACTCACGATAGATTAAGCAGATGGAAACTTTATTTGCAAGAATTTAATTTTACGATTGTTCACATTCCCGGCACACAAAATGTTATAGCAGACGCACTATCGCGTTCTCTCAGCAACAATCAGCAAGACGTAGCAACCCACTTCTGTAAAACAAATTTCAGTGTCATGTACATTCAGCAAGTTGCATTTGAAAAATTTATTTCATCGTCATTGCAGGACATAGCACAAGAACAAAACAAAGACAAGGTGTGGAAAGAAATTAAACAGCTTTGGCAAGATAAGAATAATGTTACGATTAGAAACCACTACACTGTACGCAATGACATTCTGTTTCGCCGCTCTCATCCTGACAGCAACATTTGGTTATTATGCATTCCTGACGAACTGGTTAACAAACTAATTTGGTACACTCATTTAAGTTACGCACATTACGGAGCACGAAAATGTTTTCTTATACTGAGACAGAACTGTTATTTTACTAACATGGAAAAACGTATGCGACGAGTTTTAGCGTCTTGTAAAATTTGCCAGAAAGCTAAATCAGACACCACTTCACATATTCCTCCATTATATCCCATTATACCTGTTAAATTAAGACACATGGCCGCAGTAGATATTTTTGGTCCGATTCCGAGAACTAACAGAGGTTTTTGCTACATCTTTGTCGCTGTTGAGCTCACTTCAAAATTTGTTACTTTCACTCCGTTACGCAAAGCTACTGCTAAAACTGTTTCAAATGCATTTGTAAAACATTTTCTATCTCATGTAGGGCATGTAATGAAAGTAATTTCTGACAATGGATCTCAATTTCGTAGTAGCGTATGGACACGCATGTTACGAGCCAGAAACATTTCTCCGATCTATATATCCAAGTACCACGCTTCTTCGAACCCTTGTGAAAGATTAATGAAAGAAATTGGTAAACTGTGCCGAATATACTGCCACAAAAGACATATTGATTGGGACACACACATATTCTCATTCCAAGATGTAATTAATTCTATTCCAAATGAATCCACTATGCTATCTCCGACTGTTATACTGAAAAACGTTGAACCACCGAACAAAATTAAAGAATTAATAGAATTTCCCAAAAGTCGTCGCCTACGACACCACGAAATAATTGACATTGCGCTGAAGAACATCAAACGTGCCGCAGAGCGCCGGAGAAGACAGCAAAAACAGGTTTGTAAACGCCGCGACTTTCACGTTGGACAGAAGATACTAGTACGTACACACTATTTATCCAGCAAATTAAAAGGTAAGTGCAGTAAATTTGAACTTCTATACGCAGGTCCATATCGGATTCGCAGCATCCCTCACCCCAATGTTGTACACGTCGAAACTTTGAGAACCAGAAAATCGAAAGGCAATCACCATATATCAAACATTAAACCGTTTATTGAGTGAAACCACTGTATGATTCAACACACTATGATGCCATTTACTAATGCAATTATTTCACGTGACTAATTACTGATGATTATCGTATTTTTTCTTGGCAAGTGCCCGGCAAGGTAAGGTTAGCAGGTCGCTCTTCTTGTCGTTACACATCAGACCGTGCATATTTTTCCAGATGAATTTACACATTTATGACTATTTCTGCAATTATATTTATGTGACTACTTATTGATGATTATCGTATTTTTTCTTGGCAAGTGCCCGGCAAGGTAAGGTTAGCAGGTCGCTTTTCTTGTCGTTACACATCAGACCGTGCACATTTTCCATTTTTTTTGTGTATATGACTGTACTCCAGTTTTGTTTGTATGGACTATGAAATAGTTAAGATATAACACACACCATTCGACTTTGACATTTTTTTTTGCCTTATGACATCTCAACATCGTGACTGTTTCACATTTTTTGTTTGCTACTGCATTGTATTATTCTGTGTATATTTTTGCATTTGAACACTGTCAATGTTTTTGACATATTACGTTTTCTGTCATGTTATGCTGTAGGGTTAATTATGTTACCATAAACCAGTCATTATCTAGTGGGTATATGATTTAAATGCAGGACATTAATCTTTGTTCATCAATTTCAGAAAGGAATGATGATTCTAAGAAATAAATTTAACATAAATGGGAATTTCACCTACGGAATAAACGAAAGGAGATGCAATAACTTTATGAGGAAGAGTAAATGGATCAGGATTAACAAACATTAACAAGAATATACTATACTCATCACAGAATAGCAGTCTTAACTAATTTTTTCTTTCAGATTACAAGGTGATTGATGCAGGCTGTCAGAGAGAACTACACATCTTAGTTTTAGTGATGAAATATGCTAGAGATAAGGAATAGTTATGTAATGAGTAATGAAGTGATTTTTTGCAGATGATAATGAATACTGATGAATAATGATGAAGGATATGGTATTATGAATGATGAAGTTTTTCTTTACAGGTGATGATAATGGTGAGGTTATGATGATATGGATAATGAAGTTTTTTTTCTTTACAGATGAGGATAATGTTGAAGTAATGTATTTATGCTACGTAGTTATTTAAGTATTTGTTGCAGTTTGCTTTGACAGCAGGTGTTACATTGCATAGTAGGATGACTGAAAGTTTTGGAAAGGACAGCTATGAAACACATTTTTATACACATTTCACTACCTGTTAATTCGAAGTTCACTACTTTTCAGCATAGTGTGCGTTTCTTCTTTCAGGTCAATAATCCGTTTTTGTATTTTTTCCAGGAGAAGCTTTTCATGATACTTACTAAACCTGTTACTTATTATACCTGTTCTAGTACTTGCATTTTTATATTTTTTACCCATTTGTGTTTATCACTTATAAATGTGATCACATGTACTGCCTTGTTACATAATCTTGCTACAGCTGACTCATGACGAATGACGTTACCTATCCTCATTTGTTGCAATAGGTCAAAAGCAAATAGTGTTATGTTTCAGCAATTAATTATCGATCCCAACGCAATGCATTGCTAACAAAAAAAAAAAAAAAAAAAAAAAAAAAAAAAAAATGTTACCAGTCCCAAATAGTGATACTAGTTTATGATAATTCTGAATAATACTGATCAACTCTGAATAGCATGTCACTTGAGTAATGACCTCTTAATGAGACTATATTCAAAATAATGCTTTGTCACTAGCTAATAACTGCCACTGTCTATTATAATGATACTACGTATAATGCCTGTGATTATTAATGATTTGACTGTAATTAACTGATTTTAATAATGCCTTTGTAATGATCTGAATACTACTGAAGGAGGAACACTGTTTATTGTAATGTTACCACTTATAATGCTTGTGATTACTAATGATTTGACTGTAATTAACTGATTTTAATAATGCCTTTGTAATGATCTGAATACTACTGAATGAGGAACACTGTTTATTGTAATGAGTACTTGTAATGCCCATGATTATTAATGCTATGACTGTAACTAACTGATTTTTAATAATGACTTCGTAATAATCTGAATAATACTGAATGATGATTTTATTCAATACTTGCTGGCCACTGAGTGCCAATAATTAATGTCACTCCACGAATTGTTATTAATTATGCCATTGATTAGCTCTTGTTTCCAATGTTGATACTTTGTTATTGGAAATGAATGTGACTGTTTCATAATGCTTTGTAATTAGGAAAAGACTAATGATTCTTAATAGATTGGAATGACACATAATTAATTAACTATGGTACTGTCTAATAATGCTTTGTAATTAATTAAGGCTAATAATTCTTACTATATTGAAATGACAAATGATCAATTAATTAACTGTAATTAACGACAAATGATTAATTAACTGTAATTAGACAAATGATTAATTAACGACAAATGATTAATTAACTGTAATTAGACAAATGATTAATTAACGACAAATGATTAATTAACTGTAATTAGACAAATGATCAATTAACGACAAATGATTAATTAACTGTAATTAGGAAAAGGCTAATGATTATTGGAATGACAACTGATTAATTAACTGTAATTAGGAGAAGGTTAATGATTCTTAATTATACTCTGTAACTGAAAATAATGCATTTATTTCATAATGCTTTGTAACCAGGAAAAGAAGGCTACTGATTCTATGTAAAACAATTAATGAACATTTTTCTGTAATACTACATACTTGGTACAGAAATGTTCAATAACTGGGCTATGAATGCCACAAACTACTAATTAAGTCTGTAATTGTCAATATTATGTGACTTGATGTCCTTCACCTCATAAGCTGACTACCCTGAATTACTGCAATGTCCATTTGTCCTGCTTATCCTAGTGATCATGGAGCACTATCTTTGGTTTTGCACTAATTCTACGTTGGTGTGCCTTGTAAGAGTGTGGTGTTGACACGACATGCTGTCCACCACCATGAGCGATGAAGACATTATTATGGTCCCACTGTTTGGTGTACCTAATGTACTGCCAAAATGAAAACGTGGAACATTACTACGACAGTTCAGTGTCTTGGCTACACTGATAAATTCTGATGGGAAAAGAACTTCAAGTTGTGTCACTTGGTGTTGTACTTCTGTGGAAAGATATGGACTTTCAGAGCAGCTGTGTGCAATCTAAAGTGCTACAACCATGATGCAATCCTTCCCTTTCCTATCCTGATTCTTGTCACATAAAGAAAAAAATTATTTGGTAACATCATTTATGTTCATAGGTTATACATTTTTCGATTCGCTGAAGTCCAATGCGACTACACTTATGTCACTTGTCAACATAATATTTTTTTGCCAGTCTGTTTATTTGTTCTGCATATGCTAAAGAATTTTTTCAGTGCCTGTGCACTTTGTTATCTGTCAAATAATTTGTATATACTTTTCTGATTTGCTACTATGTTTTGTACTCACATTTTGTCTTTGTCTGATATATTTTGTACTTAGTGCGTGTGCACAACATTTAAATATTCTGTAAGTTGTAGGATTTTGTTAATTAAAGAAAAATTTTGCCGCGATTGGCAAGTCCAAATGACTCACCATCGCTGCCAAATTTTTGCCCCCCCAGTGGAGGGTTATGAAACACGTATGTAACGCAGCAGCGATGGCGAGGCATTGTAGCATCTGTGACCAGAGAGTATGCGCTTGACCGCGCGAGTGTTGCGAGCGGTTCTCAGTCTGTCAGTCAGTAGTCGTTGCTCAGTCTGTTAGTAGCTGTAGGCCAGTGCAGTACAGTAGTCGTTGCGAGTCTGTAGCTCTGTCTAGTTGAGAGCAGTACTCAGTCTGTAGTCGTCATGCAGAGCGGTCGGTCAGTAGTAGCAGCCCAGTGCGGTTGTGTGATGTAGGCGGTCGGCAACACTGGTCAAGATGAGGAATAAGGTATACTGTTAATTAATATAATCATTAGATAATGAAAAATTTTATTTATTGTAATTATTCTCCAACAAGTCTCCCAATAATAATTTTTTATTTCAAAAGCATTTTCTCAAAAATTTAATTTTTTATTGAACTCAAGATTTCGTTGCACTTCCCATTTCATTCCACTTCTTTTGAAGAAAAATTCCACTAAAATCACAAAAAAAGAGAATATTATTATTTGCAATGCAGTTCCTCCAAGCGGTGCGCAACAACAAGAGCAGATATGTGACATCCATTTATTCTGAGGTAAGACTTTAATTCTGATTGTTTTACACAGGGCCAAAGACCGATATTTCGGTTTAATTGAATTTTCTTGTCACTGAATGGACTTTAATTTTTTGAAGGATTTATATTTGAGTCAGATTGCGAATTTCACATTTTTGTTGCCATTGTCAGTACATTTCATTGTGGGCAAGTTACAATTAGCGCAATGTCCATTAGCATTCGTAATTAAATATTGTCTTTTCTTTTTCTTATAAAATTGCGGTGGGGAGGTTACAACGGATTCCACACCGGTGAGCAATATTCCAGTAGTGGGCGAACAAGCGTACTGTAACCAACTTCCTTTGTTTTCGGATTGCATTTCGTTAGGATTCTTCCAATGAATTTCAGTCTGGCATCTGCTTTACCGACGGTCAACTTTATATGATCATTCCATTTTAAATCACTCTTAATGCCTACTCCCAGATAATTTATGGAATTTACTGCTTCCTGTTGCTGACCTGTTATTTTGTAGCTAAATGATAAAGGATCTTTCTTTCTGTGTATTCGCAGCACATTACACTTGTCTACATTGAGATTGAATTGTCATTCCCTGCACCATGCGTCAATTCGCTGCAGATCCTCCTGCATTTCAGTACATCTTTCCATTGTTACAACCTCTCGATATACCACAGCATCATCCGCAAAAAGCCTCAGTGAACTTCCGATGTTATTCACAAGGTCATTTATATATCTTGTGAATAGCAACGGTCCTACGACACTCCCCTGCGGCACACCTGAAATAACTCTTACTTCGGAAGACTTCTCTCCATTGACAATGACATCCTGCGTTCTGTTATCTAGCAACTCTTCAATCCAATCACACAATTGGTCTGATAGTCCATATGCTCTTACTTTGTTCATTAAACGACTGTGGGGAACTGTATCGAACGCCTTGCGGAAGTCAAGAAACACGGCATCTACCTGTGAACCCGTGTTATGGCCCTTTGAGTCTCGTGGACGAATAGCGCGAGCTGGGTTTCACACGACCGTCTTTTTCGAAACCCGTGCTGATTCCTACAGAGTAGATTTCTAGTCTCCAGAAAAGTCATTATACTCGACCATACAGCTACTGGTTTCTGTAACTATACCTCCGGCTCGTTTCTTTTAGAATGCCCCCTTATATATGCGAGTCACCTTTCACTTAACATTCAGCAAGCATAATTGCTACTTTCTGCACGTGATTAGAATAAATGCCGTCAGAAAGAAAGCAGCAGAAGGGTTAGTAACCGAAATGTTCAAATGTGTGTGAATTCCTAAGGGATGAAACTGCTTAAGTCATCGGTCCCTAGACTTACACACTACTTAATGTAACTTATGCTAAGAACAACACACACTCCCATACCCAAGGGAGGACTCGAACCTCCGGCGGAAGGGGCCGCGCAATCCGTGACATGACGCCTCAAACCGTGCGGCCACTCCGCGAGGCTTAATAACTGATATTTTCCACAATATTACTAAGTAGTTCTATGAAAATGGACTCTCCCAAATTTTGAAAAAAAACACACTACATTCAATTCTTTAAAACAAACAGACTCATACCAAAAAGTGACGTGGCATATGAACAGGAGTCAGTAAGTAGGGCAGAATGTTCCAGATTTTTGTGTGTACATATTGACCAAAATCTGAACTAGGAAATCCATATTACTGAGCTTCCCAACGATTAAGTTCAGCTACATTTGCTTTTCGTATAACTGGTAATCTTGCAAAACAAACGTATAAACCTCCTGAGATGTTTTGCATATTTCCACTCAGTAATGTCGTACGGAATAATTTTCTGGTGTAACTCATCACACAGAAATAAAGCAGTGATCGTATAATAGCGAGCAGTAAGAATATAATGTGGAGTTCACACACGGACGCCATGGAAGTACCTTTTCAAGGAGCTAGGTATTGTAACTGCGCTGCCACAATACGAATTTTCGCTATTGAAATTCGTCATAAATAATGCATGACAATCTGAGAAGAACAGTAATGTCCATTCCTACAGCAGAATAGCGAAAAATGCCCTTTATTACCCATTGTTAAAGCTGTCAGCTGCGCAGGGAAGATTTCAATATGCTGCAATAAAAATCTTTGATCATTTGTCCATAAACATAAAATGTTTGACGGGTAGCAAAGCAAGTTTTAAATCCAATTTAAAACCATTTTTCCTTCAATTTCAATGACGAATTTCTACTTAAACTCGTAGCCACTTAAAAAAAAAGTCATGATTCCATATGCTGTAAACTGACCCTTTCCACCTCGTTTCGATAAAAGAATCGTTGAAATGATCTACCGAACGTGTACCTAACTATGTTATTCCGTGCAGTATTGGATTTTCAGATTTTAACGAACTGTTCGGGTATCCTGCATTTGCGCCGGAATTCAATAAAAGTTTCTGGGCCTGCCGTAATAATAATGTCTAGCGTTTTGAAGTGCACTTTTTTTTTACTACACTTATCACCGCTTTTCCATGGAGTATCTAGGATACCGGGAGATATGATACTGCGTGAAGAGTGTGACAGAGCACTGAAAGACCTGAGTCGAAACAAGGCCCCGGGAGTAGACAACAAAATGGTTCAAATGGCTCTGAGCACTATTCGACTTAATTTCTGAGGTCATCAGTCGCCTAGAACTTAGAACTAATTAAACCTAACTAACCTAAGGACATCACACACATCCATGCCCGAGGCAGGATTCGAACCTGCGACCGTAGCGGTAGCGCGTTTCCAGACTGTAGCGCCTAGAACCGCACGGCCAAATCCGGCCGGCTAGTAGACAACATTCCATTAGAACTACTGACGGCCTTGGGTGAGCCAGTCCTGACAAAACACTATCATCTGGTGAGCAAGATGTATGAGACAGGAGAAATTCCCTCAGACTTCAAGAAGAATATAATAATTCCAATCCCAAAGAAAACAGGTGTTGACAGATGTGAAAATTACCGAACTATAAGTTTAATAAGTCACAGCTGCAAAATACTAACACGAATTCTTTACAGACGAATGGAAAAACTGACAGAAGCCGACCTCGGGGAAGATCAGTTTGGATTCCGTAGAAATGTTGGAACACGTGAGGCAATACTGACCCTACGACTTATCTTAGAAGAAAGATTAAGGAAAGGCAAACCTACGATTCTAGCATTTGTAGACCTAGAGAAAGCTTTTGACAATGTTGACTGGAATACTCTCTTTCAAATTCTGAAGGTGGCAGGGGTAAAATACAGGGAGAAAAGGCTATTTACAATTTGTACAGAAACCAGATGGCAGTTATAAGAGTCGAGGGGCATGAAAGGGAAGCAGTGGTTGGGAAGGGAGTCAGACAGGGTTGTAGCCTCTCCCCGATATTATTCAATCTGTACATTGAGCAAGCAGTGAAGGAAACAAAAGAAAAATTCGGAGTAGGTATTAAAAATCCATGGAGAAGAAATAAAAACTTTGACGTTTGCCGGTGACATTGTAATTCTATCAGAGACAGCAAAGGACTTGGAAGAGGAGTTGAACGGAATAGACAGTGTCTTGAAAGGAGGATATAAGATGAACACCAACAAAAGCAAAACGAGGATAATGGAATGTAGTCGAATTAAGTCGGGTGATGCTGAGGAAATTAGATTAGGAAATGAGACACTTAAAGTAGTAAAGGAGTTTTGTTATTTGGGAAGCAAAATAAGTGATGATGGTCGAAGTAGAGAGGATATAAAATGTAGACTGGCAATGGCAAGGAAAGCGTTTCTGAAGAAGAGAAATTTGTTAACATCGAGTATTGATTTAAGTATCAGGAAGTCGTTTCTGAAAGGATTTGTATGGAGTGTAGCCATGTATGGAAGTGAAACATGGACGATAAATAGTTTGGACAAGAAGAAAATAGAAGCATTCGAAATGTGGTGCTACAGAAAAATGCTGAAGATTAGATGGGTAGATCAAATAACTAATGAGGAGGTTTTGAATAGGATTGGGGAGAAGTTTGTGGCACATCTTGACTAGAAGAAGGGATCGGCCGGTAGGACATGTTCTGAGACATCGAGGGATCACCAATTTAGTATTGGAGGGCAGCGTGGAGGGTAAAAATCGTAGAGGGAGACCAAGAGATGAATACACTAAGCAAATTCAGGATGTAGGCTGCAGTAGGTTCTGGGAGGTGAAGAAGCTTGCACGGGATAGAGTAGCATGGAGAGCTGCATCAAACCAGTCTCAGGACTGAAGACCACAACAACAACAACATCTAGGAGGCTAACAGCTTGAACTTTTTACTCCTCCAAAGTTGCGTTTAATCATCGTGTAGGAGGTCTGTTCGAAAAATTCCGTAACTTTGTTCACAAAATTCCTCTACGCTCACCTAATACTTACTGTGCATGGTCTCCTTCGAAATACTCTCCTCCACAATTGATTCACTACTACTAACGCCGTTTCGACGTCCGGAAGCAGTCTCGTTACGCCTCTTGCTGGATCGTGCGAAGCGACGTCTGCGAATTTTATTTTACTTCATCTATCGTTGCAAATCTTCGTCCTTTCAAATGGATTTTCCGCTTTGGAAATAAAACGTCCGCGGGGGTCAGATCTGGAGAGTACAGAGGATGAGGCAGCACAGTGATTTCGTTTTTTGTGCAGTAGTCACGCACCTACAGGGACGAATGTGCGCGTGCGTTATCGTGATGAAAGATCCACGAATTGTCTTGCCCCATTTCCGGCTGTTTCCTTCTCATTTTCTCGCGGGCGTCGCAACACATCCCGATAGTACCATCGATTAACAGTTTGTTCCTGTGGCACGAATTCGTGATGAACTAATCCTTCCAAGTCAAAGAAAACTATGAGCATTGCTTTGACATTTGACCTGACCTGACGATGTTTTTTTCGGTATTGGAGAAGCTTCCCGACCCATCGCGAAGATTGATCCTCGGTCTCAGCATCATAACCGTAGATGGAGAGAAGTCTTCCGAAGTAAGAGTGATTTCAGGTGTGCCGCAGGGGAGTGTCGTAGGACCGTTGCTATTCACAATATACATAAGTGACCTTGTGGATGACATCGGAAGTTCACTGAGGCTTTTTGCGGATGATGCTGTGGTATATCGAGAGGTTGTAACTGTGGTGTTACCGCCACACTTGCTAGGTGGTAGCCTTTAAATAGGCCGCGGTCCGTTAGTATACGTCGGACCCGCGTGTCCCCACTGTCAGTGATCGCAGACCGAGCGCCACCACACGGCAGGTCTAAAGAGACGTACTAGCACTCGCCCCAGTTGTACAGCCGACTTTGCTAGCGATGGTTCACTGACGACATACGCTCTCATTTGCAGAGACGACAGTTTAGCATAGCCTTCAGCTACGTCATTTGCTACGACGTAGCAAGGCGCCATAGCAGTTGATAATTAATATTATGAAGCATGTACCGTAACGAGAGATGTTCTACAATTGTGGATTAAAGTTAAGTATTACATCATCTACGTACTTTATTTGCAATTCTCAAGATATTGTCCTGTTCCAGACCTCACGCCAGTCAGCGTGTAATTAAACGCGTGCATTTCGGCCTCCTCTAGAAAAACAATGTTGGCTCTTCTGCCAACACTACAGTAACAATGGAAAATTGTACTGAAATGCAGGAGGATCTGCAGCGAATTGACGCATGGTGCAGGGAATGGCAATTGAATCTCAATGTAGTCAAGTGTAATGTGCTGCGAATACATAGTAAAAAAGATCCTTTATCATTTAGCTACAGTATAGCAGGTCAGCAACTGGAAGCAGTTAATTCCATAAATTATCTGGGAGTACGCATTAGGAGTGATTTAAAATCGAATGATCGTATAAAGTTGATAGTCGCTAAAGCAGATGCCAGACTGAGATTCATTGGAAGAATCCTAAGGAAATGCAGTCTGAAAACAAAGGAAGTACACTTGTTGGCCCACTGCTCGAATACTGCTCAGCAGTGTGGGATCCGTACCAGACAGGGTTGATAGAAGAGATAGAGAAGATCCAATTGAGAGCAGCGCGCTTCGTTACAGGATCATTTAGTAATGGCGAAAGCGTTACGGAGATGATAGATAAACTCCAGTGGAAGACTCTGCAAGAGAGACGCTCAGTAGTTAGGTACGGGCTTTTGTTGAAGTTTCGAGGACATACCTTCACCGAAGAGTCAAGCAGTATATTGCTCCCTCCTACGTAGAAGAGACCGTGACGATAAAATCAGAGAGATTAGAGCCCACACAGAGGCATACCGACAATCTTTCTTTCCACGAGGAATACGAGAATGGAATAGAAGGGAGAACCGATAGAGGTATTCAAAAGTACCCTCCACCACACACCTTCAGGTGGCTTGCGGAGTATGGGTGTAGATGCAGATGTAGACCCACATCTCATCGCCAGTTACTATTCTCTTGCGGAACATCTCGTTCTCATTTGCGCTATCCAGTAGCTCTTCACAGATTGCGACGCGAAAGTCTTTCTGGTCTCGACTCATGAGCCGTGGGACGAACTGGGCGGCAACACGGTGCATTCCAAGATGCTGTGTCAGGACTTCATGACACGACCCAACTGAAATGTCACATACTTCCGGAATCTCTCGGACAGTCAAGTCTTCGATTGGCACGCACAATTACGTTGACGTTCCTGACACAAACGTCGAAGGGCGTCCTGAACGAGGATCATCGTTTAACTTCCGGCCGGCCATTTTTATTCCGTGTGAACCATTCGTAACATGAAGCACGACTTAAGCTCTCATCACCGTAGGCTTTCTGCATCATTCGGTGTGTCTCTGTGAAGGTCTTCTTGAGTTTGAAGTACAGGGTGTCCGAAAAGACTTTCCCTGATCACATAAACTGATAACTCAGGCTAGAAGTAAGATACAAATAACTTGTGTCGAATTGTTTACAACTATCAAAGTTTTTTTTCTGTTTTAGGTTCGCAGTACGCAAGTAGTGGATGAGGTGCAGTGCCGTTAACCAATCAGGAGGAGGCACAGTGTGTCCTGTGGTACCATGAGACACGATCACCAACCACAGTGCAGAGACACTTCCAGACAACATTTGGAAGGAATCCACCTGATGTCAAGAGCATTAAAGCCTGGTATGAGAAGTTCAAGAACACAGAATCGGTTGCTGACCTTCCGAGGTCTGGTCGACCGAGAACCTCAGCAGACAGGGTGGAAGCTGTAAGGCAGTCTTTTCTGCCAAGTCCGAAGAAATCGGTGCGCAGGTCCTCACGTGAATTACAGATGCCAAAAAGCTCTCTCCGTGACATTTTACACAAACGTTTATTGTTTAGTGCATACAAAGGGCAAATCGTTCAGGCCATGTTGCCCAATGGCAGTACAAGTCGATACGACTTTGCGGTCGAAATGCTATCACGTATTGAGGACGATGATGGTTATCTCAGACGAACTGCCTTTTCTGACGAAGCGACCTTTATTGTCAGTGGAGTAGTGAATCGCCATAATGTGCGCATTTGGGGTTCACAACCCTCTGGCGAGGTCATGGAGTGCACCAGAGGCAGTCCACAGGTGAATGTTTGGTGCGCGCTATTGCACGATCGAATTATCGGGCCATTCTTCTTCGCTGAGGCTACCACTACACCTGCAGTGTATCTGGACATGTTGCAACTGTATGCTGTTCCTCAGCTGCTTCAGTATCACCCCGATGTCTCGTTTCAGCAAGACGGTGCACCGCCTCATTGGGGTTTGGACGTCCGTGCCTATCTCGATACGACCTTTCCTGGGAGATGGATTGGTCGTGATGGGCCAACGGTTTGGCCTACACGCTCTCCTCACATAACCCCATTAGACTTCTTGTTATGGGGTTATGTCAAGGACGATGTCTACCGAACACGTGTACCAGATCTTGAAACCCTGCGCCAATGGATAACCACAGTCGTTGAATCGATCCCTCCAGTGATGTTGGCTAATGTGTGGATGGAAATTGAATATCGCCTAGATGTGCTACGAGCTACCAAGGGTGTCATGTGGTAGTTTACTGGTGTGCGAAAAAAACTTTGATAGTTTGTTAACAATTAGACACCAGTTTCATATTTGTATCTTACTTCTAGCCTGAGTTATCAATTTATCTAATCAGGGAAAATGGCTCCGAGTACCATGGGACTTTGTGGTCATCGGTCCCCTAGAACTTAGAACTACTTAAACCTAACTAACCTAAGGACATCATACACATCCATACCCGAGGCAGGATTCAAACCTGCGGTCGTAGCAGGCGCGCGCTTCCGGACTGAGCGCCTAGAACCGCTCGGCCACTGCGGCTGGCTAATCAGGGAAAGACTTTTCGGACACCCTGTATAATTTAATGCAGAAGTGTTGCTCCTCTAAATCTGCCATCTCGAAATTAGCAAAGTGTGCGAAATAACGTTCTATAGTCAATACAGCCCTGAACAATGACTAACAGACACACGACAACGAAACTTCCGGCAGTTACACACTACACACAGGCGCCTGCAGAGATGCCAACCGCATTTCCCTCCAACACACTATTCGCGCGAAATTACGAATGTTCCGGAATTTTCTGAACAGACCTCGTACGACACACCAAACTCTTCTACCGCCACCTCTTCCTCCACTCTCTGAACACACGTCCAGATGCCCGCTGCCGACCTTACTTCTCAAACCTTTCACTGAAATTCGTGCCGTGGAAAGCGAACGTAAAACTGTGCCCTGCAGTAGGGACGTCCGACTTGAAATTTCAACTAATCCACCGGGATGGACTCCTAAATATTTCAAAGCTCGGTTCAATTACGGCTATATACCTACCGCAATTTCAGGGAAATGAACGGGCATTTACCCCGCGTCACGGCAGACGACTCAAATAGGCCTCACTTACTGGACGTCGATAAATCCGAGGATGAAGCAATTTCCGAAACGCTTCTGGGACACGAATGAATTAAAAATTTCGTCGATGGTTTAGAGACTAAAATTTGTCTCTCGATTGCTTCCGCCTTGAGCAAACACAAGTCTTCCGTCATCTCTAGCCAGACATGTTTGGTCAAGTCACAGCATCATCAGTAACATTGTTACTTTTTTCTATTAAATAACAGGAAAATCGCTCTTTCATCTGCTCAGTACACAACGCTTGCTTAAAGAAAGTAAACAACTCCAACCGCTGTTGGGTATGATAGCAAAATTACGTTGTCAGTAGGTGGCAGCACCTTATATTCTTTATATCGATGTGTATGACCGAAATCACGTGACAGACTATGCTTGCCTAAAGAATCTATACAATTGCACCAGATGCTGTGCATGTTACTTAAATAGATTTTCAACAGATGGCGCCTTGATCATTGACTTTATAAAAATGTCTACAAAATGGACACCACGTCACCAACAACTACGACTGAAATGGGCGTGTGACCATCGGTACCGTACGTTGGTGCAGTGACAGAGCGCTACATAGCCTGATAAATCCTGATACCTCCTCCATCATGCTGATGGAAGCGTTCGAATCCGCCGTCTTCCACGGGAACAACTCCCCGACACCTGTACTGTGGGACGGAGACAAGCTGTGTGTCCAATGAAGCTAATGCAAGGAACCACTACGGCCAAAGACTGTTGTATACTGGTTGCATACCACATACACCTCTTCATGACGATCATGTTTTCCAGCGGCAGCACCATTTTTCAACATGCACCATGTAAAAAGGCCAAGAATGTGACAGAGTGGTGCGTGGAACACAGTGGCGAGTTCCAATTGATGTGCTGGGCCCTAAAATGTCCAGGTCTGGACCCAATTGAACACATCTGGCATGTGATGTAATTGAACGTGGCGTCAGAGCTCATTGGCCCCATCCCCGGAATTTGAGTGTGAAGATGTGATGCCATCTCCCTCCAAGGACCTACCTAGATCTCATTGCTCCCATGCCACGATGGGTCGCTGCTGTTATCCAGGCCAGAGGTGGACACACTGGCTATTAGGTAGGTGAGCATAATGTCCTGGTTGATCAGATGACATGTATTTTTGTTGCACAAAAGGTTTATTTTTGTCAAACACGACGTCTAGTCCATGCTCATATGGGGCAGGGGATTGAAATAACAACAAAGGAAAAAAAATTGATGGTTGGGTTTGTATATTGGATGACTATTGAGGAAGTATTGAACCAGAGAGAAAAGAAATATATGGCGCAATTCGACTAAAAGAACATATCGGTTGATGGGACTCGTTGTGAAACAACACAGAAACACTATGGAACTGGTTGTGTATGTGTGTGTGTGTGAGGGGTAAAAATAGGGAGATAAAATTTGACTAGAGTGAGGAGGCAGAAGTGGGTGTAGGCTGCAGTAGTTATGTAGAGATGAAAAGGTTATGTAAAGCGAAGAGTTTCAGCAAACAACTCTTTGGACTGATAAAGACAACAACAACAACAACGCAACAATTTCAGACCTGGATTACAATTTGCATTTGTTCAAGCATAATCAATACATTCAAAGCACAAAGTAAATGGACACTTCATACATGACTGAGTATGACGTTTTACTGTGACGTTAGACCCAAATATTTTTATTTTCGTAATGTAAGGAATGGGATGATTGCAAGGAATTTGTACTACGGTACGCAGAGGTTTATGTAAAAATGCAATGTATGTCTTACGGAAATCGCATTCATGACTTTCACAATTTTTCCCATGGCAAATACCACACGTCTACGATTTAAAACGTGATTGACAGTGACAAATAATAATGAATCAAATTTCAAAATGTCTTTTGTCAAAGCTGTGAAGAACACGCTCCCACGTGATGCTTGCTGTTTGTCACCACTCTGCAGGGCAATACTGTGAAATTTTAAATAAATATATTCCACTGTGGATCTGAACTTTGAACTTCCTTAAGCGACATTTTCATTTGTCAAAGTGTATATAAAACATATACCCATCTAAACTTTGTAATAATCTTAGTCCCATCATAGAGAGATCAGATGCGTTTAGTGAACTGGCGACCCTGTCAGGATGAGGTGTGACAGATTGCGAGATATCGAGGTATAACGAGTGCCCTTTTTCCCCAGGCTGGACTACCGCAGAACGGTGCATTATTGGCCACTGACTGGAAAAAGCACGGTGCGACGTGACTGGAATTCCAGGAGCTGGCCGCACAGCCAGAGGGCGAGCAGAATATCTCACACCTCCGTTTAAACTGCCTTCGAATTCTTCTGATCCTTTTTAGCTCCCGCCAGGGGCAGAATGAACTCTGTCTTTCCGAGATTAATGCTAAAGTGAAGTGTCCCTTTCTGAGATTCTTATGATACGATTTTCATTATCTTTTTTTATTGAGGCAGTCCACTCTGTTTTGCATTGTGATTATAGCCGGACCAGCCATCACTTCCAGAGCTACATAACATAATTTCCAAATATCTGCCATGCTCTATATTTTGTGGAAATTGCTGAATGGTTTGCAATAATGCAGTGGTATAGTGGGTGTCTCGAATAACTTCTTGTCCAGAACTAAAATAAAAGGTGTATGAAGGAAATGTTTAGTTGCTAGGTGGGCTTTAACCAATTTGACTGCCGTTCTTGTAACTTTTTTTGTTACAAAGGTGTCACTAGCACTATAACTTTTTGAAATGGAACCTGAATAAAACCGGAATAGACAGCAGAGATAAAAAATTATTCTCAGTGTCCACAAAAATCATAGTAAACAAATAGATACAATGGCACTAAGAAAGAGATTAGGACAAGAAGAGATGTTCGACAAGAACTATTTACTTAATTTGTTTTATACAAAGTGCAATATAAGCAATCAAATACATAAGCAAAGCGATCAGAATTAATGGTAAAGAACAAATGGTATTCGATTTACTGACGTGTAATAACCTTATCAGATTCTAAAATGACACTAACTACAATGAGGTGATATAAGTTATGGGACAGGGACATGCACATTTACAGTGACGAATCAAAACTGTTGAGTAACATTACACTATTGAACTTTGTGTTTTGTCACTGTTTTCCGACGAAATTCACTTCACAAATTGTTTCGACGTACGTGTAAAAGTTATGCACCTAAGTAGACTTACACATTATGCACTTACACTTGTATTAAGTGCATAATGTTTACATGTACGTCGAAACAATTTGTGCACTGAATTACGTCGGAAAACAGTGACAAAGTACAAAGTGCAATACTGTAGTCATACTGACAGCTCCGCCATTACACCGATGATGGAAGTGAAGCTACAAGGCGATAAAGTCGTAAGTGATCAGCTGCCATATAAAAAGCCTTTCACGCTATTTTCTCAACACACATCTGACGTAAAACTATCTGCATCCCATACAGGCTGTCATGTCATACATAACCAACAACAAGAAAAACCAGCAGAAGACGTCACTGACATCGATTTCTGGCCATCCACTGCCCACCTTTCCCCCAAATGTCACATCAGCCACTACAGTAACCAACAACTGACAAAAAGTTCTAAGTTAATTTAATTTAAGACAATTTATTTTAAATAACATTTATCTGTACGTATGTATAAACGCCTGATAATTAACAGAAGCAGATAAAAATTCACTTGGCGCCTTCCTGAGAGACAATCTCCACTCATTCCAAATTAATAATATGAGTGTAGACCAGATGTGGCTTAAATTCAAAGAAATAGTATCGGCAGCAATTGAGAGGTTTATACCAAATAAACTAACAAACGACGGAGCTGATCCTTCTTGGTACACAAAATGGGTTAGAACACCGTTGCAGAAACAACGAAACAAACATGCCAAATTTAAAGAGACGCAAAATCCCCAAGATTGGCGATCTTCTACACAAGCTCGAAAATTAGCGCGGAGTTCAATGCGAGGCGCCTATAACAGTTCGCAAAACGAAACTCTGTCTCGAAACATGGCAGAAAATCCAAAGAGATTCTGGTCGTATGTGAAGTATGTTAGCGGCAAGAAACAATCAATGCCTTCTCTGCGCGACAGCAATGGAGATAACGTAGAAGACAGTGCTGCCAAAGCAGATTTACTAAACACAGCCTTCCGAAATGATTTCACAAAAGAAAATGAAGTAAATATTCCAGAATTCGAATCGAGAACAGCTGCCAACATGAGTAACGTAGAATTAAATATCCTCGGAGTAGTGAAGCAACTCAAATCATTTCTACAGACTGTCTACCAATTAGGTTCCTTTCGGAGTATGCTGATACATTAGCTCCATACTTAACAATCATATACAACCGTTCGCTCGATGAAAGATCCGCACCCAAAGACTGGAAAGTTGCACAGGTCACACCAATATTCAAGAAAGGTAGTAGGAGGGTCTCCTGTAACTTAGAACTACTTAAACCTAACTAACCTAAGGATATCAGACACATCCATACCCGAGGCAGGATTCGAACCTGCGGCCGTAGCGGTCGCGCGGTTGCAGACTGTAGCGCCTAGAACCGCTCGGCCACTTCGGCCGGCGACACACAGTCAACATGGGTTTAGAAAACATCGTTCCTGTGAAACACAACTAGCTCTTTATTCACATGAGCTGCTGAGTGCTATTGACAAGGAATTTCAGATCGATTCCGTATTCCTGCATCTCCGGAGGGCTTTTGACACTGTACCACACAAGCGGCTTGTAGTAAAATTGCGTGCTTATAGAATATCGTCTCAGTTATGTGACTGGATTTGCGATTTCCTGTCAGAGAGGTCACACTTCGTAGTAATTGACGGAAAGTCATCGAGTAAAACAGAAGTGATTTCATGCGTTATAGGCCCTTTGCTGTTCCTTATATATATAAACGATTTGGGAGACATTCTGAGCAGCTGTCTTAGATTGTTTGCACGTCCTGGTGTCGTTTATCATCTAGTTAAGTCATCAGAAGATCAAAACAAACTGCAAAACGATTTAGAAAAAATATCTGAATGGTGCGAAAAGTGGCAGTAGACTCTACATAACGAAAAGTGTGAGGTCATCCACATGAGTGCTAAAAGGAAGTCATTAAACTTCGGTTACACGATAAAGCCGTAAATTCAACCAAATACCTAGGTATTAAAATTACGAACAACTTAAATTGGAAAGACCACATAGAAAATGTCATGGGGAAGGCTAACCAAAAGCTGCGTTTTAGTGGCAGGACACTTAGAAAATGTAACAGACCTACTAAGGAGACTGCCTACACTACGCTTGCGCGGTGTGGGATCCTTACCAAATAGGACAGACGGAGTACATCGGAAAAGTTCAAAGAAGGGCAGCACGTTTTGTATTATCGCGAAATATGGGAGAGAGTGTCACAGAAATGATACAGGATTTGGGCTGGAAATCATTAAAAGAAAGGCGTTTTTCATTGTGACGGAATCTCCTCACGAAATTCCAATCACCAACTGTCACCTCCGAATGGGAAAATATTTTGTTACCACCGACCTACATAGGGAGGAACGATCACCAAGATAAAATAAAGGAAATCTGAGCTCGTACGGAAAGATAAAGGTGTTCATTCTTTCTGCGTGCTATACGAGATTGGGATAATAGAGAATTGTGAAGATGGCTCGATGAACCCTCTGCCAGGCACTTAAATGTGATTTGCAGAGTATCCATGTAGATTTAGATCTTCGAAACGCGTTGAATTATGTGAGATCAATTATAAAACAAATAAAAATGACTGGTAGCAGAAATTGCAAATAAATAATCATCCCACACAGTCATATTCACAAACGTAGCCACTGTGGCCGAAAATAATAATAAAGCAACGTGCCATTTTCCTGGGCTCCAGTATCTACAGCTTTCTGGGTCTCTCTGACGAAAGGAGCGTGCTGGGTTTCGCAGGATCGCTGCGTTCGGAATCCGCATTGGTTTGCACAGACTAGATTTTCAGTCGCCATACATTCCATAATATATGAACACAAAAGCTTGTTCCAAATATTACGGCAGGCCGACGTCAGAGATGTAGGCCTATAGTGTGTGCGTCTGTTGGACAACCCTTCTTGAAACCGGCAATGACCTATGCTACTCTCCAATCACAGCGACCGCTTAGCGGCCGGCCGTTGTGGTCGAGCGGTTCTAGGCGCTTCAGTCCGGAACCGCGCTGCTGCTGCGGTCGCAGATTCGAATCCTGCCTCGGGCATGGATGTGTGTGATGTCCTTAGGTTAGTTAGGTTTAAGTAGTTGTAAGGTCTAGGGGACTGATGACGTCAGATGTTAACCCACGACGCCTAAGAGGGCCCCCCCGCCCTCTTCGTTGAACCCACAATTTTTTTTATGTCCCCTGCTTTTGCCCAAGTAACTTTCATACTGCATATTCCCTTTGAGTTATTGTTTGTTGGCTATTTTATGAAACGTTATATAAAATTCCTGCTTTGAAAGAAAAAATAAATAAACTTATTATGGGTCCAACAACCCCCCCCCCCCCCACCCCCTTAGGCTTCCATGCTATAGAAAATTTCCCTTAGTGGCATTTCGTATTTCTCATTTCTACAACAATGCAAGTTAGTTTCTTGTTGGTTGGTATTCTTGATATTCACAACAATCGGTCTACTTTCAGAGGAAGTGATTGTTGATGTCAGTCAGCTGTTCTTTATCTTGTAAACTTGCAGTGAGTTAGTGCAGTTCCCAACACGTAGGCCTCCAGTAACTTAGGAGTCCCACACAGGAAAAACGAAACCAAGTAAAAACTTACTGATGTTGTCAACAATGCACCATGATAAAGGCACTGTTGGAAGAGAGAAGAATAAAACCGAGGTAAATGCATCTTATAATTCCACTAAAGGTGGAATTGATACCATTGATCAAATGGCGTGTATGTACACCTACAAGAGGGGAAGAAAGAGATGGCCTCTATCTGTGTTTTACTCTTTCATCGACATTTGTGCTATCAATGCAACGACCATATTCATCCTGCAACATCCAAGATGGAATGAAAAGAAACACAACAAACGGAAACTTTATCTTCTGCAATCTGGGAGGGAACTAGTGAAACTGCAGGTAGAAGAAAGAGGGTTATATAACCAAATTGTTCAATCAGTGGAGACTATTCTACAAAAGAAAATCAAAGAAGTGACAACAGAAGCACGTCAGCCTCCTGCATGGAAAGGTCGGTGCCATATTTGTGTAAGAAAAGCTAAAACAAAGAAGCAGAAGTTCAACAATCTAAGTAAACCAAAACAGTATTGTGGACAGTGTCAAGGATGTGTGTAACACACATTCAGAAAAAATTGTGAAGTGTGTCTCTTGCCTTGAAGTTGAGGACTCAGAGTAGTCTATTGTATATGAACACATCTGTATTTTGTATTGTAATATGTCAATTTTTTATTCACTCAATCCAATATTTATAACAATTAACAACATTTATAAACCGATGCCTTAGTTAAAATACTTAAACCATTTTGAAAGTTGTACGTATTCGTCAGTAAACTTATTTAATACCTGTGGGCTCGCCGAACCCCCCCCCCCCCCCTTAGGCATCCAAGTTAGAGAAAAAGGCTTGGGCTTCCTGGGGTTAAGTCCCATAGTGTTCAAATGTGTGTGAAATCTTATGGGACTTAACTGCTAAGGTCATCAGCCCCTGACCCTACACACTAATTAACCTAAATTATCCTAAGGACTAACACACACACCCATTCCCGAGGGAGGACTCGAACCTCCGCCGGTACCAGCCGCACAGTCCATGACTGCAGCGCCCAAGACAGCTCGGCTAATCCCGCGCGGCCAAGTCCCACAGTGCTCAGAGCCATTTTTGAGCACTTCGCTCCTCTGGAGGCCTACAGTACGCTGCTGCTGAAAGAGGTGGAAGCTGTTTCGCATACTCCGTGTAGAATCCTACTGGCATCCCCTCAGGTCCATTGGCCTACCCTCTGTTGAGTGATTTCAGCTCTCTTCCTGCCCCGTGGCTACCTGTTTTCATATCTGCCATTTTGTCGTTCGTGCGACGATTTAAAGGAGGTACTACATCCAGTTCTACATCTTGAAACAGTTGTGGAAAGAGACGTTTAGTGTTTCGACCTTTTCAAAAATGGTTCAAATGGCTCTGAGGACTATGGGACTTAACTGCTGAGGTCATCAGTCCCTAGAACTTAGAACTACTTAAACCTAACTAATCTAAGGACATTACACACATCCATGCCCGAGGCAGGATTCGAACCTGCGACCGTAGCGGTCACGCGGTTCCAGACTGTAGTGCCTAGAGCCGCTCGGCCACTCCGGCCGGCTCGACCTTTTCGGTTTCATCCTCTGTTTCACTGCCGTTATGGTGACAGAGTGTCTGGACAGGTGACTTTGATCCGTTTACTGATTTAACATCAGACTAGAACTACTTAGGACATTCTATCTTGCTGGATAGACTTTTACTTTCGTATTCGCTGAACGCTTCACGCATAGCTCTTCTGGTTCTAATGTTGGCTTTGTTTAATTTTTGTTTGTCTGTCAGACTTTGGGTACGTTTAAATTTGCAACGAAGCCCTCTTTGTTTTCGCAGCTACTTCCTAACACGGCTGTCAAAATACGCTGCGTGTTTTCCATCCCTCACAGTTCTGCTCCGTACTTTCTTGTCCAAAGCGTGTCGTACCGTCCTGTTGAACTTTGTTCACTGATTGCTGGACATTGTCAGAGCTGGATACGAAACTTTCGTGCTGACCGCTCAGGTAATCTGAACTACACTACGTGATCAAAAGTATCCGGACACCTGGCTGATAATGACTTACAAGTTCGTGGCGCTGTCCATCGGTAATGTTGCAATTCAGCATGGTGTTGGCCCACCCTTAGCCTTGATGACAGTTTCCACTGTCGCAGCCAGACGTCCAGTCAAGTGCTGAAACGTTTCTTGGGTAATGGCAGCCCATTCTTCACGTAGTGCAACACTGAGGAGAGGTATCGATGTCGGTCGGTGAGGCCTGGTACAAAGTCGGCGTTCCAAAACATCCCAAAGGTGTTCTATAGGATTTAGGTCAGGAATCTGTGCAGGCCAGTCCATTACAGGGATGTTATTGTCGTGTATACCACTCCGCCACAGGCCGTGCATTATGAGCAGGTGCTCGATTGTGGTGAAAGATGCAATCGCCATCCCCTGTGGGAAGCAACAAGGTGCTTAAAACATCAGTGTAGGCCTGTGCTGTGATAGTGCCACTCAAAAGGGGTGGAAGCCCCCTCCATGAAAAACACGACCACACCATAACACCACCACCTCCGAATTTTACTGTTGGCACTACACACGCTGGCAGATGACGTTCACCGGGCATTCGCCATACCCACATCCTGCCACCGGATCGCCACATTGTGTACCGTGATTCGTCACTCCACACAACGTTTTTCCACTGTTCAGTCGTCGAATGTTTACGCTCCTTATACCAAGCGAGGCGTCGTTTGACATTTACCGGCGTATTGTGTGGCTTATGAGCAGCCGCTCGACTATGAAATCGCAGTTTTCTCACCTCCCTCATAACTGTCATAGTACTTGCAGTGGATCCTGATGCAGTTTGGAATTGCTGTGTAGTGGTCTGGACAGACGTCTGCCTATTAGACATTACGGCCCTCTTCAACTGTCGGCGATCTCTGTCAGTTAACAGAAGAGGTCGGCCTGTAGACTTTTGTGCTGTACGTGTACCTTCAGGGTTTCCACTTCACTATCACATCGGAAACAGTGGACCAACGGATGTTTGGGAGTGTCAAATTCTCGCGTACAGACGTATGACACCAGTGACACCCAATCACCTGACCACGTTCTGTGTAGCGCCCAATTCTGCTCTCTCACGATGTCTAATGACTACTGAGGTTGTTGATATGGAGTACCTGGCAGTAGGTGGCAGCACAATGCACCTAATATGAAAACGTATGTTTCTGGGGGTGTCCGGATACTTTGGATCACATTGTGCATGTTCCTTGTCGCTTTTGCTAAACAGGAAGATCTTCCTGCCATCATCCGTATTCCTATTTACGCCCGTATTCAAGTGATGCTCTGAGGGCCTTGTGATCACTGATTCTCTGTTCTAAGTTAAACGAGACAAAAAGTTCGGATCTGTTTGTCAGCTTCAGGTCCAAGATTTTATCTTCACGAGTTGGTTCTCTGATTAAGGCTGTGTTGTCGTCATCATCATTTCATTCTCATCGGCGGCGCCCAAGTCGCCATATGTGGCGTCGACTGACATAAGACTGCAAAACGACAAACTGGTAGCCAAGATCGCAGGAATTATTTTTATTCCATGGTTACCAGTTACGGCGATACTAAAGCCCCCATCATCGGATCTAGGGACGCCAAAAAACACTAAAACAGTGGGCTTGGATTCCACTCATATAAAATGTATAGAAATAAATTTAGTTATATGCCTTACGACACATACAGGTCACAACATCAAGGCAAACAATGTGTTTTTCGTCCTCCCCAGATCCGATGATCTTTAGTTTTGCCGAAACCGGTAATCACGGAATAAAAATAATTCCTGCAATCCTGGCTACCAGTTTATTGTTCTACAAGCATCTAGATCGCCCCCACATGAGCACAACGTGCTCCCTACAGAACGACATAAGACTTGCAGTTGGTGCCGGCCGGAGTGGCCGAGCGGTTCTAGGCGCTTCAGTCTGGAACCGCGCGACCGCTACGGGTCGCAGGTTCGAATCGTGCCTCGGACATGGATGTGTGTGATGTCCTTAGGTTAGTTAGGTTTAAGTAGTTCTAAGTTCTAGGGGACTGATGACCTCAGCTGTTAAATCCCATAGTGCTCAGAGCCATTTGAACCATTTTTTTGCACTTAGTGGCCGAAATTCCCGATATGGGGTGTTCCAGCCAACGACGCCAAACGTTCATTTCATTTTTTTCGTATAAGGCACTTAGAACAATCGCACGTGATTCTCTGTCCCTGCAGTCTCCCAGTGGATAGCTGGAAAGTTAAAATTTCCACATAAAGCTGTAACATGACCAGGAAATTTACTTCAAATATTCTCCAAGACTTCCCTCTACTGCTCCGCCACGTGGAGAATGTTTTATACATAGGAGTTCGATTCTTCAATCAGAGGTGGGAGAAGTGGTCACAGGATTATATTCTCCTGCGTTTTGTGAACACCAATATTTCTGCATGTCTGAACATTTAAAGCAAGCTGCCATTCTTTGCACCACTTTGAAACCTTATGAAAACCAAGTGAATAGCTGAGCAGCTATTTTCAGCCCTTACTCCATCATACAAAACTGCAATTTCGACATTCTGTCATCATCATTTGGTCTGGGGCTATAGTACTCACGTAACAATATGAATGATGTCTTGCAGGATACCGAGCAGCATACATAGCACACGCCCGTTGGGCAATCTGATCACATTAGCCATACATCAACACGATATCGACCTTTTCCGCAGTTGGTAAACGGTCCATTTTAACACGGGTAATGTATGACGAAGCAAATACCGTCCGCACTGGCGGAATGTTACGTGATACCACGTACTTGTACGTTTGTGACTATTACAGCGTCATCTATCACAAAGCGAAAAAAGTGGTCCAACTAAAACATTCATATTTCTTTACGTACTAGACGAATATGTAATAAAAAACGGGGTTGCTATTTAAAAAACGCAGTTGATATCCGTTTGACCTATGGCAGCGCCATGTAGCGGGCCAACAATAGCGCCATCTGGTTTCCTCCTTCAAGCTAGACGAGTTTGGTTCTTTTTAGTTTTTTTCGTTTGACGCTTATTTCGTGAGATATTTGGCCCGGTCACTATCAATGGACCACCCTGTACATATACTCCGCTAGCCACCAAGCGGTGTGTGCCGGAGGGCACTATTCGCGCCAAAGTCATATTTCCTCCCTTCTGTTCCGCTCGCGGCTCGCGCGAGGGAAAAACGACTGTCTGAACGCCTCAGTACGAGCTCTAATTTCCCTTCTCTTTGAAAGGTGATCATTGCACGATTTGAAAGTTGGTGGTAATAATGTATGCTACAATGTGTTTCTCTTTGTATAATACAACTCAAAGGGATCTATAAAGCGTTCCGATGTCACGGAAAGCACATGGCTTTCTCCTTACACGAAGCTCTCAAAATACCCTCTGCCATATTCTCCCCTCCGAGCACGCTGCAGACTGCCGATGTAGATGCCGAGTTACGCCGCCACGCGACGCTGGACCAGTCGCTCTGCGGGAATAATTCACGTAACGAGCCCTGAGGTGTGAATTTGCAGCCCATTAACCGCGGCCGCACAGACACGTCCGAGTTGGCGGCGCGAATAACGCATTCATCGGGAGAGCGGAGGAGAGGGGGATGAAGCGGAATTATGCATCTATCGACTGGCAGTTTGCCGCCGCAACAGATCGACTTGGCGTTTCGCCTCTGCGTCGTATTGTGACGAGGCGCAGCTCCTGTCCATCGATCAGCGCCGATTCAGAAAGCATCGCTCCTGCGAAACTCAGCTTGTCCTTTTCTCATATCATATCCTTTGAACCGTGGGCGAAACAAATGAAAAAGGCAGACTCCGTATTCCTGAACTTTCGAAAAGAGTGTGACATGCCGCAAGGGAGAGTGTTAGCGAAGGACCGAGCATACGGATTACGATCTACACTACGTGGTCAAAACTATCCGGACACCTGGCTGAAAACGACTTACAAGTTCGTGGTGCCCTACATCGGTAACGCTGGAATTCAGTATGGTGTTGGCCCACCCTTAGCCTTGATGTCAGCTACCACTCTAGCAGACATACGTTCAATCAGGTGCTCGAAGGTTCCTTGGGGAATGGCAGCCCATTCTTCACGGAGTGCTGCACTGAGCAGAGGTATCGATGTCGGTGTTCTGTAGGATTCAGGTCAGGACTCTGTGCAGGCCAGTCCACTACAGGGATGTTATTGTCGTGTAACCACTCCGGCACTGGACGTGCATTATGAACAGGTCCTCCACTGTGTTGAAAGATGCAAACGCCGTCCCCAACTTGATCTTCAACAGTGGGGAGCAAGAAGGTGCTTAAAACAACGTAGGCCTGTGCTGAGATAGTGACACGCAAAACAACAAGGGTGCAAGCCCCCTCCCTTAAAATCACCACACCATAACACCACCGCCTCCGAATTTTACTGTTGGCACTACACACGCTGGCAGATGACGTTCACCGGGCATTCGCAATACCCACACCCCGCCATCGGATCGCCACATTGTGTACCGTGATTCGTCACTCCACACAACGTTTTTCCACTGTTCAATCGTCCAGTGTTTACGCTCCTTGCACCAAGCGAGGCGTCGTTTGGCATTTACCGGCGTGACGTGTGGCTTATGAGCAGCCACTGTGAAATCAAAGTTTTCTCACCTCCCACCTAACTGTCATAGTACTTGCAGTGGATCCTGACGCAATTTGGAATTCCTGTGTGATGGTCTGGATAGATGTCTGCCTATTACACATTACCACCCTCTTCAACTGTCGGCAGTCTCCGTCAGTCAACAGACGAGGTCGGCCTGTACGCTTTTGTGCTGTACGAAAATGGTTCAAATGACTCTGAGCACTATGGGACTCAATATCTTAGGTCATCAGTCCCCTAGAACTTAGAACTACTTAAATCTAATTAACATAAGCACATCACACACATCCATGCCCGAGGCAGGATTCGAACCTGCGACCGTAGCAGTCGCGCGGTTCCGGACTGAGCGCCTAGAACCGCTAGACCACCGCGGCCGGCTTGTGCTGTACGTATCCCTTCACGTTTCCACTTCACTATCGCATCGGGAAGAGTGGACGTATGGATGTTTATGGGTGTGGAAATATCGCGTTCAGACGTATGACACAAGTGACGCCCAATCACCTGACCACGTTCGAAATCCGTGAGTTCCGCGGAGCGCCCCATTCTGCTCTCTCACGATGTCTAATGGCTACTGAGGTCGCTGATATGGAGTACCTGGCAGCAGGTGGCAGCACAATGCACCTAATACGAAAAACGTGTGTTTTTTGGGGTGTCCGGATACTTTTGATCACATAGTGTGCACCTACATCTACAAGCCAAAGTACAGTTCGGGGAGGAGGATTCCTTGTATCACTAATAGTCTTTGTATGTCCACCTTTTTAGAAATAGTTGGGGATTCAGCTGTTCGATACACGACGTCAAATTAAACACCTTTCAGTCGTCTACTTCCCAATCTTATTTTATTTGGCTTCTAGTTTCAGCGTTTTGCCACGCCATCTTCAGGCCCCTGACCGACGCTTAGGAAGATTACACCACGGTTCTGATTTTTGCTATAGCGTCACTTCAACCATCAAAATCTACTAATACCAGTATCGCTGGCCCCTGTTTCGATCGCAACCAAGGTAGAATCTTCCTACGCGTCGGTCAGAGTCCTGAAAATGCCGCAGTGAAACGCTGAAACTGCTTTCAAAATAAAATAAATTTGGAAACTAGACGGCTAAAAGGTGTTTAATTTGACACTAATTGTCTTTTCCTTTCCTGTTCCACTCGCAAACAAGCTAGGGACAAACGATTGTCTACATGCCTCTGTATGAGCCCTAATTTCTTGTATCCTGTCTTCGTGATGCCTACGCGTAATGTACTTAAGCCACAGTAGAATAGTTCTGCAGTAAGATTCAAATACTGTTTCTCTGAATTTTCTCAGTAGCGTTCCTCGGAAAGAACGTCGCCTTTCCTCCAGGGATTCCCATTTGAGCTCCTGAAGCATCTCCGTAACATATTGTAGGACGTCAGGCAAATCCAACAGCTTCCATTAAAACCCTGACATGATAAGCAAATCCAGTAGTATGTCACATAGGTCCGAATAAATCGTGACATTAAATTAACCAAAGTAATCGAGTAACGAGTGAGCAAATGGAATACCACAGACTAACACAAGAATGCCTAAATGCATGTCATACCTTCCCACAGTGAGACAGACGCAGTTCCGAGGGGAGAAACGAGAATAGAAGCCGAGAGCAAAACTGTGTTAAGCTAGAAGGCCGTACGATAAGGGACGGACACCGACGTCGCCAGCTAACCGCGAGGACCACCCCCCAGCCCATGTTAAAAGCTAGAGCCCTCCAGAAGAACAGTATAGATGTTACGATAACGCTAAAAGGACCACACCAGCTGCAAGTTTTAGCGTGAGACTTTTTCGCGTCTCTGTTACTTTGCAAACGTTAAAAACATTGCCCCACCACGAAAAGTAACCGCCAGAACCACCCCCCAGCCCATGTTGAAAGCTGGAGCCCTCCAGAAGAACAGTATAGATCTTACGATAACACTAAAAGGACCACACCAGCCGCAAGTTTTAGCGTGAGAGTTTTTCGCGTCAGAAACATTGTCCCACCACGAAAAGTATAACGTTTCTCATTGGATAGACAGAAGTTTTGTAGGCGGAGCTTAAAGTTAACATTGAGACCCTGATTGCTCAGTTGAAATCACAGCCAGATAGTTTTTTTTTAAAGCAACTTCGGTAAATTGTAGTAAGGAGAAGTTAGGAGGAGTTGCTTCCGGGACGGCGAGCTGTATGGAGCTGTGCTGACCGCCGCCCCCTGACGAACACCGACAAGGTAATGAACGCACGCGATGCTGCATAACAGCGGATAAAGCTTCACTCAGAACTGCAGAAGTCTCATCTGCTACACCCCCTTTTTGCGTAATACTAGTGTCGATCGTCAATTGAAGCTCATGGTATTCACATTTGCTACTTAAGTTAAAATCTGACATGCGATGATTTCTCTGTTATATAGTTATTGAGAAGTCACATCAGCCACTGTAATTAACGACAAGTTAGATAAGTAATTAAAGATAATTGAGGGTCACTGTAGACCATTTTGATAGTTTTCTATTTTGTGAAACTTAATTTAAACCTAGATTATAGATGTTATATGGCATAGGTCATCCTTCGATCCATTGTAGAACTTGGAAACCCATTCAGGGAATATTCGTTCACATTTTTGTTGAACGCAGTTGGTTTTTACCATCCTGTATTAAAACATTTCCTTTTATCAATAGTGCAATTTATAAACAATGCTTTGTGAGTAGAATAAAATGTGCAATGGTAAACGTAACTGCTTTTTCGACGTTATTTTAACAACTAACTAAAAATAGGAAAGCCTTGAACCCCTTCCACTAAATTTAGTTAGTATTAAGATTCATTTACAGGGACTGCAGTGGAGTTGACGCTGAAATCATTAAGTATTTGGTTATGTCATCGCTAGTCTCACTGAACTCTTCTGAACTCTACATGTCATGTGTGGTATGGTGTCTCCTTACCAGCAACAGGTCCCAGGTTCAAACTAGTCAATTCCCTAAAAAACACACTCAGAGTGTCGTTGCGCGAAAATGGTAGGGAGACACGACATAGAACAACAGACACCATGCAGAATGTTAGAATACATTTCAACCTACCGGTAACACATTCGGAAGGACGACGGTTCAATCCCGCGTCCGGCCATCCTGATTTAGGTTTTCCGTGATTTCCGTAAATCGCTCCAGCCAATGCCGGGATGGCTCCTTTGAAAGGGCATGTTCGACTTCCTTCCCCGCCCTTCCCTAATCCGATGAGACCGATGACCTCGCTGTTTGGTCTCTTCCCCCAAACAACCCAACCCAACCTACCGGTAACAAAAAACCAGCAGCCCGCCTCTGAATTACCTCAGTGCCTTCCTTCGATCCGACCTATTACGGATCCCAAACACTCGAGCAGTACTCAAGAACAGGTCGCACCAGGGTCCTATAAGCGGTCTCCTTTACAGGTGACCACTCTTTCGTAAAATTCTGCCAATAAACCGAAGTCGACCATTTTCCTTCCCTACCACAGTTTTCACATGCTCATTCCAGTTCATATCGCTTTCCACAATTATGCCCAGATATTTAAACGACTTGACTGTGTCAATCTGGGCCCTAATAATACTGTATCCGGGCATTATAGGTTTGTTCTTTCTTCTCATCCGCATTAACTTACGTTTCTCCACATTTAGCGCTAGCTGCCATTCATCACACAAAAGTCCGCCCTGGTAGCTGAGTGGTCAGCGTGACAAACTGTCAATCCTAAGGGCCCGGGTTCGATTCCCGGTTGGGTCGGAAATTTTCTCCGCTCAGGGACTGGGTGTTGTGTTGTCCTAATCATCATCATTTCATCCCCATCGACGCGCAGGTCGCCGAAGTGGCGTCAAATCGAAAGACCTGCACCAGGCGAACGGTCTACCCGACGGGAGGCCCTAGCCACACGACATTTCCATTTCCATCACACAAAATAGAAATTTTGTCTAAGTCGTCTTGTACATTCCTACAGTCACTCAACTTCGACACCTTACTGTACACCACACCGTCATCAAAAAACAACCGCAGATTGATAATGATGATGATGATTGGTTTGTGAGGCGCTCAACTGCGTGGTAATCAGTCCCAATCTTTAACCAGTCCAATTTAGCCACTCTATGGCACTAACATCTGAGGTCATCAGTCCCCTAGACTTAGAACTACTTAAACCTAACTAACCTAAAGACATCACACATCGAAGCCTGAGGTAGGATTCGAATCTGCGACCGTAGCAGCAGCACGGTTCTGGACTGAAGCGCCTAGAACCGCTCGGCCACAGCGGCCGGCGGATCATATTTCTCCAGCTACCTGGTGAAGCTGCCAAAGTTTGCAAGTAAAATGTCAGTATTTCTTCCACTTGCATCTTTTCTTTGATGACATACCATTTGCAATGAAGAAGAATGTGATACTGTGAAGTGAAAATTGACAGTTGGGGATGAGAGTTGTAAGGTAAAGTAGTGGGGTAAGAGATGTGTGTAGTAAACACGGTGATTCAGCTACCCCTGCCGATTGGTTTTATGCAACCCGCAACACCTTCAAAACCCACATGCGTGAGTTTCATATTCTTTTGTTCGCTACATGCAAACAATTAGTCCTACAGAAAAACAGAATAGTATTTTTGTAGGAAATTTAATGTAGGTTAACAAGTTTTTTTGCGTGGTCATCATCTGTAACAAGTACAGGCATATTCGTTTTTTAAACAGAAACCGCCTTTTCTTGCTGCAGTGTATTTTATTTCTTCCAGTCGCAGTGGAATATTTACTCGCGTTCTTGGTTGGAATCTGCGTTTCCTCTCATCTGGGCACATGCTGGAGGTCGCACGATAACTTTCTGGAAGAGACATAAAGCAAACACACAGTAGTTACGTCTTTAAGTTACAGTTTTCGACGAAATATCTACAACTAGTGACACAAGACTTATGATAGTTCTCCTCAGCAATTAGTGTAAAAAATATGAAAAGTGTGCAGAAAAAAAGTTCATAACAAGAAAACGCGCTTAAGTTTCGCAAGTGGCGTTATAGTGAACTCCCTCATGCGAACAAATGAGATGAAAGGCAGATGTGAACCGAAAACGCAAATGACAATTCCACTGAAGATTATTCCACTGGAGAAGAAAGTACAAGGCGAAACCTGTCTGGATGAAATAAAATATACTGCTGCAAGTAAAGGCGGTTTTTGTACATAAATAGAATATTTTTGTGCTTGTTGCAGGCGATGGCCACGCAAACAGACTTGTTAACAACATTAAATGTACATAAAAATATGCCATTTTAGTCTTTGATCGCTATTTTTAATTTTCAATGACCGGTTTCAGGCTAGCATCCGATCTTCAGATCATATATTGCACTTACAGATTAACTTGTCAGTACACGACAGCGAACCGATAGTTTTTTCTTACAAGTTACTCTGTAACTGCAATATATGATCTGAAGACAGACTGATAGCCTGAAACCGGTCATTGAAAATAAAAAATAGCGATCAAAGACTGAAATGCTATATTTTTATTTAAAGAACGATCGCGACAATCTCATTAAGACAATCATGTCTAGTTTTGATCAACCTTAAATTTCCTACAAAAAGGACCTATTCATTAAAACTTTGAACATTGCTGCTAAGGTTCAGTGACCGTGTCAGAATTATATTGTAACAAATAAGCCCTCGGTCCCAAATATTAAGTCAAAATTGACCTGGTTTCGACGCTACTATGAGCGTCGTCTTCAGCATTAGACTAACTGTACTAAAACATTAGGTATATAGTCTTGTTGCAACCCTTGTCCACAGTACGAGCAGCCCTTAGCAGCTCGCCATCTCACAAGTGTTCACGACGTCGCCTTTCTGGCTCAGATCTTTTTTAATATATGACTTGTAAGTACTGAATCTTTTCCAGTCAGTACAAACTTTAATTTTATTAATGTACTATATACCTAATGTTTTAGTACAGTTAGTCTATTTCTGAAGACGACGCTCATAGTAGCGTCGAAACCAGGCCAATTTTAATATTTGTGACCGAGGGCTTATTTGTTACAATATGACCTATTCATTTTTTCTATAAGAGTAATACACTCCTGGAAATGGAAAAAAGAACACATTGACACCGGTGTGTCAGACCCACCATACTTGCTCCGGACACTGCGAGAGGGCTGTATAAGCAATGATCACACGCACGGCACAGCGGACACACCAGGAACCGCGGTGTTGGCCGTCGAATGGCGCTAGCTGCGCAGCATTTGTGCACCGCCGCCGTCAGTGTCAGCCAGTTTGCCGTGGCATACGGAGCTCCATCGCAGTCTTTAACACTGGTAGCATGCCGCGACAGCGTGGACGTGAACCGTATGTGCAGTTGACGGACTTTGAGCGAGGGCGTATAGTGGGCATGCGGGAGGCCGGGTGGACGTACCGCCGAATTGCTCAACACGTGGGGCGTGAGGTCTCCACAGTACATCGATGTTGTCGCCAGTGGTCGGCGGAAGGTGCACGTGCCCGTCGACCTGGGACCGGACCGCAGCGACGCACGGATGCACGCCAAGACCGTAGGATTCTGCGCAGTGCCGTAGGGGACCGCACCGCCACTTCCCAGCAAATTAGGGACACTGTTGCTCCTGGGGTATCGGCGAGGACCATTCGCAACCGTCTCCATGAAGCTGGGCTACGGTCCCGCACACCGTTAGGCCGTCTTCCGCTCACGCCCCAACATCGTGCAGCCCACCTCCAGTGGTGTCGCGACAGGCGTGAATGGAGGGACGAATGGAGACGTGTCGTCTTCAGCGATGAGAGTCGCTTCTGCCTTGGTGCCAATGATGGTCGTATGCGTGTTTGGCGCCGTGCAGGTGAGCGCCACAATCAGGACTGCATACGACCGAGGCACACAGGGCCAACACCTGGCATCATGGTGTGGGGAGCGATCTCCTACACTGGCCGTACACCACTGGTGATCGTCGAGGGGACACTGAATAGTGCACGGTACATCCAAACCGTCATCGAACCCATCGTTCTACCATTCCTAGACCGGCAAGGGAACTTGCTGTTCCAACAGGACAATGCACGTCCGCATGTAATCCGTGCCACCCAACGTGCTCTAGAAGGTGTAAGTCAACTACCCTGGCCAGCAAGATCTCCGGATCTGTCCCCCATTGAGCATGTTTGGGACTGGATGAAGCGTCGTCTCACGCGGTCTGCACGTCCAGCACGAACGCTCGTCCAACTGAGGCGCCAGGTGGAAATGGCATGGCAAGCCGTTCCACAGGACTACATCCAGCATCTCTACGATCGTCTCCATGGGAGAATAGCAGCCTGCATTGCTGCGAAAGGTGGATATACACTGTACTAGTGCCGACATTGTGCATGCTCTGTTGCCTGTGTCTATGTGCCTGTGGTTCTGTCAGTGTGATCATGTGATGTATCTGACCCCAGGAATGTGTCAATAAAGTTTCCCCTTCCTGGGACAATGAATTCACGGTGTTGCTTATTTCAATTTCCAGGAGCGTAGTTCGACGTAGCGAGTGAGAGAATATGACTACCACCTGCTTGCTTTATAAAGGTGTTGCGGGTTGCATAAAACCTATCGGTAGGGGTAGCTCAACCGCCCTGTGTCTCTTTGTGTGTGTGTGTGTGTGTGTGTGTGTGTGTGTGTGAGAGAGAGAGAGAGAGAGAGAGAGAGAGACAGAGAGAGAGAGTTATTGGTGAATAGATGAAAGAGGAAGACTGTGGAAGAACGGAAGCACAGTGGTTTGGTAAGTGTCTGCGTCTCAATTTTTCGTGACATTTCTTTTTATCGTCGCCACTCCCAGTGACGACATTTGCAGCTCTCTCTCTCTCTCTCACTCTCTCTCTCTCCCACACACACACACACACACACACACACACACTCTCTCTCTCTCTTTCTCTCTCCCCCACGCCCCTCCCCATGACGACGTACACACAAAAGTCTGAACGATCCGCGAGTTATTGTGTCTGCGGTGTGGAGCCGCCGCACACACAGAAGCTACAATCGTAACCGTATAATAGCGTATTGTGGCTAGAGTGGGACCATTAGCGGGCCACCATCAAAGCTGGCCGAGAAATAGCGTCATTACTCTGTGTGTGTGTGTGTGTGTGTGTTTGTGTGTGTTTAGGTGTCGTGCCGGGCGCCTGGGTGGGGGTAACTTCCGGCCATTAAGTCTCCACCGTTCAAAGGCGTTGATGGAGTAGCGGTCGGCGGTGGGGGAGGCGACGCGGAAAATGTTGGAGGGGGGTGAAGAGAAATCGAGATTGCGTTTTGTTTCCGAACTGGCACGAGGGCACCGTGAAAAGCAAGGCAGTTGGCACAGAGATGGCGTCGCTTTTGTTGTGGCTCATTGATGTTGTAGAGGTGTTAGTAAGAGCGTTGGCAGGTGATGGATTAAAGTTGCTGACATGAACAACACACGGGCCGAAGGGGGGAAAAATGGTCTATGACATCTCGATCAGTTTGGCTTTAGTTAAGGTACCAAAGAGGCACTTCTGATACTTCGTTTTGTAATGGAACCACGGGCTACGAATAATCGAGTCACCTCCATTACGCCGGCAGGTGTGGCCGAGCGGTTCTAGGCGCTTCAGTCTGGAACCGCGCGACCGCTACGGTCGCAGGTTCGAATCCTGCCTCGGGCATGGATGTGTGTGATGTCCTTAGGTTAGTTACGTTTAAGTAGTTCTAAGTTCTAGGGGACTGGTGACCTCCGCTGTTAAGTCCCGGCATCGATGTGTGTGATGTCCTTAGGTTAGTTAGGTTCAACTAGTTCTAAGTTCTATGGGACTAATGACCTCAGCAGTTGAGTCCCATAGTGCTCAGAACCATTTCAACCATTTTTGTTGAGTCCCATAGTGCTCAGAGCCATTTGAACCTCCATTACACACCATGACTGGGAAAAAAATTTGACAATTTTAAATAGTGCAACATTTTGGGAATTCTCGGAAAAATATCGGTGAGTTATAGGGACAGACAAGCGATCAATAAGTAATGCAAAACACTTTTTTCTGAAACCAGGTTGGTTTTATTTTGGATTCCAATACACCGTATTATTCCCCAATTTTTGGCTATAAAACACTGTTTTTCAACACAATTTCCGTTCATGCGACGGCCTTAAATCACGTTACTGGGAGAGTTTGAATGTCCACATGGTACTACTGCCTTACCTCAGACCGAGCGAGGTGGCGCAGTGGTTAGACACCGGACTCGCATTCGGGAGGACGACGGTTCAATCCCGCGTCCGGCCATCCTGATTTAGGTTCTCCGTGATTTCCCTAAATCGCTCCAGGCAAATGCTGGGATGGTTCCTTTGAAAGGGCACGGCCGCCTCCCTTCCCCATCCTTCCCTAATCCAATGAGACCGATGACCTCGCTGTTTGGTCTCTTCCCCCAAACAACCAACCAACCTTACCTCAGAGGCAACGTCTTGCTGCATCAATTACCTCCCATCATCAACTTCTAACAGGAAGTTTCATATTTCATATTTGCCAGCACTCCTTGTGAGTCCGTTATTATTATTAAAACAATTAATTACGTCAGGTGGGTAAAATTTAAAAAAATAGTGATAAGTAATATACATACCATATGAGTTAAGCCATTACTTGTAACTTTTTATCATCTAACTATTATGTACTTCTTGTATTCTTAGCACTGAGACTGGCTAGCTTCTAGCCGAAATCCAGATCTGCACAGTAAAATTTAAAAAGGACGACTGATCGCTACAATCTATAATTTACAAAACATGTTCAATATCTTTTTACCATGGTTCGAATCTTCCAACGAGAAAGTCGTGGATGGATACGTCTGTTCCTTGTAACGTATTTCTGGTAAATTCAGGCTTCCACTGATAACCAAACCACTTAATTTCAGTAAAATTAGCATCCCTACGTGTATGAAAAATTAAATGTTCATGTTTGAGAGATTAATAATGTGCGGTACAGCGCGAGTTGTAATTAGCATTGTTGGCCGCCATTTGCAAGAGGGCAGATTGTTTTTCAAGTGATTCCAATAATATATGGCGTTGAACCAATAGGAGATTGGTTGCAATTAATTTCTCGAATAAACAGACTAAAGTCAAATTAGTTTCATTTATTTTGCAAAGAGTAGTATCGATATCAAAACAAATTTTCGTGGTTGGCGCTTCACAGCTATGTTTTGTTCAAGTGACGAGATTTTTCACAGATAAGGAAGTTCTCAGCTTTGAATTAATAATAAGCGTACCAAGCAAAAAGTGTTTCTTCTCGCAAACGTACGAAAGTATAAATCATTATTCATGTTGAAGACATTCCACTAATCCCGTGAGATATTATTACGAGTAAACGATCAAGGTACTTCACACCGATCTGTTCCTAATTTATTTTACGTCCATACAGACACTCCAAAGGCGATTTATGTACAGGGAACTTCAATATAGGAAGCCTTAACAATATGAAAGATACGATTTCTTGCTCGTGGAATGAAACTGTAGTGAATATGTTGTACATAGCCTGATGTGTTATTGGTTAAAAACAGTCTTGGTTGCAATTTTGTTTTTTATTTTTCAACGACGCGTTTCGCCTTATATAGGCATCTTCAGGTTATCTTTTGGCATTATGCTTACTACCTGAGCCCCCATCTTACTCTGTTACTCGCTCCTCTGAACGGGAACGCGTTATGCAGATCTTGGTGCCACTCGCATCCATCTACGAAAGATAACCTGAAGATGCCTAAATAAGGCGAAACGCGTCGTTGAAAAATAAAAAACTATAACTACAACCAAAGTAAAGCTGCATGCCCTCGGGAAAAATTACGGCTGTAGTTTCCCCTTGCTTTCAGCCGTTCGCAGTACCAGCACAGCAAGGCCGTTTTGGTTATTGTTACAAGGCCAGATCAGTCAATCATTTGAGGGATGAAGTAGTGAAGGCAGCAGAGGATCAAGTAGGTAAAAAGACGAGGGCTAGTAGAAATCCTTGGGTAACAGAAGAAATATTGAATTTAATTGATGAAAGGAGAAAATATAAAAATGCAGTAAGTGAAACAGGGAGCAATTGACAGGAATGGGGGAAATAAATACAGTAGAAGAAGAATGGGTAGCTTTGAGGGATGAAGTAGTGAAGGCAGCAGAGGATCAAGTTGGTAAAAAGACGAGGGCTAGTAGAAATCCTTGGGTAACAGAAGAAATATTGAATTTAATTGATGACAGGAGAAAATATAAAAATGCAGTAAGTGAAACAGGCAAAAAGGAATACAAACGTCTCAAAAATGAGATCGACAGGAAGTGCAAAATGGCTAAGCAGGGATGGCTAGAGGACAAATGTAAGGATGTAGAGGCCTATCTCACTAGAGGTAAGATAGATACCGCCTACAGGAAAATTAAAGAGACCTTTGGAGATAAGAGAACGACTTGTATGAATATCAAGAGCTCAGATGGAAACCCAGTTCTAAGCAAAGAAGGGAAAGCAGAAAGGTGGAAGGAGTATATAGAGGGTCTATACAAGGGCGATGTACTTGAGGACAATATTATGGAAATGGAAGAGGATGTAGATGAAGATGAAATGGGAGATATGATACTGCGTGAAGAGTTTGACAGAGCACTGAAAGACCTGAGTCGAAACAAGGCCCCGGGAGTAGACAACATTCCATTAGAACTACTGATGGCCTTGGGAGAGCCAGTCATGACAAAACTCTACCATCTGGTGAGCAAGATGTATGAAACAGGCGAAATACCCTCAGACTTCAAGAAGAATATAATAATTCCAATCCCAAAGAAAGCAGGTGTTGACAGATGTGAAAATTACCGAACTATCAGTTTAATAAGTCACAGCTGCAAAATACTAACACGAATTCTTTGCAGAAGAATAGAAAAACTGGTAGAAGCCGACCTCGGGGAAGATCAGTTTGGATTCCGCAGAAACACTGGAACACGTGAGACAATACTGACCTTACGACTTATCTTAGAAGAAAGATTAAGGAAAGGCAAACCTACGTTTCTAGCATTTGTAGACTTAGAGAAAGCTTTTGACAATGTTGACTGGAATACTCTCTTTCAAATTCTAAAGGTGGCAGGGGTAAAATACAGGGAGCGAAAGGCTATTTACAATTTGTACAGAAACCAGATGGCAGTTATAAGAGTCGAGGGACATGAAAGGGAAGCAGTGGTTGGGAAGGGAGTAAGACAGGGTTGTAGCCTCTCCCCGATGTTGTTCAATCTGTATATTGAGCAAGCAGTAAAGGAAACAAAAGAAAAATTCGGAGTAGGTATTAAAATTCATGGAGAAGAAATAAAAACTTTGAGGTTCGCCGATGACATTGTAATTCTGTCAGAGACAGCAAAGGACTTGGAAGAGCAGTTGAATGGAATGGAAAGTGTCTTGAAAGGAGGATATAAGATGAACATCAACAAAAGCAAAACAAGGATAATGGAATGTAGTCTAATTAAGTCGGGTGATGCTGAGGGAATTAGATTAGGAAATGAGACACTTAAAGTAGTAAAGGAGTTTTGCTATTTGGGGAGCAAAATAACTGATGATGGTCGAAGTAGAGAGGATATAAAATGTAGGCTGGCAATGGCGAGGAAAGCGTTTCTGAAGAAGAGAAATTTGTTAACATCCAGTATTGATTTAAGTGTCAGGAAGTCGTTTCTGAAAGTATTTGTATGGAGTGTAGCCATGTATGGAAGTGAAACATGGACGATAAATAGTTTGGACAAGAAGAGAATAGAAGCTTTTGAAATGTGGTGCTACAGAAGAATGCTGAAGATTAGATGGGTAGATCACATAACTAATGAGGAAGTATTGAATAGGATTGGGGAGAAGAGAAGTTTGTGGCACAATTTGACCAGAAGAAGGGATCGGTTGGTAGGACATGTTCTGAGGCATCAAGGGATCACCAATTTAGTATTGGAGGGCAGCGTGGAGGGTAAAAATGGTAGAGGGAGACCAAGAGATGAATACACTAAGCAGATTCAGAAGGATGTGGGTTGCAGTAGGTACTGGGAGATGAAAAAGCTTGCACAGGATAGAGTAGCATGGAGAGCTGCATCAAACCAGTCTCAGGACTGAAGACCACAACAACAACAACAACTACAATCAAGACTGTTTTTAACCAGTACTGTTAAGCACTGGTTTGGTGTATGACACATATGGAATGGAAGAATTTCTGATGTGTTATTGACAGCACAAGTGTGCTCACACCTATTGTTCAGTGACTCTTAACCCACACGCCATTCACACAGTATAGAAGACACCACACTGACGATACAACGAATCTACACACCCATGTTATAAACAAAAAAACACTGTATCATGGAGAAGGAGAAGTTAATTTCCATTTTTGTAGCTCTTTATGGCCTTCCGTTAGCCGGCTAGGAAACCAGCGGGCGCACACCTCAGAGTACACCAACTTGTGAACGAGCGTGTCAACGTCACGTTGAGCAGCGAGGTGTCTGATTGTGATCTGTCGATCGGCCCCGATGAGAGTGTCCGCACGTTCCAACATTGCAGGAGTCACAGCCAGCCAGCACGCGAGAAATGGACAGGTTTGCGCAACCTTGTTGCGAAGATGACATACACTTCGCCCAACGACTCACCGTGCTTTTGTTCACTGACAGGTCTCTGTAGACATTCTGCAAGCGCCTATGAATATCTGCGATGCTCTGGTTTTCCGCCGACAGAAACGCAATGACAGTACTCAGCTTGCTACGCATCTCTGAAGCGAAAAACTTCGAAGACATACCCCAACAAATAACGTATTGTTTCAATAGAAATTCGACGAGAAAAAAAATGCTTCATTACTTACTGAACGCCTCTGGTACGATGTGTTGAAGGACCAAGAGGAAAAAAATAGCAATAAAAGCCTAAGAACGAGGTTCTCGGATTAAGAGGAGTGTAGCACACCGATACAGACTTCTGCCCTTGCTGTACAGCGCCTACAGTGAAGAAACAATGATGGAAATAAAGGTTAGGTCAGGACTCTGTTTAAAACTCAAGCTTGAAAGGATATCGATGGTAAGATTCGCTGATGGTATTGAAAGTGACGACGAATTACAGGACCTACTGAAATGAACAGAATGTGGATTGGGAGTAAATCAAAGAAAGACGCAAGTAATGAAAGATACTGAAGTGCTGAAATTACAGATAAACACATTAAGTTAGGGAGCAGACAAACTTATGGAATACTCTTACCTTGGAAAAAAGTAACACATGATAGGAGGAGCAAACAGGACATCAAAAGCAGACCCGCATACGCAAAAAGACATTCCTGGCCAAAAACAATCTACAAGGTCGAGTCAAATGAAGACCTTATATATTTTTTTAAATATTATTTATTGTGCAGAAGTGGTACAAAGCTGTATCACTTTTTAACATAATCTCCCCCACGCTCAACGCAAGTCCTCCAGCACTTAAAAGTGCATAAATTCCTTTAGGAAAAAATTCTTTTGGTAGTCCGCGCAACCACTCATGCACCGCGTGGCGTACCTCTTCATCAGAACGGAACTTCTTTCCGCCCATTGCGTCTCTGAGTGGTCAAAACATACGGAAATCACTTGGGGCAAAGTCTGGTGAGTATGGTGGATGAGAAAGACACTCAAAATGCAGGTCTGTGATTGTTGCAACTGTTGTACGGGCAGTGTGGGGCCTCGCATTGTCATGTTGGAAAAGGACACATGCTGACAGCAATCCACGTCGCTTTGATTTGATTGCAGGCCGCAGATGAGTTATTAGGAGATCTGTGTATGATGCACAGGTGACAGTGGTCCCTCTAGGCACGTAATGCTCCAAAATGACGCCTTTTTCGTCCCAAAAGAGAGTCAGCATAACATTCCCTGCCGATGGTTCCGTTCTAAACTTCTTTGGTTTTGGTGATGAGGAATGGCGCCATTCCTCGCTCGCTCTCTTCGTTTCCGGTTGGTGGAAGTGAACCCAGGTTTCGTCCCCAGTAACGAATCTTGCAAGGAAGCCATCACCTTCTCGTTCAAAGCGCCGAAGAAGTTCTTCACAAGCATCAACACGTCGTTCTCTCATTTCAGGAGTCAGCTGCCGTGGCACCCATCTTGCAGACACTTTGTAAAGCTGAAGCACATCATGCACAATGTGGTGTGCTGACCCGTGACTAATCTGTAAACACGCTGCAACGTCATTCAGTGTCACTCGGCGGTTTTCCTTCACTGTGGCTTCAGCTGCTGCCGTGTTCTGTGGAGTCACAACTCGTTGTGCCTGACCTGGACGAGGAGCATCTTCCACTTAAGTCACACCATTTGCGAACTTCCTACTCCATTCGTAGACTTGCTGCTGTGACAAACACGCATGACCGTACTGAACCTTCATTCGTCGATGAATTTCAATAGGTTTCACACCTTCACTACGCAAAAAACCGAATAACAGAACGCTGTTCTTCCCTGGTGCAAGTCGCAAGTGGCGCGGCCATCTTTATACTGATACTTACGCTATGTGTGCATCTGCACTATGCTGCCACCTAAAGGCCATTCTGCACGCTGTTTGTAGCACGCTTACCAACTTACAGGATAACGGAGCGAAATTTCGATTTGTTATTACAAATTTAAGGTTTTCATTTGACTCAGCCTCGTCATATTTATCAGCTCATTGACCTTAATTCCAGGAAAAAATTTCTGGGAATATACGTTTGTAATACAGTGTTGTATGGTGGTGAATCATACAGTGTGGGAAAACAGGAAAAGTAGACAACTGAAACATTCTGCGTTTGGTGTTATAGTACGATGTTAAAATTAGGTGGACTGATAAGGTAAGAAATGAGGAGGTTCTCCGAAGCACTGAAAACGAGAGATAACGAAAACGCAGACAAGGAAAAGGGACTGTATGACAGGACATGTGTTTCGACGTCAAGCAATGACGTCATTCATACTAGAGGGACCAGTAAAGGGTAAAATAGTAGGGGCAAACAGGGATTGGAGTACGTTTCAGACACCCTGTCTAGACAGTTTACTGCTCTGATGTCTTGTACAGCGTTTCACGTCAGACACATCAGAACAACAGCCTTTTCCCTCTTCTGCGTTTTTACCTCAGCATTGTTCCGCAGTCGATCGTTTATGTAGCATCCAAGCTTGGGAAAAAAAAAAAAATTAATTACAGCCAGACAGCCCCTGACGACTCTCAGTTTCATATTTCGTAATTATGTTTGCAATTACGGCGCAGCGGACAGCTCGGCGTTGTGGATAACTCGGCAATTAGCTCTGGCCGCAAAGAAGAGAGGGGGAAAAAAATAAAGGAACGAAACTCATTTAGCCGGCAATCGGATGGCCTCTGCCTTCTTCAGAACCACCAACGAATCTCGCTTATTTTATCAGCTGCCCAAAAATTTGCTGCTTCCTAATTTCATATAAATCTATACCCAAGCTTCTACGAGGAGCGTTCAATAATGCAACCAATTTTCTTGTCAGACATTTTCGGTTCAAAAAATGTGGAACTTGTTGGGGGATATCGTGGGATATTCCCAGTGCAACCCATGTACACTACTCATCATCATCATCATCATCATTTATTGCCTTATCGGGCCTTTAAGGCCTACAGCAAGAAGAACAAAAGGAAAAGTAAAGACAAAAAGACTTACAAAAGTACTCTATACAGTAGTAAAAGTTACATATGTACATTACAGCTTAAAGAAAAAACGAAAAAATAAACAGGGCATTCAATCAAAGGTTTAAAAGGCAAGAGGGATACATTACAGAAACAAAAAAAACAAAAAAAACACACACGCAGTGTCTGTCAATTACACGAGAGGAGGGAGCTGTTGCAGATGGCAGTCCATCTCATCCGGTCGTTGGCGTCCTCCTCCACGGCTGCTGGTTCCACTTCTTTTAGGATCGTTGTTATCCTATCCTTCCATCGAGTTCTTGGGCGTCCTCTAGGGCGTTTTCCTGTGGGTTGAGAGTGGAGGACTCTGTTTGGAAGGGATCCGTCTGCCCGTAGGATGTGGCCAAACCATTGGAGTCTCTTCTGCGCCAATATTCGTCCAATGTGTGGCTTTCCATACCGCTGGTATAAATCTTCTTTTTTTCTTCGTTCCCATTTACCTTCCATGGCATTGTAGATGGGTCCATATATCTTCCGAAGTACCTTCCTTTCAAATGCACATAATGCTTCTTCTGCTGTTGCTGATGTTGCCCAAGTTTCACAGCCGTATAAAAGTACTGGTCTCACCAGTGTCGTGTATAGGTGGATCTTGTTCTTCTGCGATATCAGCCGAGATCTGAAAAGATTGTTCAGGCTAAAGAACATGCGATTAGCATTTGTTATACGTTGCTGTACTTCTTTCGTTACTTCACTTCTATTTGTTAGTATGGAGCCCAGGTACTTGAACTCTTCAACTCGTTCGAAGGTATGCCTGTCGACATCAATGGAAGGAGGGAGATCTCGGCGGCGTGATACAACAAGATATTTAGTTTTTTCCTCGTTCACCACCAGCCCAATTTTCTCTGCATTGTGGAGGAATCGGGAAGTATCCCTGCGTACTTGCTCTAGAGTGTCGCCAAGGATCACAACATCATCAGCAAATGCCAAGATTGTGTCTGCTCCCACCATCTCCATCTCTCTGGTTCGACAAGTGTCACGGCTTACTTTTTCCAGGGCCAAATTGAATAATATTGGCGCCAATGGATCTCCTTGTCTCAATCCATTTTGTATACTGAATGATGGTGATAGTTGATTACCGAACCGCACTTGGGCCGTAGACTGAGAGTAGCAAGCAGCAATTAAGCGGATGTATTTTGATGGGATGCCAAGTTCCTCTAACGTTTCCCATAACGTGGCGCGGTCAATGCTGTCATAAGCTTGTCGAAAATCGATGAAGATGAGGTGTAGATCCTTATTGAATTCGTAGAATTTTTCTATCAACTGCCTCAGAGTAAATATGTGATCAATTGTCGATCGTCCAGCAACGAACCCACATTGATAGGTCCCTACAATTCCTTCAGCCAGTGGTTTCATGCGGTTTAGTAGCAGTGTTGTAAAAACTTTGTAGCCAATTTCAAGTAACGAAATCCCTCGGTAGTTGGATACATGAGTAGCATCTCCCTTCTTGAATATGGGACATATGATTGCTCCCTTCCATTCCTCAGGAATAACTTCTGCTTCCCAGATGGTAGAAATTAATCGTTTCAAAGCACCCACCAGTGTTTCCCCTCCCAAGCGAAGCATCTCAGCTGTGATACCACTACCTCCTGGAGCCTTGTTGTTCTTGAGTGCTTTTAGGGCAACACTGATTTCTTCCTCAGATGGTTCAGGGACTTCAACTCTGTCAAAACGGGCATCCGTCTGTGTTGTCCCTACTGGTGGGTTGTCGGGATTCAATAGGTTTTCAAAATGTTTTTTAAATAGGGTTGCTTGCTCTTCTGGCGGTACAACTTCACCCGTCTCATTCGTTAGGACCAATGTACGTTGTCTGTATGCGCCTCTGGCGAATCTTGAGGCCTGGAAAAACGAGCGTGACGACTTTGCTTCTTCGACTGCAATCAACAGACTTTTGTGGTGGTCCCGTTTCTTCTTTCTCATGAGTTGGTCCGTGTTACGCCTCGCTTCGTAGTAAGCTACCCTTGCTTCTTCCGAGAGTTGCTGTAGCCATTTTATCCTCTTCGCTGATCTAATCTCAACAGATTCTCGACATTGTTCATCGAACCAAGGTTTACTTCTTCGTTTTGCATCGCAAACTAGTTCTTCATTTGCACTTTCTAACACTGCATTCCTCAGCAGCATCCATGCGTTCTCCACACTGGTAGGGTTCTCTGTTATTGTGAGATGTTCTGCAATTTTTTCTTGATAGCGCTGTCTCACTTCTACATCTTTCAACTTATTCTTGTCGAAGCGGACCATCATTTCAGAATTTCTTCTCCACATGGTTGAAAGTTTCAGACGTAGTTTGACTACCACTAAGAAATGGTCTGAATTCATATCTGCCCCGCGAAAGGATCTTACATGCTCGACACTACAATGATGTCTTCGGTCAACAAGAACGTGATCGATCTGGTTCATCGTACTTCCATCTGGGGATATCCAGGTTACTTTATGCACTGCTTTGCGGGGGAAGTATGTGCTTCTAACGATCATTCTCCTTGTATCGGCAAGGTTAATTAATTTGATACCATTCTCGTTGCTTGTTTCATGGATACTATCAGGCCCTATCGTTGGACGATACTGCACTTCTCTTCCCACTTGGGCATTGAAGTCTCCCATTACCAACTGAATTGAGTGTCTTGGGAGTTTGTCTACTACATTCTCTAGTTCTAGATAGAAGTTATTCTTTGTTTCTTCATCGGCATCCTCTGATGGGGCATGACAGTTGACTAGGCAGATCTTATATGGTTTAGCGTGTAAAATCATCCAACAGATTCGGTCGTTTACAGGAGACCATTTGTTGACAGCCGATATCATTTTATTGTGTACAGCAAAACCAACTCCAGAAGTCCAGGCTGGGCTTAGCTCATTGCTGTTAAAGAGCGTGTGAGTATCTCCAATCTTCATAACACCCTGAGGAAGTCTTGTTTCTTGAATTGCTGCCACTATGCATTGATATTTACTCAGTTCTCCTCCAAGTTGTTTCATTCCCCCCGTCATGATTGACCTTACATTCCATGTTCCAATTCTAAATCCAGAAAATCCATTTACGTATCCAGTTTCGTCACCATTTTGATCCGTCCAGTTTTTCCTTTTGTCTTTTTCTTTAACCAGAATCTTTTTTTACAGAGGATGGGGGGTTGGCCCATCCTCTAACCCTCCTCCTTTCTCATCCGGGCTTGGGACCGGCAATGGCGGAGTACACTACTGGCCATTAAAATTGCTACACCAAGAAGAAATGGAGGTGATTCTTGTCAGACATTTTCGGTTCAAAACATGTGGAATTTCTTGGGGGACATCGCGGGATATTCCCGGTGCAACCCATATAATTTCATCAAGTTCCCATTGGTCGTAGCGGTATATGTCGTTTCAAAACGGCATCTGAGATCTGTCACTGAGTTCCTTTTGGCAGAAAACCAGAGCATCGCAGATATTCATAGGGGCTTGCTGAATGTCTACGAAGTCCAGGCAGTGAACAAAAGCAGGGTGAGTCGTTGGGCAAGGCGTCTATCATGATCGCAACAGGCAAGACTATCTGACCTACCGCGTGTGCGGCGGTAGCACACACCTGTGACTCGCGCAGCGTTGCAACGTGTGGACACTCTCATTCGAGGTGACCCACGGATCGCAGCAAACACTTCGCTAATCGACTGGACGTCTCTGTTGGTAGTGCTGAGACACTCGTCCACCAGTTGGGGTACTCAAAGGTGTGTGCCAGTTGGCATCCACGCAGCCTAATAAGAGGATCATGAAGAGCAACGAAACACCATCTGTACAGAACTACTTGCGCGTTACGAACCCGGTCGTGACTATTTATTGTCAAACATCGTCACGGGCGATGAAACACGGATTCATTACTTCGAACAGGAAACAAAACGGCAATATCTGGAGCTGCGCCAAACCGCCTCTCCTCCGAATAAAAAGTCCAAAGACTCACCCTCAGCAATTGAGCGGTCTAAGACGCTGCAGTCATGGACTGTGCGGCTCGTCCCGGAGGAAGTTCGAGTCCTCCCTCGGGCATGGGTATGTGTGTGTTTGTCCTTAGGATAATTTAGGTTAAGTAGTGTGTAAGCATAGGGACTGATGACCTAGTTAAGTCCCATAAGATTTCACACACATTTGAACTTTTTTTGAACTCACCCTCAGCCGGTAAAGTTATGGAGACGGTCTTCTGAGACTATCAATAGGTTATTCTGTTTGATGTCCACCCCCCCCCCCCCCTCTCATGACGGAACGATCATCAACTCTCTGATGTGTATTCTGCAACTCTCAGGAAACTGAAGCAAGGACTTGTTGCCGAACTTCTTCTCCACGACTACTCGAGGCCCCTGATAAGACTGCGCTCCTGAAGAGCAGCTCAAGCACTGTTCTTCCTCATCCAGCCAACTTCCACCTTCCACCTGTTTGGCCCAATGAACGATTCAGTATGTGGAAGAAGAGGAGATTGTTGATGCAGCAAGAGGTTGGTGCTAAGTTCCTATGGGACCAAACTGCTGGGGTCATCGGTCCCTAAGTTTACACACTACTACTCGTATGAAACTTCCTGGCAGATTAAAACTGTGTGCCCGACCGAGACTCGAACTCGGGACCTTTCGCGGGCAAGTGCACTACCAACTGAGCTACCGAAGCACGACTCACGCCCGGTACTCGCAGCTTTACTTTTGTCAGTACCTCGTCTCCTACCTTCCAAACTTTACAGAAGCTCTCCTGCGAACCTTGCAGAACTAGCACTCCTGAAAGAAAGGATATTGCGGAGACATGGCTTAGCCACAGCCTGGGGGATGTTTCCAGAATGAGATTTTCACTCAGCAGCGGAGTGTGCGCTGATATGTAACTTCCTGGCAGATTAAATCTGTGTGCCCGACCGAGACTCGAACTCGGGACCCTTGCCTTTCACGGGCAACTGCTCTACCAACTCAGCTACCGAAACACGACTGACGCCCGATACTCAGAGCATTACTTCTGCCAGTACCTCGTCTCCTACCTTCCAAACTTTATAGAAGCTCTCCTGCGAACCTTGCACAACTAGCACCCCTGAAAGAAAGGATATTGCGGAGACATGGCTTAGCCACAGCCTGGGGGATGTTTCCAGTATGAGATTTTCACTCTGCAGCGGAGTGTGCGCTGATATGAAACTTCCTGGCAGATTAAAACTGTGTGCCCGACCGAGACTCGAACTCGGGACCTTTGCCTTTCACGGGCAAGTGCTCTACCAACTCAGCTACCGAAGCACGACTCACGCCCGGTACCGACAGCTTTACTTCTGCCAGTACCTCGTCTCCTACCTTCCAAACTTTACAGAAGCTCTCCTGCGAACCTTGCAGAACTAGCACCCCTGAAAGAAAGGATATTGCGGAGACATGGCTTAGCCACAGCCTGGGGGATGTTTCCAGTATGAGATTTTCACTCTGCAGCGGAGTGTGCGCTGATATGAAACTTCCTGGCAGATTAAAACTGTGTGCCCGACCGAGACTCGAACTCGGGACCTTTGCCTTTCACGGGCAAGTGCTCTACCAACTCAGCTACCGAAGCACGACTCACGCCCGGTACCGACAGCTTTACTTCTGCCAGTACCTCGTCTCCTACCTTCCAAACTTTACAGAAGCTCTCCTGCGAACCTTGCAGAACTAGCACCCCTGAAAGAAAGGATACTGCGGAGACATGGCTTAGCCACAGCCTGGGGGATGTTTCCAGAACGAGATTTTCACTCTGCAGCGGAGTGTGCGCTGATATGAAACTTCCTGGCAGATTAAAGCTGTGTGCCCGACCGAGACTCGAACTCGGGACCTTTGCCTTTCACGGGCAAGTGCTCTACCAACTCAGCTACCGAAGCACGACTCACGCCCGGTACCGACAGCTTTACTTCTGCCAGTACCTCGTCTCCTACCTTCCAAACTTTACAGAAGCTCTCCTGCGAACCTTGCAGAACTAGCACCCCTGAAAGAAAGGATATTGCGGAGACATGGCTTAGCCACAGCCTGGGGGATGTTTCCAGTATGAGATTTTCACTCTGCAGCGGAGTGTGCGCTGATATGAAACTTCCTGGCAGATTAAAACTGTGTGCCCGACCGAGACTCGAACTCGGGACCTTTGCCTTTCACGGGCAAGTGCTCTACCAACTCAGCTACCGAAGCACGACTCACGCCCGGTACCGACAGCTTTACTTCTGCCAGTACCTCGTCTCCTACCTTCCAAACTTTACAGAAGCTCTCCTGCAAACCTTGCAGAACTAGCACCCCTGAAAGAAAGGATATTGCGGAGACATGGCTTAGCCACAGCCTGGGGGATGTTTCCAGTATGAGATTTTCACTCTGCAGCGGAGTGTGCGCTGATATGAAACTTCCTGGCAGATTAAAACTGTGTGCCCGACCGAGACTCGAACTCGGGACATTTGCCTTTAGCGGGCAAGTGCTCTACCAACTCAGCTACCGAAGCACGACTCACGCCCGGTACCGACAGCTTTACTTCTGCCAGTATCTCGTCTCCTACCTTCCAAACTTTACAGAAGCTCTCCTGCGAACCTTGCAGAACTAGCACCCCTGAAAGAAAGGATACTGCGGAGACATGGCTTAGCCACAGCCTGGGGGATGTTTCCAGAACGAGATTTTCACTCTGCAGCGGAGTGTGCGCTGATATGAAACTTCCTGGCAGATTAAAACTGTGTGCCCGACCGAGACTCGAACTCGGGACCTTTGCCTTTCACGGGCAAGTGCTCTACAGACTCAGCTACCGAAGCACGACTCACGCCCGGTACCGACAGCTTTACTTCTGCCAGTACCTCGTCTCCTACCTTCCAAACTTTACAGAAGCTCTCCTGCGAACCTTGCAGAACTAGCACCCCTGAAAGAAAGGATACTGCGGAGACATGGCTTAGCCACAGCCTGGGGGATGTTTCCAGAACGAGATTTTCACTCTGCAGCGGAGTGTGCGCTGATATGAAACTTCCTGGCAGATTAAAACTGTGTGCCCGACCGAGACTCGAACTCGGGACCTTTGCCTTTCACGGGCAAGTGCTCTACCAACTCAGCTACCGAAGCACGACTCACGCCCGGTACCGACAGCTTTACTTCTGCCAGTACCTCGTCTCCTACCTTCCAAACTTTACAGAAGCTCTCCTGCGAACCTTGCAGAACTAGCACCCCTGAAAGAAAGGATACTGCGGAGACATGGCTTAGCCACAGCCTGGGGGATGTTTCCAGAACGAGATTTTCACTCTGCAGCGGAGTGTGCGCTGATATGAAACTTCCTGGCAGATTAAAACTGTGTGCCCGACCGAGACTCGAACTCGGGACCTTTGCCTTTCACGGGCAAGTGCTCTACCAACTCAGCTACCGAAGCACGACTCACGCCCGGTACCGACAGCTTTACTTCTGCCAGTACCTCGTCTCCTACCTTCCAAACTTTACAGAAGCTCTCCTGCGAACCTTGCAGAACTAGCACCCCTGAAAGAAAGGATACTGCGGAGACACGGCTTAGCCACAGCCTGGGGGATGTTTCCAGAACGATATTTTCACTCTGCAGCGGAGTGTGCGCTGATATGAAACTTCCTGGCAGATTAAAACTGTGTGCCCGACCGAGACTCGAACTCGGGACCTTTGCCTTTCACGGGCAAGTGCTCTACCAACTCAGCTACCGAAGCACGACTCACGCCCGGTACCGACAGCTTTACTTCTGCCAGTACCTCGTCTCCTACCTTCCAAACTTTACAGAAGCTCTCCTGCGAACCTTGCAGAACTAGCACCCCTGAAAGAAAGGATACTGCGGAGACATGGCTTAGCCACAGCCTGGGGGATGTTTCCAGAACGAGATTTTCACTCTGCAGCGGAGTGTGCGCTGATATGAAACTTCCTGGCAGATTAAAACTGTGTGCCCGACCGAGACTCGAACTCGGGACCTTTGCCTTTCACGGGCAAGTGCTCTACCAACTCAGCTACCGAAGCACGACTCACGCCCGGTACCGACAGCTTTACTTCTGCCAGTACCTCGTCTCCTACCTTCCAAACTTTACAGAAGCTCTCCTGCGAACCTTGCAGAACTAGCACCCCTGAAAGAAAGGATACTGCGGAGACATGGCTTAGCCACAGCCTGGGGGATGTTTCCAGAACGAGATTTTCACTCTGCAGCGGAGTGTGCGCTGATATGAAACTTCCTGGCAGATTAAAACTGTGTGCCCGACCGAGACTCGAACTCGGGACCTTTGCCTTTCACGGGCAAGTGCTCTACCAACTCAGCTACCGAAGCACGACTCACGCCCGGTACCGACAGCTTTACTTCTGCCAGTACCTCGTCTCCTACCTTCCAAACTTTACAGAAGCTCTCCTGCGAACCTTGCAGAACTAGCACCCCTGAAAGAAAGGATACTGCGGAGACACGGCTTAGCCACAGCCTGGGGGATGTTTCCAGAACGAGATTTTCACTCTGCAGCGGAGTGTGCGCTGATATGAAACTTCCTGGCAGATTAAAACTGTGTGCCCGACCGAGACTCGAACTCGGGACCTTTGCCTTTCACGGGCAAGTGCTCTACCAACTCAGCTACCGAAGCACGACTCACGCCCGGTACCGACACCTTTACTTCTGCCAGTATCTCGTCTCCTACCTTCCAAACTTTACAGAAGCTCTCCTGCGAACCTTGCAGAACTAGCACCCCTGAAAGAAAGGATACTGCGGAGACATGGCTTAGCCACAGCCTGGGGGATGTTTCCAGAACGAGATTTTCACTCTGCAGCGGAGTGTGCGCTGATATGAAACTTCCTGGCAGATTAAAACTGTGTGCCCGACCGAGACTCGAACTCGGGACCTTTGCCTTTCACGGGCAAGTGCTCTACCAACTCAGCTACCGAAGCACGACTCACGCCCGGTACCGACAGCTTTACTTCTGCCAGTACCTCGTCTCCTACCTTCCAAACTTTACAGAAGCTCTCCTGCGAACCTTGCAGAACTAGCACCCCTGAAAGAAAGGATACTGCGGAGACATGGCTTAGCCACAGCCTGGGGGATGTTTCCAGAACGAGATTTTCACTCTGCAGCGGAGTGTGCGCTGATATGAAACTTCCTGGCAGATTAAAACTGTGTGCCCGACCGAGACTCGAACTCGGGACCTTTGCCTTTCACGGGCAAGTGCTCTACCAACTCAGCTACCGAAGCACGACTCACGCCCGGTACCGACAGCTTTACTTCTGCCAGTACCTCGTCTCCTACCTTCCAAACTTTACAGAAGCTCTCCTGCGAACCTTGCAGAACTAGCACCCCTGAAAGAAAGGATACTGCGGAGACATGGCTTAGCCACAGCCTGGGGGATGTTTCCAGAACGAGATTTTCACTCTGCAGCGGAGTGTGCGCTGATATGAAACTTCCTGGCAGATTAAAACTGTGTGCCCGACCGAGACTCGAACTCGGGACCTTTGCCTTTCACGGGCAAGTGCTCTACCAACTCAGCTACCGAAGCACGACTCACGCCCGGTACCGACAGCTTTACTTCTGCCAGTACCTCGTCTCCTACCTTCCAAACTTTACAGAAGCTCTCCTGCGAACCTTGCAGAACTAGCACCCCTGAAAGAAAGGATACTGCGGAGACATGGCTTAGCCACAGCCTGGGGGATGTTTCCAGAACGAGATTTTCACTCTGCAGCGGAGTGTGCGCTGATATGAAACTTCCTGGCAGATTAAAACTGTGTGCCCGACCGAGACTCGAACTCGGGACCTTTGCCTTTCACGGGCAAGTGCTCTACAGACTCAGCTACCGAAGCACGACTCACGCCCGGTACCGACAGCTTTACTTCTGCCAGTACCTCGTCTCCTACCTTCCAAACTTTACAGAAGCTCTCCTGCGAACCTTGCAGAACTAGCACCCCTGAAAGAAAGGATACTGCGGAGACATGGCTTAGCCACAGCCTGGGGGATGTTTCCAGAACGAGATTTTCACTCTGCAGCGGAGTGTGCGCTGATATGAAACTTCCTGGCAGATTAAAACTGTGTGCCCGACCGAGACTCGAACTCGGGACCTTTGCCTTTCACGGGCAAGTGCTCTACCAACTCAGCTACCGAAGCACGACTCACGCCCGGTACCGACAGCTTTACTTCTGCCAGTACCTCGTCTCCTACCTTCAAAACTTTACAGAAGCTCTCCTGCGAACCTTGCAGAACTAGCACCCCTGAAAGAAAGGATACTGCGGAGACATGGCTTAGCCACAGCCTGGGGGATGTTTCCAGAACGAGATTTTCACTCTGCAGCGGAGTGTGCGCTGATATGAAACTTCCTGGCAGATTAAAACTGTGTGCCCGACCGAGACTCGAACTCGGGACCTTTGCCTTTCACGGGCAAGTGCTCTACAGACTCAGCTACCGAAGCACGACTCACGCCCGGTACCGACAGCTTTACTTCTGCCAGTACCTCGTCTCCTACCTTCCAAACTTTACAGAAGCTCTCCTGCGAACCTTGCAGAACTAGCACCCCTGAAAGAAAGGATACTGCGGAGACATGGCTTAGCCACAGCCTGGGGGATGTTTCCAGAACGAGATTTTCACTCTGCAGCGGAGTGTGCGCTGATATGAAACTTCCTGGCAGATTAAAACTGTGTGCCCGACCGAGACTCGAACTCGGGACCTTTGCCTTTCACGGGCAAGTGCTCTACCAACTCAGCTACCGAAGCACGACTCACGCCCGGTACCGACAGCTTTACTTCTGCCAGTACCTCGTCTCCTACCTTCAAAACTTTACAGAAGCTCTCCTGCGAACCTTGCAGAACTAGCACCCCTGAAAGAAAGGATACTGCGGAGACATGGCTTAGCCACAGCCTGGGGGATGTTTCCAGAACGAGATTTTCACTCTGCAGCGGAGTGTGCGCTGATATGAAACTTCCTGGCAGATTAAAACTGTGTGCCCGACCGAGACTCGAACTCGGGACCTTTGCCTTTCACGGGCAAGTGCTCTACCAACTCAGCTACCGAAGCACGACTCACGCCCGGTACCGACAGCTTTACTTCTGCCAGTACCTCGTCTCCTACCTTCCAAACTTTACAGAAGCTCTCCTGCGAACCTTGCAGAACTAGCACCCCTGAAAGAAAGGATACTGCGGAGACATGGCTTAGCCACAGCCTGGGGGATGTTTCCAGAACGAGATTTTCACTCTGCAGCGGAGTGTGCGCTGATATGAAACTTCCTGGCAGATTAAAACTGTGTGCCCGACCGAGACTCGAACTCGGGACCTTTGCCTTTCACGGGCAAGTGCTCTACCAACTCAGCTACCGAAGCACGACTCACGCCCGGTACCGACAGCTTTACTTCTGCCAGTACCTCGTCTCCTACCTTCCAAACTTTACAGAAGCTCTCCTGCGAACCTTGCAGAACTAGCACCCCTGAAAGAAAGGATACTGCGGAGACATGGCTTAGCCACAGCCTGGGGGATGTTTCCAGAACGAGATTTTCACTCTGCAGCGGAGTGTGCGCTGATATGAAACTTCCTGGCAGATTAAAACTGTGTGCCCGACCGAGACTCGAACTCGGGACCTTTGCCTTTAGCGGGCAAGTGCTCTACCAACTCAGCTACCGAAGCACGACTCACGCCCGGTACCGACAGCTTTACATCTGCCAGTATCTCGTCTCCTACCTTCCAAACTTTACAGAAGCTCTCCTGCGAACCTTGCAGAACTAGCACCCCTGAAAGAAAGGATACTGCGGAGACATGGCTTAGCCACAGCCTGGGGGATGTTTCCAGAACGAGATTTTCACTCTGCAGCGGAGTGTGCGCTGATATGAAACTTCCTGGCAGATTAAAACTGTGTGCCCGACCGAGACTCGAACTCGGGACCTTTGCCTTTCACGGGCAAGTGCTCTACCAACTCAGCTACCGAAGCACGACTCACGCCCGGTACCGACAGCTTTACTTCTGCCAGTACCTCGTCTCCTACCTTCCAAACTTTACAGAAGCTCTCCTGCGAACCTTGCAGAACTAGCACCCCTGAAAGAAAGGATACTGCGGAGACATGGCTTAGCCACAGCCTGGGGGATGTTTCCAGAACGAGATTTTCACTCTGCAGCGGAGTGTGCGCTGATATGAAACTTCCTGGCAGATTAAAACTGTGTGCCCGACCGAGACTCGAACTCGGGACCTTTGCCTTTCACGGGCAAGTGCTCTACCAACCCAGCTACCGAAGCACGACTCACGCCCGGTACCGACACCTTTACTTCTGCCAGTATCTCGTCTCCTACCTTCCAAACTTTACAGAAGCTCTCCTGCGAACCTTGCAGAACTAGCACCCCTGAAAGAAAGGATACTGCGGAGACATGGCTTAGCCACAGCCTGGGGGATGTTTCCAGAACGAGATTTTCACTCTGCAGCGGAGTGTGCGCTGATATGAAACTTCCTGGCAGATTAAAACTGTGTGCCCGACCGAGACTCGAACTCGGGACCTTTGCCTTTCACGGGCAAGTGCTCTACAGACTCAGCTACCGAAGCACGACTCACGCCCGGTACCGACAGCTTTACTTCTGCCAGTACCTCGTCTCCTACCTTCAAAACTTTACAGAAGCTCTCCTGCGAACCTTGCAGAACTAGCACCCCTGAAAGAAAGGATACTGCGGAGACATGGCTTAGCCACAGCCTGGGGGATGTTTCCAGAACGAGATTTTCACTCTGCAGCGGAGTGTGCGCTGATATGAAACTTCCTGGCAGATTAAAACTGTGTGCCCGACCGAGACTCGAACTCGGGACCTTTGCCTTTCACGGGCAAGTGCTCTACAGACTCAGCTACCGAAGCACGACTCACGCCCGGTACCGACAGCTTTACTTCTGCCAGTACCTCGTCTCCTACCTTCCAAACTTTACAGAAGCTCTCCTGCGAACCTTGCAGAACTAGCACCCCTGAAAGAAAGGATATTGCGGAGACATGGCTTAGCCACAGCCTGGGGGATGTTTCCAGAACGAGATTTTCACTCTGCAGCGGAGTGTGCGCTGATATGAAACTTCCTGGCAGATTAAAACTGTGTGCCCGACCGAGACTCGAACTCGGGACCTTTGCCTTTCACGGGCAAGTGCTCTACCAACTCAGCTACCGAAGCACGACTCACGCCCGGTACCGACAGCTTTACTTCTGCCAGTACCTCGTCTCCTACCTTCAAAACTTTACAGAAGCTCTCCTGCGAACCTTGCAGAACTAGCACCCCTGAAAGAAAGGATACTGCGGAGACATGGCTTAGCCACAGCCTGGGGGATGTTTCCAGAACGAGATTTTCACTCTGCAGCGGAGTGTGCGCTGATATGAAACTTCCTGGCAGATTAAAACTGTGTGCCCGACCGAGACTCGAACTCGGGACCTTTGCCTTTCACGGGCAAGTGCTCTACCAACTCAGCTACCGAAGCACGACTCACGCCCGGTACCGACAGCTTTACTTCTGCCAGTACCTCGTCTCCTACCTTCCAAACTTTACAGAAGCTCTCCTGCGAACCTTGCAGAACTAGCACCCCTGAAAGAAAGGATACTGCGGAGACATGGCTTAGCCACAGCCTGGGGGATGTTTCCAGAACGAGATTTTCACTCTGCAGCGGAGTGTGCGCTGATATGAAACTTCCTGGCAGATTAAAACTGTGTGCCCGACCGAGACTCGAACTCGGGACCTTTGCCTTTCACGGGCAAGTGCTCTACCAACTCAGCTACCGAAGCACGACTCACGCCCGGTACCGACAGCTTTACTTCTGACAGTACCTCGTCTCCTACCTTCCAAACTTTACAGAAGCTCTCCTGCGAACCTTGCAGAACTAGCACCCCTGAAAGAAAGGATACTGCGGAGACATGGCTTAGCCACAGCCTGGGGGATGTTTCCAGAACGAGATTTTCACTCTGCAGCGGAGTGTGCGCTGATATGAAACTTCCTGGCAGATTAAAACTGTGTGCCCGACCGAGACTCGAACTCGGGACCTTTGCCTTTAGCGGGCAAGTGCTCTACCAACTCAGCTACCGAAGCACGACTCACGCCCCGTACCGACAGCTTTACATCTGCCAGTATCTCGTCTCCTACCTTCCAAACTTTACAGAAGCTCTCCTGCGAACCTTGCAGAACTAGCACCCCTGAAAGAAAGGATACTGCGGAGACATGGCTTAGCCACAGCCTGGGGGATGTTTCCAGAACGAGATTTTCACTCTGCAGCGGAGTGTGCGCTGATATGAAACTTCCTGGCAGATTAAAACTGTGTGCCCGACCGAGACTCGAACTCGGGACCTTTGCCTTTCACGGGCAAGTGCTCTACCAACTCAGCTACCGAAGCACGACTCACGCCCGGTACCGACAGCTTTACTTCTGCCAGTACCTCGTCTCCTACCTTCCAAACTTTACAGAAGCTCTCCTGCGAACCTTGCAGAACTAGCACCCCTGAAAGAAAGGATACTGCGGAGACATGGCTTAGCCACAGCCTGGGGGATGTTTCCAGAACGAGATTTTCACTCTGCAGCGGAGTGTGCGCTGATATGAAACTTCCTGGCAGATTAAAACTGTGTGCCCGACCGAGACTCGAACTCGGGACCTTTGCCTTTCACGGGCAAGTGCTCTACCAACCCAGCTACCGAAGCACGACTCACGCCCGGTACCGACACCTTTACTTCTGCCAGTATCTCGTCTCCTACCTTCCAAACTTTACAGAAGCTCTCCTGCGAACCTTGCAGAACTAGCACCCCTGAAAGAAAGGATACTGCGGAGACATGGCTTAGCCACAGCCTGGGGGATGTTTCCAGAACGAGATTTTCACTCTGCAGCGGAGTGTGCGCTGATATGAAACTTCCTGGCAGATTAAAACTGTGTGCCCGACCGAGACTCGAACTCGGGACCTTTGCCTTTCACGGGCAAGTGCTCTACAGACTCAGCTACCGAAGCACGACTCACGCCCGGTACCGACAGCTTTACTTCTGCCAGTACCTCGTCTCCTACCTTCCAAACTTTACAGAAGCTCTCCTGCGAACCTTGCAGAACTAGCACCCCTGAAAGAAAGGATACTGCGGAGACATGGCTTAGCCACAGCCTGGGGGATGTTTCCAGAACGAGATTTTCACTCTGCAGCGGAGTGTGCGCTGATATGAAACTTCCTGGCAGATTAAAACTGTGTGCCCGACCGAGACTCGAACTCGGGACCTTTGCCTTTCACGGGCAAGTGCTCTACCAACTCAGCTACCGAAGCACGACTCACGCCCGGTACCGACAGCTTTACTTCTGCCAGTACCTCGTCTCCTACCTTCAAAACTTTACAGAAGCTCTCCTGCGAACCTTGCAGAACTAGCACCCCTGAAAGAAAGGATACTGCGGAGACATGGCTTAGCCACAGCCTGGGGGATGTTTCCAGAACGAGATTTTCACTCTGCAGCGGAGTGTGCGCTGATATGAAACTTCCTGGCAGATTAAAACTGTGTGCCCGACCGAGACTCGAACTCGGGACCTTTGCCTTTCACGGGCAAGTGCTCTACCAACTCAGCTACCGAAGCACGACTCACGCCCGGTACCGACAGCTTTACTTCTGCCAGTACCTCGTCTCCTACCTTCCAAACTTTACAGAAGCTCTCCTGCGAACCTTGCAGAACTAGCACCCCTGAAAGAAAGGATACTGCGGAGACATGGCTTAGCCACAGCCTGGGGGATGTTTCCAGAACGAGATTTTCACTCTGCAGCGGAGTGTGCGCTGATATGAAACTTCCTGGCAGATTAAAACTGTGTGCCCGACCGAGACTCGAACTCGGGACCTTTGCCTTTAGCGGGCAAGTGCTCTACCAACTCAGCTACCGAAGCACGACTCACGCCCGGTACCGACAGCTTTACATCTGCCAGTATCTCGTCTCCTACCTTCCAAACTTTACAGAAGCTCTCCTGCGAACCTTGCAGAACTAGCACCCCTGAAAGAAAGGATACTGCGGAGACATGGCTTAGCCACAGCCTGGGGGATGTTTCCAGAACGAGATTTTCACTCTGCAGCGGAGTGTGCGCTGATATGAAACTTCCTGGCAGATTAAAACTGTGTGCCCGACCGAGACTCGAACTCGGGACCTTTGCCTTTCACGGGCAAGTGCTCTACCAACTCAGCTACCGAAGCACGACTCACGCCCGGTACCGACAGCTTTACTTCTGCCAGTACCTCGTCTCCTACCTTCCAAACTTTACAGAAGCTCTCCTGCGAACCTTGCAGAACTAGCACCCCTGAAAGAAAGGATACTGCGGAGACATGGCTTAGCCACAGCCTGGGGGATGTTTCCAGAACGAGATTTTCACTCTGCAGCGGAGTGTGCGCTGATATGAAACTTCCTGGCAGATTAAAACTGTGTGCCCGACCGAGACTCGAACTCGGGACCTTTGCCTTTCACGGGCAAGTGCTCTACCAACTCAGCTACCGAAGCACGACTCACGCCCGGTACCGACAGCTTTACTTCTGCCAGTACCTCGTCTCCTACCTTCCAAACTTTACAGAAGCTCTCCTGCGAACCTTGCAGAACTAGCACCCCTGAAAGAAAGGATACTGCGGAGACATGGCTTAGCCACAGCCTGGGGGATGTTTCCAGAACGAGATTTTCACTCTGCAGCGGAGTGTGCGCTGATATGAAACTTCCTGGCAGATTAAAACTGTGTGCCCGACCGAGACTCGAACTCGGGACCTTTGCCTTTCACGGGCAAGTGCTCTACCAACTCAGCTACCGAAGCACGACTCACGCCCGGTACCGACAGCTTTACTTCTGCCAGTATCTCGTCTCCTACCTTCCAAACTTTACAGAAGCTCTCCTGCGAACCTTGCAGAACTAGCACCCCTGAAAGAAAGGATACTGCGGAGACATGGCTTAGCCACAGCCTGGGGGATGTTTCCAGAACGAGATTTTCACTCTGCAGCGGAGTGTGCGCTGATATGAAACTTCCTGACAGATTAAAACTGTGTGCCCGACCGAGACTCGAACTCGGGACCTTTGCCTTTCACGGGCAAGTGCTCTACCAACTCAGCTACCGAAGCACGACTCACGCCCGGTACCGACAGCTTTACTTCTGCCAGTACCTCGTCTCCTACCTTCCAAACTTTACAGAAGCTCTCCTGCGAACCTTGCAGAACTAGCACCCCTGAAAGAAAGGATACTGCGGAGACATGGCTTAGCCACAGCCTGGGGGATGTTTCCAGAACGAGATTTTCACTCTGCAGCGGAGTGTGCGCTGATATGAAACTTCCTGGCAGATTAAAACTGTGTGCCCGACCGAGACTCGAACTCGGGACCTTTGCCTTTCACGGGCAAGTGCTCTACCAACTCAGCTACCGAAGCACGACTCACGCCCGGTACCGACAGCTTTACTTCTGCCAGTACCTCGTCTCCTACCTTCCAAACTTTACAGAAGCTCTCCTGCGAACCTTGCAGAACTAGCACCCCTGAAAGAAAGGATACTGCGGAGACATGGCTTAGCCACAGCCTGGGGGATGTTTCCAGAACGAGATTTTCACTCTGCAGCGGAGTGTGTGCTGATATGAAACTTCCTGGCAGATTAAAACTGTGTGCCCGACCGAGACTCGAACTCGGGACCTTTGCCTTTAGCGGGCAAGTGCTCTACCAACTCAGCTACCGAAGCACGACTCACGCCCGGTACCGACAGCTTTACATCTGCCAGTATCTCGTCTCCTACCTTCCAAACTTTACAGAAGCTCTCCTGCGAACCTTGCAGAACTAGCACCCCTGAAAGAAAGGATACTGCGGACATGGCTTAGCCACAGCCTGGGGGATGTTTCCAGAACGAGATTTTCACTCTGCAGCGGAGTGTGCGCTGATATGAAACTTCCTGGCAGATTAAAACTGTGTGCCCGACCGAGACTCGAACTCGGGACCTTTGCCTTTCACGGGCAAGTGCTCTACCAACTCAGCTACCGAAGCACGACTCACGCCCGGTACCGACAGCTTTACTTCTGCCAGTACCTCGTCTCCTACCTTCCAAACTTTACAGAAGCTCTCCTGCGAACCTTGCAGAACTAGCACCCCTGAAAGAAAGGATACTGCGGAGACATGGCTTAGCCACAGCCTGGGGGATGTTTCCAGAACGAGATTTTCACTCTGCAGCGGAGTGTGCGCTGATATGAAACTTCCTGGCAGATTAAAACTGTGTGCCCGACCGAGACTCGAACTCGGGACCTTTGCCTTTCACGGGCAAGTGCTCTACCAACTCAGCTACCGAAGCACGACTCACGCCCGGTACCGACAGCTTTACTTCTGCCAGTATCTCGTCTCCTACCTTCCAAACTTTACAGAAGCTCTCCTGCGAACCTTGCAGAACTAGCACCCCTGAAAGAAAGGATACTGCGGAGACATGGCTTAGCCACAGCCTGGGGGATGTTTCCAGAACGAGATTTTCACTCTGCAGCGGAGTGTGCGCTGATATGAAACTTCCTGGCAGATTAAAACTGTGTGCCCGACCGAGACTCGAACTCGGGACCTTTGCCTTTCACGGGCAAGTGCTCTACCAACTCAGCTACCGAAGCACGACTCACGCCCGGTACCGACAGCTTTACTTCTGCCAGTACCTCGTCTCCTACCTTCCAAACTTTACAGAAGCTCTCCTGCGAACCTTGCAGAACTAGCACCCCTGAAAGAAAGGATACTGCGGAGACATGGCTTAGCCACAGCCTGGGGGATGTTTCCAGAACGAGATTTTCACTCTGCAGCGGAGTGTGCGCTGATATGAAACTTCCTGGCAGATTAAAACTGTGTGCCCGACCGAGACTCGAACTCGGGACCTTTGCCTTTCACGGGCAAGTGCTCTACCAACTCAGCTACCGAAGCACGACTCACGCCCGGTACCGACAGCTTTACTTCTGCCAGTACCTCGTCTCCTACCTTCCAAACTTTACAGAAGCTCTCCTGCGAACCTTGCAGAACTAGCACCCCTGAAAGAAAGGATATTGCGGAGACATGGCTTAGTCACAGCCTGGGGGATGTTTCCAGTATGAGATTTTCACTCTGCAGCGGAGTGTGCGCTGATATGAAACTTCCTGGCAGATTAAAACTGTCTGCCCGACCGAGACTCGAACTCGGGACCTTTGCCTTTAGCGGGCAAGTGCTCTACCAACTCAGCTACCGAAGCACGACTCACGCCCGGTACCGACAGCTTTACTTCTGCCAGTATCTCGTCTCCTACCTTCCAAACTTTACAGAAGCTCTCCTGCGAACCTTGCAGAACTAGCACCCCTGAAAGAAAGGATACTGCGGAGACATGGCTTAGCCACAGCCTGGGGGATGTTTCCAGAACGAGATTTTCACTCTGCAGCGGAGTGTGCGCTGATATGAAACTTCCCGGCAGATTAAAACTGTGTGCCCGACCGAGACTCGAACTTGGGACCTTTGCCTTTCACGGGCAAGTGCTCTACCAACTCAGCTACCGAAGCACGACTCACGCCCGGTACCGACAGCTTTACTTCTGCCAGTACCTCGTCTCCCACCTTCCAAAGTTTACAGAAGCTCTCCTGCGAACCTTGCAGAACTAGCACCCCTGAAAGAAAGGATATTGCGGAGACATGGCTTAGCCACAGCCTGGGGGATGTTTCCAGTATGAGATTTTCACTCTGCAGCGGAGTGTGCGCTGATATGAAACTTCCTGGCAGATTAAAACTGTGTGCCCGACCGAGACTCGAACTCGGGACCTTTGCCTTTAGCGGGCAAGTGCTCTACCAACTCAGCTACCGAAGCACGACTCACGCCCGGTACCGACAGCTTTACTTCTGCCAGTATCTCGTCTCCTACCTTCCAAACTTTACAGAAGCTCTCCTGCGAACCTTGCAGAACTAGCACCCCTGAAAGAAAGGATACTGCGGAGACATGGCTTAGCCACAGCCTGGGGGATGTTTCCAGTACTAGATTTTCACTCTGCAGCGGAGTGTGCGCTGATATGAAACTTCCTGGCAGATTAAAACTGTGTGCCCGACCGAGACTCGAACTCGGGACCTTTCGCGGGCAAGTGCTCTACCAACTGAGCTACCGAAGCACGACTCACGCCCGGTACCGACAGCTTTTCTTCTGCCAGTATCTCGTCTCCTACCTTCCAAACTTTACAGAAGCTCTCCTGCGAACCTTGCAGAACTAGCACTCCTGAAAGAAAGGATACTGCGGAGACATGGCTTAGCCACAGCCTGGGGGATGTTTCCAGAGCGAGATTTTCACTCTGCAGCGGAGTGTGCGCTGATATGAAACTTCCTGGCAGATTAAAACTGTGTGCCCGACCGAGACTCGAACTCGGGACCTTTGCCTTTCACGGGCAAGTGCTCTACCAACTCAGCTACCGAAGCACGACTCACGCCCGGTACCGACAGCTTTACTTCTGCCAGTACCTCGTCTCCTACCTTCCAAACTTTACAGAAGCTCTCCTGCGAACCTTGCAGAACTAGCACTCCTGAAAGAAAGGATATTGCGGAGACATGGCTTAGCCACAGCCTGGGGGATGTTTCCAGAATGAGATTTTCACTCTGCAGCCGAGTGTGCGCTGATATGTAACTTCCTGGTAGATTAAATCTGTGTGCCCGACCGAGACTCGAACTCGGGACCCTTGCCTTTCACGGGCAACTGCTCTCCCAACTCAGCTACCGAAACACGACTGACGCCCGATACTCAGAGCATTACTTCTGCCAGTACCTCGTCTCCTACCTTCCAAACTTTATAGAAGCTCTCCTGCGAACCTTGCAGAACTAGCACCCCTGAAAGAAAGGATATTGCGGAGACATGGCTTAGCCACAGCCTGGGGGATGTTTCCAGTATGAGATTTTCACTCTGCAGCGGAGTGTGCGCTGATATGAAACTTCCTGGCAGATTAAAACTGTGTGCCCGACCGAGACTCGAACTCGGGACCTTTGCCTTTCACGGGCAAGTGCTCTACCAACTCAGCTACCAAAGCACGACTCACGCCCGGTACCGACAGCTTTACTTCTGCCAGTACCTCGTCTCCTACCTTCCAAACTTTACAGAAGCTCTCCTGCGAACCTTGCAGAACTAGCACCCCTGAAAGAAAGGATACTGCGGAGACATGGCTTAGCCACAGCCTGGGGGATGTTTCCAGAACGAAATTTTCACTCTGCAGCGGAGTGTGCGCTGATATGAAACTTCCTGGCAGATTAAAACTGTGTGCCCGACCGAGACTCGAACTCGGGACCTTTGCCTTTCACGGGCAAGTGCTCTACCAACTCAGCTACCGAAGCACGACTCACGCCCGGTACCGACAGCTTTACTTCTGCCAGTACCTCGTCTCCTACCTTCCAAACTTTACAGAAGCTCTCCTGCGAACCTTGCAGAACTAGCACCCCTGAAAGAAAGGATACTGCGGAGACATGGCTTAGCCACAGCCTGGGGGATGTTTCCAGAACGAGATTTTCACTCTGCAGCGGAGTGTGCGCTGATATGAAACTTCCTGGCAGATTACAACTGTGTGCCCGACCGAGACTCGAACTCGGGACCTTTGCCTTTCACGGGCAAGTGCTCCACCAACTCAGCTACCGAAGCACGACTCACGCCCGGTACCGACAGCTTTACTTCTGCCAGTACCTCGTCTCCTACCTTCCAAACTTTACAGAAGCTCTCCTGCGAACCTTGCAGAACTAGCACCCCTGAAAGAAAGGATATTGCGGAGACATGGCTTAGCCACAGCCTGGGGGATGTTTCCAGTATGAGATTTTCACTCTGCAGCGGAGTGTGCGCTGATATGAAACTTCCTGGCAGATTAAAACTGTGTGCCCGACCGAGACTCGAACTCGGGACCTTTGCCTTTCACGGGCAAGTGCTCTACCAACTCAGCTACCGAAGCACGACTCACGCCCGGTACCGACAGCTTTACTTCTGCCAGTACCTCGTCTCCTACCTTCCAAACTTTACAGAAGCTCTCCTGCGAACCTTGCAGAACTAGCACCCCTGAAAGAAAGGATACTGCGGAGACATGGCTTAGCCACAGCCTGGGGGATGTTTCCAGTATGAGATTTTCACTCTGCAGCGGAGTGTGCGCTGATATGAAACTTCCTGGCAGATTAAAACTGTGTGCCCGACCGAGACTCGAACTCGGGACCTTTGCCTTTCACGGGCAAGTGCTCTACCAACTCAGCTACCGAAGCACGACTCACGCCCGGTACCGACAGCTTTACTTCTGCCAGTACCTCGTCTCCTACCTTCCAAACTTTACAGAAGCTCTCCTGCGAACCTTGCAGAACTAGCACCCCTGAAACAAAGGATACTGCGGAGACATGGCTTAGCCACAGCCTGGGGAATGTTTCCAGTATGAGATTTTCACTCTGCAGCGGAGTGTGCGCTGATATGAAATTTCCTGGCAGATTAAAACTGTGTGCCCGACCGAGACTCGAACTCGGGACCTTTGCCTTTCACGGGCAAGTGCTCTACCAACTCAGCTACCGAAGCACGACTCACGCCCGGTACCGACAGCTTTACTTCTGCCAGTACCTCGTCTCCTACCTTCCAAACTTTACAGAAGCTCTCCTGCGAACCTTGCAGAACTAGCACCCCTGAAAGAAAGGATACTGCGGAGACATGGCTTAGCCACAGCCTGGGGGATGTTTCCAGAACGAGATTTTCACTCTGCAGCGGAGTGTGCGCTGATATGAAACTTCCTGGCAGATTAAAACTGTGTGCCCGACCGAGACTCGAACTCGGGACCTTTGCCTTTCACGGGCAAGTGCTCTACCAACTCAGCTACCGAAGCACGACTCACGCCCGGTACCGACAGCTTTACTTCTGCCAGTACCTCGTCTCCTACCTTCCAAACTTTACAGAAGCTCTCCTGCGAACCTTGCAGAACTAGCACCCCTGAAAGAAAGGATACTGCGGAGACAGGGCTTAGCCACAGCCTGGGGGATGTTTCCAGAACGAGATTTTCACTCTGCAGCGGAGTGTGCGCTGATATGAAACTTCCTGGCAGATTAAAACTGTGTGCCCGACCGAGACTCGAACTCGGGACCTTTGCCTTTCACGGGCAAGTGCTCTACCAACTCAGCTACCGAAGCACGACTCACGCCCGGTACCGACAGCTTTACTTCTGCCAGTACCTCGTCTCCTACCTTCCAACCTTTACAGAAGCTCTCCTGCGAACCTTGCAGAACTAGCACCCCTGAAAGAAAGGATACTGCGGAGACATGGCTTAGCCACAGCCTGGGGGATGTTTCCAGTATGAGATTTTCACTCTGCAGCGGAGTGTGCGCTGATATGAAACTTCCTGGCAGATTAAAACTGTGTGCCCGACCGAGACTCGAACTCGGGACCTTTGCCTTTCACGGGCAAGTGCTCTACCAACTCAGCTACCGAAGCACGACTCACGCCCGGTACCGACAGCTTTACTTCTGCCAGTACCTCGTCTCCTACCTTCCAAACTTTACAGAAGCTCTCCTGCGAACCTTGCAGAACTAGCACCCCTGAAAGAAAGGATACTGCGGAGACATGGCTTAGCCACAGCCTGGGGGATGTTTCCAGAACGAGATTTTCACTCTGCAGCGGAGTGTGCGCTGATATGAAACTTCCTGGCAGATTAAAACTGTGTGCCCGACCGAGACTCGAACTCGGGACCTTTGCCTTTCACGGGCAAGTGCTCTACCAACTGAGCTACCGAAGCACGACTCACGCCCGGTACCGACAGCTTTACTTCTGCCAGTACCTCGTCTCCTACCTTCCAAACTTTACAGAAGCTCTCCTGCGAACCTTGCAGAACTAGCACCCCTGAAAGAAAGGATATTGCGGAGACATGGCTTAGCCACAGCCTGGGGGATGTTTCCAGTATGAGATTTTCACTCTGCAGCGGAGTGTGCGCTGATATGAAACTTCCTGGCAGATTAAAACTGTGTGCCCGACCGAGACTCGAACTCGGGACCTTTGCCTTTCACGGGCAAGTGCTCTACCAACTCAGCTACCGAAGCACGACTCACGCCCGGTACCGACAGCTTTACTTCTGCCAGTACCTCGTCTCCTACCTTCCAAACTTTACAGAAGCTCTCCTGCGAACCTTGCAGAACTAGCACCCCTGAAAGAAAGGATATTGCGGAGACATGGCTTAGCCACAGCCTGGGGGATGTTTCCAGTATGAGATTTTCACTCTGCAGCGGAGTGTGCGCTGATATGAAACTTCCTGGCAGATTAAAACTGTGTGCCCGACCGAGACTCGAACTCGGGACCTTTGCCTTTCACGGGCAAGTGCTCTACCAACTCAGCTACCGAAGCACGACTCACGCCCGGTACCGACAGCTTTACTTCTGCCAGTACCTCGTCTCCTACCTTCCAAACTTTACAGAAGCTCTCCTGCGAACCTTGCAGAACTAGCACCCCTGAAAGAAAGGATATTGCGGAGACATGGCTTAGCCACAGCCTGGGGGATGTTTCCAGTATGAGATTTTCACTCTGCAGCGGAGTGTGCGCTGATATGAAACTTCCTGGCAGATTAAAACTGTGTGCCCGACCGAGACTCGAACTCGGGACCTTTGCCTTTCACGGGCAAGTGCTCTACCAACTCAGCTACCGAAGCACGACTCACGCCCGGTACCGACAGCTTTACTTCTGCCAGTACCTCGTCTCCTACCTTCCAAACTTTACAGAAGCTCTCCTGCGAACCTTGCAGAACTAGCACCCCTGAAAGAAAGGATATTGCGGAGACATGGCTTAGCCACAGCCTGGGGGATGTTTCCAGTATGAGATTTTCACTCTGCAGCGGAGTGTGCGCTGATATGAAACTTCCTGGCAGATTAAAACTGTGTGCCCGACCGAGACTCGAACTCGGGACCTTTGCCTTTCACGGGCAAGTGCTCTACCAACTCAGCTACCGAAGCACGACTCACGCCCGGTACCGACAGCTTTACTTCTGCCAGTACCTCGTCTCCTACCTTCCAAACTTTACAGAAGCTCTCCTGCGAACCTTGCAGAACTAGCACCCCTGAAAGAAAGGATATTGCGGATACATGGCTTAGCCACAGCCTGGGGGATGTTTCCAGTATGAGATTTTCACTCTGCAGCGGAGTGTGCGCTGATATGAAACTTCCTGGCAGATTAAAACTGTGTGACCGACCGAGACTCGAACTCGGGACCTTTGCCTTTAGCGGGCAAGTGCTCTACCAACTCAGCTACCGAAGCACGACTCACGCCCGGTACCGACAGCTTTACTTCTGCCAGTACCTCGTCTCCTACCTTCCAAACTTTACAGAAGCTCTCCTGCGAACCTTGCAGAACTAGCACCCCTGAAAGAAAGGATATTGCGGAGACATGGCTTAGCCACAGCCTGGGGGATGTTTCCAGTATGAGATTTTCACTCTGCAGCGGAGTGTGCGCTGATATGAAACTTCCTGGCAGATTAAAACTGTGTGCCCGACCGAGACTCGAACTCGGGACCTTTGCCTTTCACGGGCAAGTGCTCTATCAACTCAGCTACCGAAGCACGACTCACGCCCGGTACCGACAGCTTTACTTCTGCCAGTACCTCGTCTCCTACCTTCCAAACTTTACAGAAGCTCTCCTGCGAACCTTGCAGAACTAGCACCCCTGAAAGAAAGGATATTGCGGAGACATGGCTTAGCCACAGCCTGGGGGATGTTTCCAGTATGAGATTTTCACTCTGCAGCGGAGTGTGCGCTGATATGAAACTTCCTGGCAGATTAAAACTGTGTGCCCGACCGAGACTCGAAGTCGGGACCTTTGCCTTTAGCGGGCAAGTGCTCTACCAACTCAGCTACCGAAGCACGACTCACGCCCGGTACCGACAGCTTTACTTCTGCCAGTATCTCGTCTCCTACCTTCCAAACTTTACAGAAGCTCTCCTGCGAACCTCGCAGAACTAGCACCCCTGAAAGAAAGGATATTGCGGAGACATGGCTTAGCCACAGCCTGGGGGATGTTTCCAGAACGAGATTTTCACTCTGCAGCGGAGTGTGCGCTGATATGAAACTTCCTGGCAGATTAAAACTGTGTGCCCGACCAAGACTCGAACTCGGGACCTTTGCCTTTCACGGGCAAGTGCTCTACCAACTCAGCTACCGAAGCACGACTCACGCCCGGTACCGACAGCTTTACTTCTGCCAGTACCTCGTCTCCTACCTTCCAAACTTTACAGAAGCTCTCCTGCGAACCTTGCAGAACTAGCACCCCTGAAAGGAAGGATATTGCGGAGACATGGCTTAGCCACAGCCTGGGGGATGTTTCCAGTATGAGATTTTCACTCTGCAGCGGAGTGTGCGCTGATATGAAACTTCCTGGCAGATTAAAACTGTGTGCCCGACCGAGACTCGAACTCGGGACCTTTGCCTTTAGCGGGCAAGTGCTCTACCAACTCAGCTACCGAAGCACGACTCACGCCCGGTACCGACAGCTTTACTTCTGCCAGTACCTCGTCTCCTACCTTCCAAACTTTACAGAAGCTCTCCTGCGAACCTTGCAGAACTAGCACCCCTGAAAGAAAGGATACTGCGGAGACATGGCTTAGCCACAGCCTGGGGGATGTTTCCAGAACGAGATTTTCACTCTGCAGCGGAGTGTGCGCTGATATGAAACTTCCTGGCAGATTAAAACTGTGTGCCCGACCGAGACTCGAACTCGGGACCTTTGCCTTTAGCGGGCAAGTGCTCTACCAACTCAGCTACCGAAGCACGACTCACGCCCGGTACCGACAGCTTTACTTCTGCCAGTACCTCGTCTCCTACCTTCCAAACTTTACAGAAGCTCTCCTGTGAACCTTGCAGAACTAGCACCCCTGAAAGAAAGGATACTGCGGAGACATGGCTTAGCCACAGCCTGGGGGATGTTTCCAGAACGAGATTTTCACTCTGCAGCGGAGTGTGCGCTGATATGAAACTTCCTGGCAGATTAAAACTGTGTGCCCGACCGAGACTCGAACTCGGGACCTTTGCCTTTCACGGGCAAGTGCTCTACCAACTCAGCTACCGAAGCACGACTCACGCCCGGTACCGACAGCTTTACTTCTGCCAGTACCTCGTCTCCTACCTTCCAAACTTTACAGAAGCTCTCCTGCGAACCTTGCAGAACTAGCACCCCTGAAAGAAAGGATACTGCGGAGACATGGCTTAGCCACAGCCTGGGGGATGTTTCCAGAACGAGATTTTCACTCTGCAGCGGAGTGTGCGCTGATATGAATCTTCCTGGCAGATTAAAACTGTGTGCCCGACCGAGACTCGAACTCGGGACCTTTGCCTTTAGCGGGCAAGTGCTCTACCAACTCAGCTACCGAAGCACGACTCACGCCCGGTACCGACAGCTTTACTTCTGCCAGTACCTCGTCTCCTACCTTCCAAACTTTACAGAAGCTCTCCTGCGAACCTTGCAGAACTAGCACCCCTGAAAGAAAGGATACTGCGGAGACATGGCTTAGCCACAGCCTGGGGATGTTTCCAGAACGAGATTTTCACTCTGCAGCGGAGTGTGCGCTGATATGAAACTTCCTGGCAGATTAAAACTGTGTGCCCGACCGAGACTCGAACTCGGGACCTTTGCCTTTAGCGGGCAAGTGCTCTACCAACTCAGCTACCGAAGCACGACTCACGCCCGGTACCGACAGCTTTACTTCTGCCAGTACCTCGTCTCCTACCTTCCAAACTTTACAGAAGCTCTCCTGCGAACCTTGCAGAACTAGCACCCCTGAAAGAAAGGATACTGCGGAGACATGGCTTAGCCACAGCCTGGGGGATGTTTCCAGAACGAGATTTTCACTCTGCAGCGGAGTGTGCGCTGATATGAAACTTCCTGGCAGATTAAAACTGTGTGCCCGACCGAGACTCGAACTCGGGACCTTTGCCTTTCACGGGCAAGTGCTCTACCAACTCAGCTACCGAAGCACGACTCACGCCCGGTACCGACAGCTTTACTTCTGCCAGTACCTCGTCTCCTACCTTCCAAACTTTACAGAAGCTCTCCTGCGAACCTTGCAGAACTAGCACCCCTGAAAGAAAGGATACTGCGGAGACATGGCTTAGCCACAGCCTGGGGGATGTTTCCAGAACGAGATTTTCACTCTGCAGCGGAGTGTGCGCTGATATGAAACTTCCTGGCAGATTAAAACTGTGTGCCCGACCGAGACTCGAACTCGGGACCTTTGCCTTTAGCGGGCAAGTGCTCTACCAACTCAGCTACCGAAGCACGACTCACGCCCGGTACCGACAGCTTTACTTCTGCCAGTACCTCGTCTCCTACCTTCCAAACTTTACAGAAGCTCTCCTGCGAACCTTGCAGAACTAGCACCCCTGAAAGAAAGGATACTGCGGAGACATGGCTTAGCCACAGCCTGGGGGATGTTTCCAGAACGAGATTTTCACTCTGCAGCGGAGTGTGCGCTGATATGAAACTTCCTGGCAGATTAAAACTGTGTGCCCGACCGAGACTCGAACTCGGGACCTTTGCCTTTAGCGGGCAAGTGCTCTACCAACTCAGCTACCGAAGCACGACTCACGCCCGGTACCGACAGCTTTACTTCTGCCAGTACCTCGTCTCCTACCTTCCAAACTTTACAGAAGCTCTCCTGCGAACCTTGCAGAACTAGCACCCCTGAAAGAAAGGATACTGCGGAGACATGGCTTAGCCACAGCCTGGGGGATGTTTCCAGAACGTGATTTTCACTCTGCAGCGGAGTGTGTGCTGATATGAAACTTCCTGGCAGATTAAAACTGTGTGCCCGACCGAGACTCGAACTCGGGACCTTTGCCTTTAGCGGGCAAGTGCTCTACCAACTCAGCTACCGAAGCACGACTCACGCCCGGTACCGACAGCTTTACTTCTGCCAGTACCTCGTCTCCTACCTTCCAAACTTTACAGAAGCTCTCCTGCGAACCTTGCAGAACTAGCACCCCTGAAAGAAAGGATACTGCGGAGACATGGCTTAGCCACAGCCTGGGGGATGTTTCCAGAACGAGATTTTCACTCTGCAGCGGAGTGTGCGCTGATATGAAACTTCCTGGCAGATTAAAACTGTGTGCCCGACCGAGACTCGAACTCGGGACCTTTGCCTTTAGCGGGCAAGTGCTCTACCAACTCAGCTACCGAAGCACGACTCACGCCCGGTACCGACAGCTTTACTTCTGCCAGTACCTCGTCTCCTACCTTCCAAACTTTACAGAAGCTCTCCTGCGAACCTTGCAGAACTAGCACCCCTGAAAGAAAGGATACTGCGGAGACATGGCTTAGCTACAGCCTGGGGGATGTTTCCAGAACGAGATTTTCACTCTGCAGCGGAGTGTGCGCTGATATGAAACTTCCTGGCAGATTAAAACTGTGTGCCCGACCGAGACTCGAACTCGGGACCTTTGCCTTTCACGGGCAAGTGCTCTACCAACTCAGCTACCGAAGCACGACTCACGCCCGGTACCGACAGCTTTACTTCTGCCAGTACCTCGTCTCCTACCTTCCAAACTTTACAGAAGCTCTCCTGCGAACCTTGCAGAACTAGCACCCCTGAAAGAAAGGATACTGCGGAGACATGGCTTAGCCACAGCCTGGGGGATGTTTCCAGAACGAGATTTTCACTCTGCAGCGGAGTGTGCGCTGATATGAAACTTCCTGGCAGATTAAAACTGTGTGCCCGACCGAGACTCGAACTCGGGACCTTTGCCTTTAGCGGGCAAGTGCTCTACCAACTCAGCTACCGAAGCACGACTCACGCCCGGTACCGACAGCTTTACTTCTGCCAGTACCTCGTCTCCTACCTTCCAAACTTTACAGAAGCTCTCCTGCGAACCTTGCAGAACTAGCACCCCTGAAAGAAAGGATACTGCGGAGACATGGCTTAGCCACAGCCTGGGGGATGTTTCCAGAACGAGATTTTCACTCTGCAGCGGAGTGTGCGCTGATATGAAACTTCCTGGCAGATTAAAACTGTGTGCCCGACCGAGACTCGAACTCGGGACCTTTGCCTTTCACGGGCAAGTGCTCTACCAACTCAGCTACCGAAGCACGACTCACGCCCGGTACCGACAGCTTTACTTCTGCCAGTACCTCGTCTCCTACCTTCCAAACTTTACAGAAGCTCTCCTGCGAACCTTGCAGAACTAGCACCCCTGAAAGAAAGGATACTGCGGAGACATGGCTTAGCCACAGCCTGGGGGATGTTTCCAGAACGAGATTTTCACTCTGCAGCGGAGTGTGCGCTGATATGAAACTTCCTGGCAGATTAAAACTGTGTGCCCGACCGAGACTCGAACTCGGGACCTTTGCCTTTCACGGGCAAGTGCTCTACCAACTCAGCTACCGAAGCACGACTCACGCCCGGTACCGACAGCTTTACTTCTGCCAGTATCTCGTCTCCTACCTTCCAAACTTTACAGAAGCTCTCCTGCGAACCTTGCAGAACTAGCACCCCTGAAAGAAAGGATACTGCGGAGACATGGCTTAGCCACAGCCTGGGGGATGTTTCCAGAACGAGATTTTCACTCTGCAGCGGAGTGTGCGCTGATATGAAACTTCCTGACAGATTAAAACTGTGTGCCCGACCGAGACTCGAACTCGGGACCTTTGCCTTTCACGGGCAAGTGCTCTACCAACTCAGCTACCGAAGCACGACTCACGCCCGGTACCCACAGCTTTACTTCTGCCAGTACCTCGTCTCCTACCTTCCAAACTTTACAGAAGCTCTCCTGCGAACCTTGCAGAACTAGCACCCCTGAAAGAAAGGATACTGCGGAGACATGGCTTAGCCACAGCCTGGGGGATGTTTCCAGAACGAGATTTTCACTCTGCAGCGGAGTGTGCGCTGATATGAAACTTCCTGGCAGATTAAAACTGTGTGCCCGACCGAGACTCGAACTCGGGACCTTTGCCTTTCACGGGCAAGTGCTCTACCAACTCAGCTACCGAAGCACGACTCACGCCCGGTACCGACAGCTTTACTTCTGCCAGTACCTCGTCTCCTACCTTCCAAACTTTACAGAAGCTCTCCTGCGAACCTTGCAGAACTAGCACCCCTGAAAGAAAGGATACTGCGGAGACATGGCTTAGCCACAGCCTGGGGGATGTTTCCAGAACGAGATTTTCACTCTGCAGCGTAGTGTGCGCTGATATGAAACTTCCTGGCAGATTAAAACTGTGTGCCCGACCGAGACTCGAACTCGGGACCTTTGCCTTTAGCGGGCAAGTGCTCTACCAACTCAGCTACCGAAGCACGACTCACGCCCGGTACCGACAGCTTTACTTCTGCCAGTACCTCGTCTCCTACCTTCCAAACTTTACAGAAGCTCTCCTGCGAACCTTGCAGAACTAGCACCCCTGAAAGAAAGGATACTGCGGAGACATGGCTTAGCTACAGCCTGGGGGATGTTTCCAGAACGAGATTTTCACTCTGCAGCGGAGTGTGCGCTGATATGAAACTTCCTGGCAGATTAAAACTGTGTGCCCGACCGAGACTCGAACTCGGGACCTTTGCCTTTCACGGGCAAGTGCTCTACCAACTCAGCTACCGAAGCACGACTCACGCCCGGTACCGACAGCTTTACTTCTGCCAGTACCTCGTCTCCTACCTTCCAAACTTTACAGAAGCTCTCCTGCGAACCTTGCAGAACTAGCACCCCTGAAAGAAAGGATACTGCGGAGACATGGCTTAGCCACAGCCTGGGGGATGTTTCCAGAACGAGATTTTCACTCTGCAGCGGAGTGTGCGCTGATATGAAACTTCCTGGCAGATTAAAACTGTGTGCCCGACCGAGACTCGAACTCGGGACCTTTGCCTTTAGCGGGCAAGTGCTCTACCAACTCAGCTACCGAAGCACGACTCACGCCCGGTACCGACAGCTTTACTTCTGCCAGTACCTCGTCTCCTACCTTCCAAACTTTACAGAAGCTCTCCTGCGAACCTTGCAGAACTAGCATCCCTGAAAGAAAGGATACTGCGGAGACATGGCTTAGCCACAGCCTGGGGGATGTTTCCAGAACGAGATTTTCACTCTGCAGCGGAGTGTGCGCTGATATGAAACTTCCTGGCAGATTAAAACTGTGTGCCCGACCGAGACTCGAACTCGGGACCTTTGCCTTTCACGGGCAAGTGCTCTACCAACTCAGCTACCGAAGCACGACTCACGCCCGGTACCGACAGCTTTACTTCTGCCAGTACCTCGTCTCCTACCTTCCAAACTTTACAGAAGCTCTCCTGCGAACCTTGCAGAACTAGCACCCCTGAAAGAAAGGATACTGCGGAGACATGGCTTAGCCACAGCCTGGGGGATGTTTCCAGAACGAGATTTTCACTCTGCAGCGGAGTGTGCGCTGATATGAAACTTCCTGGCAGATTAAAACTGTGTGCCCGACCGAGACTCGAACTCGGGACCTTTGCCTTTAGCGGGCAAGTGCTCTACCAACTCAGCTACCGAAGCACGACTCACGCCCGGTACCGACAGCTTTACTTCTGCCAGTACCTCGTCTCCTACCTTCCAAACTTTACAGAAGCTCTCCTGCGAACCTTGCAGAACTAGCACCCCTGAAAGAAAGGATACTGCGGAGACATGGCTTAGCCACAGCCTGGGGGATGTTTCCAGAACGAGATTTTCACTCTGCAGCGGAGTGTGCGCTGATATGAAACTTCCTGGCAGATTAAAACTGTGGGCGCGACCGAGACTAGAACTCGGGACCTTTGCATTTCGCGGGCAACTGCTCTACCAACTTTTTTTTTTCTTTTTTTTTATATTTTTTTTTTTTTTATTTTGTCGGGCCTCCTTCCTCCCCTACAGCCCGTCCTTCCGCTCGCCATTTGTGCCTTCTTCGGCTAGCTTCTGTGCTATGTTTGTTCCATAAGAGATAGTTGACCAACGAAGTAAATGTGTACAAGTGAACAAAATCCCTTCTTTTGGAGTTGTGGAAAGAAAATAGGTCCGCTACATTCTTCCATCACTGTGCGGGAGCGATTTCTATAGGAGAGCCAGGTGTACTTCCGCCCGCTGGCGTCTTCGGTTTGCGTCAGCAACCTATTAGTGCTGCTACACGAGGGCAAAGGGTAAACGAAATAGCCTTCTTGTTGGCGCAAAAGGAATGAGAAACTTAATAGAGAATGTCATTTAAAAAAATAAAATAAAATAAAAAAATTAATCCTGAGACTGTACAAAATATCGTTTAATCGTTCTTCAGCTCTGTCGGTAGTACAAAGTTCGGTTCAAGAATTTTGCGTAATTTTCTTTGTATTTCTGTTGTCGTTCGAGCTTTTGAAGTTCTGTCATCAGGTACATCCAATAGTCTGCTGCACTCTTCGTCATAGCCGTTGAGATGTAATGGACGGTCAGTCCGTTGAGCCAGTTGGCCGACCTTCTTTTAGTGTTAGGATATGGCACGTCATCTGGCAGAAGGACGTGTGTCGGTGTAATGGTGTTAGGTGACGTGCGGAGCACATGTGCTAGTTTTTGCCTGAAGAGATTCCACACGTCTTTCACATCGTCACAGACGAAACGATGTTCTTCGGTGTCGACGACGTTGCAGCTGGGACAGTTTGGTGTGTGTGCCAGACGTATCGCGTGCAGTTTAGAGTTGGTGGGGATTTTTCTATTGACTGCGAGGTACCACGTCGATCGCACATTGGATGGTAGATGGGGGTCAGAGATGTTTTCCCATATGTTTTTCCAGTTATAATGTCGAAACTTGTCTTCTATTCGATTGCGCAATTTTCCTCCCAGCAAGGTGTTGTAAACCTCCTTCACCTGATATATGTCCTTCTCCGGTATACTATGGCGTACATAACTGTATTCCACAAGAAAGTGTTTGTAGTGGTACAGCTCGTGGGAGATGTGATGCACATCGATTGGTGGATCTCTGCTGACTGGGGTGATTTCACGTAAGAGATGAGCTACTAAGGTCCGCGGTGATCGTTGCCACTGTTTATAAGTTTTGCTAACGTATAGCGCTTGCGCTTTAAGGTAGATGTCTGTTAGATGTAGCCCTCCATTGCGTGTCGATAGCGTCAAGGTATCATAGGAAACCTTAAATATCTGACCTCTGCTGACAAAATAACCAAGCGCTGCTTGCATTTGGTGTGCTATGGTTCGTGACAGAGGAAGCACTTGGGCAACATAGTTTACTTTGGAGGTTATATAGGTATTGGCTAGTTGCACTTTTTGTATTGCATTTAAATTACGCAAGCTGTGTTGTTTTATGCTTGCTCTTAATGTGGCAAGTAATTTTCTGTAATTGAGAGCGGCTGTGCGGCGGATATTATTCGTATATTCTATTCCAAGGCATTTTAGTTTTTCCACAGTGTTGATACGTCCAGCGGCTCTGATCTCTATGCCCCTACCAAGATTCATAATACCAGATTTATTGCGGTTGAGTTTAGCTCCTGACGCCAGTTCGTAGGTCGCCATAACTTCAAGTACCGTTGCCATCTCGCTTTCGTCAGTCACAAGTACCCCTACATCGTCCGCGTAGGCTTGACATATGATCTTCTGTCCGTGTATATGTAGTCCACGGAGTTGCCGAGTCAGGGATACTAAGAGAGGTTCAAGCGCAATCGCGAAAAGCGTCATGGACATGGGGCAACCTTGTCTTACCGAACTGTGAATATTGATCGGGTGACTGAGTTGTCCGTTGACACTGATTCTTGAAGTGCTATTCGTCAGTATGTTTTTCACGGAGGCTATAATTTTCTGTGGGAAGTGCATGGATGTCATACACCGGAACAGGTACGAATGATTAACTTTATCAAAAGCTTTTTCAAAGTCAAGCGACATCAGGGCACAGCGAATGTTGCAGGCTTCCGATATCGCTATAATGTCTCTGTAGTCGCATAAGGTCTGAAATATCGTTCTATCCTGTCCCACACTTGTCTGGTAAGCTCCTGTCACTGTACGAATAACTGAATTAAACCTTTGCATCATGATACGGGCGAAGATTTTATAATCACTATTGAGAAGTGTTATGGGTCGAAGATTCTCCACGGTTTTGCCTCTTGGTGTTTTGGGGACTAAGACCACTGTTCCTTCACAGAATTCCTTCGGAAGGTCAGTGTCGGCATTTAGTATTTCATTGCAGACGAGTGTCAATTTAGCAATTATCTTTTCGCGAAAAGTTTGATAAAATTCAGCGGGTAGCCCATCTGGTCCAGGTGATTTATTCTTTGGACTCCTCGAGATGGCGTCTTCGACGTCTTCATCCGTTATTCTTGCTGCGAGCACATCAGCTTCTTCTGGAGTGAGACGCTCTGTCGTCCTAGCAGTGAGAGCTTGCTGCGCTGTTTCATCTGTCTGTGTACCGGCCAGTAACTCACTAAAGTGTCGATGGATCTCGTCTCGTATTGCAGCTTGATCTGTCAAGAGTCTCCCGTCTGAAGTTTTGAGTTCCGTCAGAATTTTCCGGTTTTGTCTTTTGTTCTCTTGGAGGATGTGGTACATCGATGTTGTTTCTTCTCGTGTGCCGTTCTGCAAACGCGTTCGTATTTTACAGCCTTCGAGATGGTGTCTCTGCAGGGTGAGCAATTTTGCTTTTATTCTGTTGATTTGCCCATAGTTTGTTATGATTGTAGCATCCCGAACGCACCAGTCTCTCAGACAGCTGAAGTAAAATTCTAATGTCCGCTTCCGCCAGGCGACTTTTTCACAGGAGTAAGTTTTCAGTGTCTTTATTAGTGCGGGCTTCGCGCAGTTTAGCCACCAATTCAGCGCCGTACCATACAAGTGGAACTTCCTTTCACATTCTGCCCAAGTGGTGTGGAAGGCGGCGTGACATCCAGGATCCGAAAGATGAGCAACGTTTAGCTTCCACTGACCTCTCGCCCTGTAAGTTCCTTGTTTCTCTAAATTTATCGTACATATGTACGCGATATGATCAGAGAAAATAGTGGGCCATAGCTCGGACTGTAAAACGTGTCGCCTTAAATCGGACGTTGCGTAAATCCTGTCGATACGACTGGCAGAATGGCTGGTGATATAGGTGAAACCGAGCTGATCACCATGTTTTAGTTCCCAAGTATCTAACAGATGGAATTCTCTGACGATGTTCTCCAGCTCCAGAGATTTGTTAAAATTTGGCGTCTGATCTTTGGGACTCAGCACGCAATTAAAGTCACCCGCAAATATTATTTGTTCAAATCGCACCGCGAAAAGGGGGGCGATGTCCTCCTTGAAAAATTCGGCCCTGCGGCGCTTGTTTCCGGTTCCTGACGGGGCATATATGTTGATAAACCTGGTGTTGTTTATTGTGACAGCGGGACCTCTACTGTTCGGCAGTTTCGTCACATCTGTAAGTAGGATCCCCTCTTTAGTCATAATCGCTGTGCCGAGGCTATTGTCATTGCCAGGATTGATGACGGCGTTGTAGCCAGTGATGTCGTCCAAAGGGATAGCCGTTACTTCTTGCAGCATTAAGATGTCAACATCAGCGGCGTACAGAAAATCTTGGAGATTTCTCAGATTGAGGGTGCTGCTAATTTTATTTATATTCAAGGTCGCAATTCTATACGCCTGCAAGGACGACATGTCGACTATACCGTATCAGGTGGGATACTGTTTGCCAGGTGAAGTGGATGTTTGCTCTACTTAGAAGAAGTCGGCATCATCAACTTCTGCACGAGCGTCTTTGATGGTGGTTTGTTGCCGGGTGGACGCATCCTGTCGACGGGAGGGTGCCGTCCGTCCTGAACGTTGTGGTATGTCAGCCATCTCTGCATCATGGTTTTGCTCCTCCACGTCATCCGCCCAATCTCGCGTGCACGTAACTTCCCGCGTGTCCGTTTTTGGTACAGGTGGTGGGTCCTTCGGACTAGCTGTACCGCCTGGAATGTGGATTCCACGGTCGGGTTCAGTGTCCTCGTGTCGGGTCTTCGTTTTTGTTGATCGATCTTCCAGAGGAGCTGCTGGTGTCGTCTCCGCCAATTCTTGGCCTATCTGTTTCGCCTTTTCACGCAAGATTGGCGCGATTTCTGCTGCTCCCTGACGGGCTATTCGACGTTTCTTCCGTTTCTTTGGTGAAACAGTTGTAGGCTGGGGGGTCATTATCCTCCGATGTTGCAACTGTGTCCTCTTTGTGGTGCCCGACTTCTTCGAGTGGTTTGCACATGCCTTCTTCTGCCGTCTTAGCCTGGTCTTGTTCTGCACACCTGTCAGTGTCCTCGTCTTGTGAGTGTGCTGGACCTGTAGCTTCTATGCTGCTAGTATCCATGGCTACGGTACCATCGGGAACGTCGGCATAAGCAACTACCGCCCTGTCGAAACACATATCTGGAGCGACGTCACTGCGAATTGCGGCGGCGTACGTCACGGGTAGCGTGGCCATCTGACTAGGCGGGTTCCGCTCCCCAGTCGGCAGTTGCGTCACACGCCGTTGAACACACTGCGCGCGGACGTGTTGGGTCGACCCACAACCCGAGCAGGTTCTCGGCTGGCCATCGTAAATGATGATCGCTCGATATCCACCAATCCAGAGATACGATGGGATATGTTTCAGCATGTCAGTCTTAACTTGCCTGACTCCATTTAATACTGGATACTTGTGCAAGCTAGACCATTTTTCGGCAACATTGCTGATAATGGCGCCATAGTCTCTCAGTTTGTTGTTAATCTCCTCGGGCGTTATTTCAAAGGGGAGCTCAAAGATTCGAACCGTTCTGATTCCCATTCCGGCACGCGAAACCGTGACCTGCCCTATGTGTCCGTCTGAATGTTTGAATATTGCCACCCCACCACATGTTTCTACAATTTGGTCGCACTTGTCAGAACTGGGTAACTTAAGGAAAACACAGTTGGACTGACAATCGACAGGTGAATTCCAATCAATTCATCCACTTTGATCTGAAAAGTTTCTTCGATAAATGCCTCAACTTCGTAAGATTTCGGTCGGGCGTAGCTCGGATCGAAAATCAACTTCAAAGTATCGCGTCGCGTTGTCTGTTCCATTATGTCATTCTAGAAATGTCATCGTGGACTATGACTAACGCAGAAAGCGCGCACTCACCACGGAGCGCCGGCCGCTCGCAGCGACGATGTAAACACCGCAACAGCCGCTCCGCACGTCCGCACAGCACGGCCGCCGGCGGCGGAATGCCCAACTGAGCTACCGAAGCACGACTCACGCCAGGTACTCAGAGCTTTACTTCTGCCAGTATCTCGTCTCCTACCTTCCAAACTTTACAGAAGCTCTCCTGCGAACCTTGCAGAACTAGCACCCCTGAAAGAAAGGATATTGCGGAGACATGGCTTAGCCACAGCCTGGGGGATGTTTCCAGAACGAGATTTTCACTCTGCAGCGGAGTGTGCGCTGATATGAAACTTCCTGGCAGATTAAAACTGTGTGCGCGACCGAGACCAGAACTCGGGACCTTTGCATTTCGCGGGCAACTGCTCTACCAACTCAGCTACCGACGCACGACTCACGCCAGGTACTCAGAGCTTTACTTCTGCCAGTATCTCGTCTCCTACCTTCCAAACTTTACAGAAGCTCTCCTGCGAACCTTGCAGAACTAGCACTCCTGAAAGAAAGGATATTGCGGAGACATGGCTTAGCCACAGCCTGGGGGATGTTTCCAGTATGAGATTTTCATTCTGCAGCGGAGTGTGCGCTGATATGAAACTTCCTGGCAGATTAAAACTGTGTGCGCGACCGAGACCAGAACTCGGGACCTTTGCATTTCGCGGGCAAGTGCTCTACCATCTGAGCTACCGAAGCACGACTCACGCCAGGTACTCAGAGCTTTACTTCTGCCAGTATCTCGTCTCCTACCTTCCAAACTTTACAGAAGCTCTCCTGCGAACCTTGCAGAACTAGCACTCCTGAAAGAAAGGATATTGCGGAGACATGGCTTAGCCACAGCCTGGGGGATGTTTCCAGAACGAGATTTTCACTCTGCAGCGGAGTGTGCGCTGATATGAAACTTCCTGGCAGATTAAAACTGTGTGCGCGACCGAGACCAGAACTCGGGACCTTTGCATTTCGCGGGCAACTGCTCTACCAACTCAGCTACCGAAGCACGACTCACGCCAGGTACTCAGAGCTTTACTTCTGCCAGTATCTCGTCTCCTACCTTCCAAACTTTACAGAAGCTCTCCTGCGAACCTTGCAGAACTAGCACTCCTGAAAGAAAGGATATTGCGGAGACATGGCTTAGCCACAGCCTGGGGGATGTTTCCAGTATGAGATTTTCATTCTGCAGCGGAGTGTGCGCTGATATGAAACTTCCTGGCAGATTAAAACTGTGTGCGCGACCGAGACCAGAACTCGGGACCTTTGCATTTCGCGGGCAAGTGCTCTACCATCTGAGCTACCGAAGCACGACTCACGCCAGGTACTCAGAGCTTTACTTCTGCCAGTATCTCGTCTCCTACCTTCCAAACTTTACAGAAGCTCTCCTGCGAACCTTGCAGAACTAGCACCCCTGAAAGAAAGGATATTGCGGAGACATAGCTTAGCCACAGCCTGGGCGATGTTTCCAGAACGAGATTTTCATTCTGCAGCGGAGTGTGCGCTGATATGAAACTTCCTGGCAGATTAAAACTGTGTGCGCGACCGAGACCAGAACTCGGGACCTTTGCATTTCGCGGGCAACTGCTCTACCAACTGAGCTACCGAAGCACGACTCACGCCAGGTACTCACAGCTTTACTTCTGCCAGTATCTCGTCTCCTACCTTCCAAACTTTACAGAAGCTCTCCTCCGAACCTTGCAGAACTAGCACCCCTGAAAGAAAGGATATTGCGGAGACATGGCTTAGCCACAGCCTGGGGGATGTTTCCAGAACGAGATTTTCACTCTGCAGCGGAGTGTGCGCTGATATGAAACTTCCTGGCAGATTAAAACTGTGTGCGCGACCGAGACCAGAACTCGGGACCTTTGCATTTCGCGGGCAACTGCTCTACCAACTGAGCTACCGAAGCACGACTCAAGCCAGGTACTCAGAGCTTTACTTCTGCCAGTACCTCGTCTCCTACCTTCCAAACTTTACAGAAGCTCTCCTGCGAACCTTGCAGAACTAGCACCCCTGAAAGAAAGGATATTGCGGAGACATGGCTTAGCCACAGCCTGGGGGATGTTTCCAGAACGAGATTTTCACTCTGCAGCGGAGTGTGCGCTGATATGAAACTTCCTGGCAGATTAAAACTGTGTGCGCGACCGAGACCAGAACTCGGGACCTTTGCATTTCGCGGGCAACTGCTCTACCAACTCAGCTACCGAAGCACGACTCACGCCAGGTACTCAGAGCTTTACTTCTGCCAGTACCTCGTCTCCTACCTTCCAAACTTTACAGAAGCTCTCCTGCGAACCTTGCAGAACTAGCACCCCTGAAAGAAAGGATATTGCGGAGACATGGCTTAGCCACAGCCTGGGGGATGTTTCCAGAACGAGATTTTCACTCTGCAGCGGAGTGTGCGCTGATATGAAACTTCCTGGCAGATTAAAACTGTGTGCGCGACCGAGACCAGAACTCGGGACCTTTGCATTTCGCGGGCAACTGCTCTACCAACTCAGCTACCGAAGCACGACTCACGCCAGGTACTCAGAGCTTTACTTCTGCCAGTACCTCGTCTCCTACCTTCCAAACTTTACAGAAGCTCTCCTGCGAACCTTGCAGAACTAGCACCCCTGAAAGAAAGGATATTGCGGAGACATGGCTTAGCCACAGCCTGGGGGATGTTTCCAGAACGAGATTTTCACTCTGCAGCGGAGTGTGCGCTGATATGAAACTTCCTGGCAGATTAAAACTGTGTGCGCGACCGAGACCAGAACTCGGGACCTTTGCATTTCGCGGGCAACTGCTCTACCAACTCAGCTACCGAAGCACGACTCACGCCAGGTACTCAGAGCTTTACTTCTGCCAGTACCTCGTCTCCTACCTTCCAAACTTTACAGAAGCTCTCCTGCGAACCTTGCAGAACTAGCACCCCTGAAAGAAAGGATATTGCGGAGACATGGCTTAGCCACAGCCTGGGGGATGTTTCCAGAACGAGATTTTCATTCTGCAGCGGAGTGTGCGCTGATATGAAACTTCCTGGCAGATTAAAACTGTGTGCGCGACCGAGACCAGAACTCGGGACCTTTGCATTTCGCGGGCAACTGCTCTACCAACTCAGCTACCGAAGCACGACTCACGCCAGGTACTCAGAGCTTTACTTCTGCCAGTACCTCGTCTCCTACCTTCCAAACTTTACAGAAGCTCTCCTGCGAACCTTGCAGAACTAGCACCCCTGAAAGAAAGGATATTGCGGAGACATGGCTTAGCCACAGCCTGGGGGATGTTTCCAGAACGAGATTTTCATTCTGCAGCGGAGTGTGCGCTGATATGAAACTTCCTGGCAGATTAAAACTGTGTGCGCGACCGAGACCAGAACTCGGGACCTTTGCATTTCGCGGGCAACTGCTCTACCAACTCAGCTACCGAAGCACGACTCACGCCAGGTACTCAGAGCTTTACTTCTGCCAGTACCTCGTCTCCTACCTTCCAAACTTTACAGAAGCTCTCCTGCGAACCTTGCAGAACCAGCACTCGTAATTCTAACTTAAACTAACTGAGATCCCATGCTGTACCCGCAGGAAACGACACATAGTTTAATTTGTGGAAAGGGGCCAAAATGAGTGGCCATCAGTTGCAATCGAACATCTTTATTCATTTGACAAACATTACAAGAGTAAAGAAAACATGAGAAACATAGGAAGCCAAACATTAATTTTAGAATAAAATTATAAACAGCCGACCAGTTGCAATGGATAATGAATTCTTTACCTAGGTTTGAACAAATTTAAATTTGTCTTCTTCACAAGGTGGCAATTTTACATTAGTATGGACTGATGTATCATCGCCGTTTTTAAAAATGTCTGCATAGATCCATTTGTCAAAATTAAAATATAGCCCTAAAAATGTGTCGGTTGTGAGCTCTGCAACATCCATGTACTAATTTATATTTACGTGACAAACCCTATTAGCCGGCCGAAGTGGCCGTGCGGTTAAAGGCGCTGCAGTCTGGAACCGCCGGACCGCTACGGTCGCAGGTTCGAATCCTGCCTCGGGCATGGATGTTTGTGATGTCCTTAGGTTAGTTAGGTTTAAGTAGTTCTTAGTTCTAGGGGACTGATGACCTCAGATGTTAAGTCCCATAGCGCTCAGAGCCATTTGAACCATCTGAACAAACCCTATTTTTACGGCTATATTTTAATTTTGACAAATGGATCTATGCAGACATTTGTAAAAACGGCGATGATACATCAGTCCATACTAATGTAAAATTGCCACCTTCTGAACAAGACAAATTTAAATTTGTTGAAACCTAGGTAAAGAATTCTTTATCCATTGCAACTGGTCGGCTGTTTATAATTTTATTACGTGGAACCGTTGCTGTTGTGCAGCTATGTTTAAAATAATTAATTTTAGAACTTAATTCCGGGCTAAATGCGCCATTTAATCTCACGCCTCAAGGGCGAAACAACTTTAATTTAAAATCGGCTAGAAGCCATACATAAACAAACAAGGGCAAATAAGAAAAGGCAGCACATCAAACGGCGCTCAGAAGTTTCCAGGGGTCAGCCTGGAATTCAAACACTAACGCATGCTTAGGTAGACCGGCAGTCGGCCCAACAAATTCTCGATCAGACCACAACTCAACCTGTTAACGGACCAAGCGACAGGATAACTTCCGCTCCACCCGACCAGCACACAACAGGGAGTTCAATGGAACAACGCAGAAGTTATCGGCGCCCTCAATGAATTACACATTCAGCTGTGAAACTACACACCGTGCTAAGCAGACACAACATGACGAGGAAACTACATTGCCCGAATTTACGTCAACAGACATGGCAGCTAACACGAACGTTAACGGCCACAAGGCAGAAGATTCCGCTGGTGCACTTCAGTTCAAAATAATCACCGAGCGAGGTGGCGCAGTGGTTAGACACTGGACTCGCATTCGGGAGGACGACGGTTCAATCCCGCGTCCGGCCATCCTGATTTAGGTTTTCCGTGATTTCCCTAAATCGCTCCAGGCAAATGCCGGGATGGTTCCTTTCATAGGGCACGGCCAACTTCCTTCCCCGTCCTTCCCTAATCCGATGAGACCGATGACCTCGCTGTCTGGTCTCCTTCCCCAAAACAACCCAACCCAATAATCAAGATAAACTCCACAGGATGGCGGCTAGAATTTCGCCAGCTTGGAAACACACGCTGTTGCTCACAGGAATGTCCCAACAGCCCACAACGAAATCCAAACGACACAATGTGAACAGTTGGGGCTGGCTGGTAGATTAAGTAAAGACAATTTCGGTGTCCAGGATAGGTGAGCCAAGGACCTCGTAGCAATCGGAACAGCCCCTCACACTCCGACCTCGCGTGGACGCCGCCAGCAGACCCGGCCAGATGCGCACCACGGAGACTTCCTCGCTGCTCCACGCCAACCGACCAACTGCCCGTACACGCCACAGCCATAAACTGTAAGGACGAGGCCAAAGACAGTACAAGGATGCGAATATCGATACACGCTGCTACTGCCACTCGCGGAGAGGGAGGATAACAGCATAATCGTGATAACCGTGTAAGACTAATCACAGAATAACAACAAGGCTTAATGCAGAGCATAACACCAGGCAGCCATTGCTCATTAACACACACACACACACACACACACACACACACACACACACACACACACACACACACACCTATGCCTGAGGGACAACTCGAACCTCCGAGAGGGGGGGGGGGGAGAAGGGCGAACTGTGTCAATGCGCCTAAGACCACGCGGCTACACCGTGCGGCTGCAAGAGGTTGGCTCCAACGTCAACCGACGGAGTGGTACCAAGCGAACATACAGGCCCTCCCAGTAAGGTGGAGTAAGACCATCGCATTGAACGGAGATAATGTTGACAAATAGCGTTTTGTAACCAAAAGAGAGGGCAATAATGTGGTGTACTGGCATCCTGAATAAAACCAACCCGCTTTTTCGCCGGCCGCGGTGGTCGTGCGGTTCTAGGCGCTCCAGTCCGGAGCCGCGCTGCTGCTACGGTCGCAGGTTCGAATCCTGCCTCGGGCATGGTTGTGTGTGATGTCCTTAGGCTAGTTAGGTTTAAGTAGTTCTAAGTTTAGGGGACTGATGACCTCAGCTGTTAAGTCCCGTAGTGCTTAGAGCCCTTTGAACCTGCTTTCAGAAAGAAATGTTTTGCATTATACTTCGAATGATACTCGCATATCTATAATACCTGATTAATAGTATCAGGACACATATTGATGAACATTAATGAGGAGCCGGCCGGTGCGGCAGAGCGGTTCTAGGCGCTTCAGTCTGGAACCGCGCGACCGCTACGGTCGCAGGTTCGAATCCTGCCTCGGGCATGGATGTGTGTGATGTTCTTAGGTTTCTTAGGTTTAACTAGTTCTAAGTTCTAGGGGAGTGATGACCTCAGATATTATGTCCCAGAGTGCTCAGAGCCAAGCCATTATTGAGAAATGCGTCCTGTATGAAGGCCTGAACTCTGCTGGTGAGGCTTTCAATGAGGTGTCTGAATGCCTGTGGAGGGAGCCCATCCTTCCTCAAGAGGCGAAACTAGAGAAGGTAGAGATGTCGGAGACTAAGGTATTCAGCGAAATCGACCTTCTGATCCACTCCAGAGGTGACCCACTGGATTCGGACACTGGGCAGATCACTTCATTTCAGTTTATCCATAAAACACTGCCATATTGCTTCCTTCTCTTGTGGCCGCACAGTGAAAATTAAATGGATTTTAGCAAGCACAGGCGAAAAGGGCAAGTCTATTAGTATCTGTGGTATGCATACTGTAAGACCTTCGGTACACACACCATCAGATTATTTGACTCGTCGCTCTAACGAAGTAGGCGAGTGTCAGCAATATGTTTCGTGGTCTTTTCGTGGCGTGTTTATCTTCTGCCGTTAGGTCAGACGATAGAAATGCCACTTGCATGCTTAGAGTAGCAGATTGACGGTGATCAACTTTAAACAGAACTTGATTAATTTTCACACACATTTATTAAAATAATAACGAGCATAAAAATTACTTAACTTGGTTCTGGATGCTATTTACAACTGACAATCTGAAGT